>NW_024096785.1:0-428039 GCF_016545835.1 Crotalus tigris | reverse complement strand
TAATTTGCAAAGCTCTCAAGACTACCTTACTAGTCAATCATGCTTGACTAATTGTTGGAAATTCCTGTGTTGTTGCATTACTAATTTTAGTTTTTATTTTATTGTTAGCTTTTTTTCAGTAGAATTTTTTTTAACTTTATTTTTCACTCAGAGTCTGTCTTGATTGGTATAGACTACAAACATCGTAAATAAGTACATAAATAAATAGCCAATAAACACAATGCTTAATTCAAAAGCCCAGTGCTAAATATTGACCTGTTTATACAGTATATAAAAATCTCTATATATTACAAACTAAACCACAAATATACTTCTGGCTTTTGTAATTCTGTTTAAACATATGTAATCTCTGCCTTTCAAAATTTTGGATTATTAATACAAATTGTTTTCTCCTTGAGGTGAAAGAATATAGTTAATGGATTCAACAAGTGACATGCACACATGAAAATGGATGCCATTAGAACAATGTCTTGTTTGTTTATTTGTTTTAAAAAATAAAAATATAGTTCATTGTTTCTGAAACTGTGTTGAAATGAGTAAACTGGATCACTGAAATGAAGTCTAATCACCAACACAATCTTTAAAAGAATTTGAAATCCTTTAAACCATAGACAAAAGCCAATAAAGCTTCTAAGGAAGAAAATCAATATGAAGTCTTAAAGGTTTCTCTCCCTCTCTCTCACTTACACAGACAGCAAGCTTTCTTTCTGAAGCTGTTTTTCCTGTGTCTTCGACAATATCCACAAAGCCTGATTCTTCCTTTCGCCTGCACGAATCCATCACTAAGGTAAAGGCAATTAAGATGTCTCATCTCACAGTGATTTCATGTGAACCAATCATGAATGAATAATTCACTGTTTTCAGAGGTGTTTGAAAGCATTTATTGATGAGCCTCTACTGACAGTTTGATTGATGATTTAAATGCAGCCACAGTATTATTCTGTGCATAGTTCTTTCAAAAGAGAGTCCTGCTGAACTCGTGGGGGTAACTCCCAAGAAGGTAAGTATAAGATTCGAGGCTTAAGTCTTATGTTTCAGGATTCAGAATAAGGAGATTTCCAAATTCAGGCATAAAGTTTCACTCATTCATTGGAAGAGCAGTTGTAAGATTGTTTCTAACACACTAGGTCAAATACCAAACATCTGCTGCATTTAATATCCCAAGATATGTTATGCTTTTCATGTGATCAGGAAAAGATTCTACACAGATCTTTTTTGTCCAGATGAAAAAATATTTGTCTTTCATGAACTAGGAGAGATCTCAGGTAAAACAGAAAATATGTATGTGCTGAAGTGGAGAAAGGTGATACGCTAAGGTGGTCTTCCTTCAGTCCCAGGTTTAAAATTGGGAATTAAGAATACAGTTATCCAGTCTTGTAAAATAAATGGATTCAAGTCTTAAGAAATATATGTTTATTGTGATTTAAAAATGGATAATGCTTATCTGTGTTTAATGCATCTCTCAAAGAATGTTTTTCAAACATCTGCATATGAACTTTTTGGTGTTAGGATTTTTTTTAACTCCTGTGATTTAGTCCTGTCCAACTGTAGCTCTATTTTGGAGTCAAGTTATAGCATATGTTTAAGCAAATTTGGAAAGAACTGTAATAATGGATAACATAATTACAATGTTAAATGGGAAATTCACTCTTTTTTTTCTTGCTTTATCAAGTCTGTGGCTCAGCAAAAGATAATCCTAATAAATGAAAAGAAATATATGTAAGGACCCACCCCACTTTGCATCTTAAGAAGACAGAACTCTTGGAATAGCTCTTCCAACAGGAATCCTTTATTAAGAGAAAATGGTTGCAGGCATGCTAGACAGGACTTGGGGTTCAAGCTCTCCAATTCAAGGTTTTAAGGGGTTCCCCAGTAGTCCCACCCAATCAACCCCCCTTCCAGTGATAGTTTCAAGTATCACAATTCCATCCCCTTTCTTCTTCCGTCTGGATGGAGACTTCAGATACTACATGAAAGGCAATTAACTCTCTTTGATGATGTTAAAGCTTAGAGGCCACAATAAACACACATTCAGTCCTTTGAAGTGTGCTGAAGGAAGTGAGGGCCATAAAGCCCCTTTGCTCTCCCCCTTTTCTCCCTCTTATGGCATAATCCAGAGAAGGCAGAATTGGGAGTTTCTATGTTTGATAATTAAAGATGAAATATAATTGGATTCTGACATCCGGCCCCTCTTAACAATAAGAGAGATCCACCCGAAAGAAAACACAAGTAAAAAATTTAGTTAGGCTTGTTAGGATACTCTGTGTGAAACTTCTTCAATAGCTTCGGGGCTCTGACGTGACGTTTATGGACCCACTCAATTTGTGAGGCAGGGAGGTGTTTCCAGGCAACTAGGTACTGAGTTGTTCCACGATATCTCCTAGAGTCAAGGATCTCTTTTATTTCGAAGTGTTGTTCCCCCTCCACCATGATTGGAGGTGGTGGGGGGGGGATTTTTGGCCGAAGAGGTGACTGATGCTCTCTTTTCAGCAAGCTGCAATGAAAAATTGGGTGTATTTGCCTGAGGTTTTTGGGTAATTCTAATTCTACTGTTACTGGATTTATGATTCTTTTAATTGGAAAAGGTCCTATATATTTTGGTCCAAGTTTTTTACAGGCTGTAGGGACTTTAGGTATTTTGTAGATAAGTACACCATTTCTCCTATAATGAATGGTGTAGACTCAACCCTTTTTTTATCGGCTTGTGCTTTGTATGCCCGCCTAGCTTCATCTAGTGATTTTCTGACTATTGGCCAGGTGTTTTGTAGGCTTTCCATCCATTCTTTCAGTGAAGGGATCGTTGGTTCTTTGGGGGTCAACTCTGGCATAGGGTTGAAACTTTGGCCGTTGGCTATTTGAAAAGGAGTGTAGCCTGTGCTGGAGTGGACTGCATTATTGTAGGCAACTTCTGCAAAAGGAAGTAAGTCCGTCCAATCACTCTGTTGGAAATTTAAAAAACATCTCAAATATTGCTCAAGGACCGACTGGCAGCGTTCCGCTTGTCCATCTGTCTGAGGGTGATGGCTAGATGTCAGTCCCTGAGTGGTCCCTAAGAGGGATAAAAATTCCTTCCAAAATGTAGACGTAAATTGCACTCCCCTATAAGAGATGATGCGTTGGGGTGCCCCGTGCAATCTGTAAATGTGCTGGATAAAAAGTTTTGCTAAGGCCTTTGCAGTGGGAATTTTTTGGCAAGGGATAAAGTGCACCTGTTTGGAAAATAGGTCCGTGACTGTCCAGATAACAGTATTCCCATTGCTTTCAGGCAATTCCACTATAAAATCCATGGCTATTTCCCTCCAGGGGGCTGAGTGACTTGCCACTGGTTGTAACAGCCCTGGCGATTTCCCTTGCAACCTCTTTGCTGATGCACAGGTTGGGCAGCTGGCAACATAACTTTCTATGTCCTTTTTATTGATGGCCACCAAAATTGCCGTTTAATTAAGTGTAAAGTTTTTACAAATCCAAAATGCCCTGCTGATTTTGTGTCATGGCAAGTTGCATTGAAAGTTATCTTTGATTGTTGTATATACTTTTCTATCCCCTACCCAAGCATCCTCTCTCATTGTGCACACATGTTTGTTTTTCTGGAACCAATCATCTGTTTCCAAACTTTTTCTGAATTCAATCCCAGTTTGGCTGTCCAGTTGTGGTTTTATTTTGGCTTGGGTTCTTGTTGTTACTGGCGCTGCCAGTTGTGATTCTGCCATTATTGGTCTAGAGTCTGTGGTTCGTGCGCTGTTATATTGGGGCATGCGAGATAGTGCATCTGCCAGGAAGTTCTTTCTTCCTGGTAAATGTTTGAGCTTAAATTGGAATTGGTGAAAATGCTGGGACCAGAGGGCTTGTTTGGGATTGAGTTTCCTGGAAGTTTTCAGGGCTTCTAAATTTTTGTGATCAGTCCATACCGGGAAGGGGATTTTGTTGCCTTCCAGGAACTGTCGCCACGTGAGTAATGCCCAACGTATCCCATAAGCCTCCTTCTCCCATACGGGCCAGCGCTGTTCTGTTTCCGTGAGTTTCTTAGATGTATATGCACAGGGTTGCAATACGGCATCATCATTTTCTTGTAATAGCACAGCCCCCACTGCCACATCACTTGCATCTGCCTGTATTATGAAGGGCTTGTCCATATCTGGGTGCCTTAGTACTGGTTCGGCAGAAAAAAGTCGCTTTAGTCTCTCAAACGCTGCTTGGCACTCCATTGTCCATGTTAGTGGCTGGCTAGGGTTTACTGAGGATGTTCCCTTCGTGTTTAGTAAGTTGGTGAGGGGCAAGGCTATCTGTGCAAATGAGGGGATGAATTGGCGGTAAAAATTTGCAAAGCCCAGGGCCAGGAACTTTGTAGTTGTTTTTTGTGCGCGGGTGGGTGCCCATTCTAATACTGCTCTGACCTTCTCTGGGTCGCCATTTCAATGCCCTGTGGGGATATGCGATAGCCTAGGTAGTCTATCCTTCCTGGGGAATTCGCATTTTGAGAGTTTGGCATATAGGTGGGCGGCTCGCAGCTTCTTTAAAACCGCTCTGACAAGTTTGACGTGTTCTTCTTTTGTTGCGGTAAAGATAAGAATGTCGTCCAAGTAAACAAGGACCCCCTTAAACAGGTGCTCCCTTAGAACGTCATTGATTAATTGCATAAAGACTGCAGGGCCCCCTTGTAATCCAAATGGCAAGACTTTGAATTGATAGCACCCCATGGGCAGTTAAATGCAGTCTTCCATTCGTCCCCTTCCTTGATTCTCACGCGATAGTAAGCTTCCCTTAGGTCTAGTTTAGAAAAAATTTTCCCTTTCGATAGGTGTGACAGCATGTCTTTCATGAGGGGCAGCGGGTATAGGTTGCTTTCCCTGATTGTGTTCAGGGCCCTATAATCCACGCATAAACGTAAAGAGCCATCCTTCTTCTCTCTAAAAAGGACCGGGGCAGCCACTTTAGGCTTAGCTGGTTCAATGAAACCTCTCTCCAGGTTTTTTTTTATAAATCTTTCCATTTCCTCCTTCTCCTTTGGGCTCATGGAGTATAATCTGGGCTTCGGGAGTTTTGACCCAGGCTTGAATTCAATGGTACAGTCTGTGGGTCGGTGGGGGGGAAGCTCATTCGCCCTCTCCTCACTGAAGACTTCAGCAAGGTCCCTATATTCCTCTGGTATTTCTGTTAATCTTTTTTCCTCTCCTATGGATGCTTGTTCTATTCTTGATTCTGGTAGCCTCCCTTGGGGTTTTAAGTCCATAGGGTCCCCCTTCGGGAATTTGATTTCTGTCGTCCTCCAATTTACCCAGGGGTTCCCTTTTTTCAACCATTCCATCCCTAGAATCATTGGGCATTCCATACCTGGGGTCACCACAAACGTTAAGTCCTCTTCATGGTTGCCCAGGGAGAGGTGTATTGGCAGAGTGGCTATGGTAGCTGGCACCCCCCCTGCTATGGATCCATCTAGCTGGCCAAATGAGATTGGTTGTTCCAGTCTCCTGGATGGGATGCCCAGATTCCCCACTAGTGTTGGGCTAATGAGGCAGCGGGTGCAGCCAGAGTCTATTAAGGCTTTCACCTTCACAGCTTCGGGCATGGGGGGGATTAATATAGTCACTGTTTTGAAGATGGGTGTGATGCGTCCACTTACCAGGGGTTCGCCTTCCGAGCTGTCATCTGAGGCATCCACCGTCCCTGTGGTGTAGGCTGGAGTTCTTTCCCCTTGGTGAGCAGAGGTGGGGTTTTCTGCAATTTCCATCATTTTCATGGCTGTTTCTTTTGGCTTAGCTGAATACCCTCTGGGTTTGTTGATTGGGGATCTGTCTGGGTTGTGCTGGGGGGCCTTTGAGCGGCATTCTACAGCTCGATGCCCTTCTCTTCCGCACTTGAAACACCCCATCTGCTTCTTGGCTGTATCCGATGATTTCACCGGTTGGTGTGTCAGCTCAGGCGGGGGGCGGCTCCATTGTTTTCCTCGGCGATGCCTCTTCAATATGTCGATCTCTGCTTCCTCTGCCAAGACGTACCATTCCTCAAGTCGATGTGGGTCTCCTCGGGGCAGGCAAGCATCATATAGATCATAGTTTAGTCCGTCTTTGAAACGGCCAAGGAGGATGTCTTCTGGCCAATTCAGTTTGCTGGCAATGGCTCGGAATTCTTGTGTATACTCAGCCACTGGGCGTTTGCCCTGCCTCATCGTTGTTATTCTTTCACGGGCTTTGCGATCAGCCAGGGGGTCTTCAAACGTCTTCTCAACGAGGACATGAAACGGTTGAAGTTACTGAGTTCTGGGGCATTGGAGTCATGCAGGTTCACCACCCAATCTGCAGCTGGTCCATCCAGGGCAGATTGCACGATCCGGATGCGGGCTTTGTCGCTGGGGATGTCCTGCCCATATTCCTCCATGTAGCTGAGGACTTGGGTTAGGAAAAACCCCAAGCGTGTTGGCTCCCCTTTGAATTTCACCTCCAACGGTGGACGTCTTGGAATGGATCGGTGCCTCCATTGTGGGTGGTAGTGTCTTCCGTCCAGATTTCCATCTGTGGTCCGGTAGGGGGTGGGAGCTCCTGGATCAGTAAATGTCCCTGGGGTTGCAGGTTCCACGTCCCCCTCGGTGTCTCTCCCTTTGTGGCTCCAGGAACTGGGGCGGGCGTAGGGCTCAGGAATCTCCTCTCCTAGGGAGCTGAGAGTTCTCTTCATCAGGTCAATAGCTCTCTCTAGGATCCAGTCTGAGTACGGCATACAGCTTCCTCCCTCTTCACTTGCGTGCAGGGATTTCTCCATCTCCTGCTTCCATTCTGGTTGCTTGGTCCCCCGTCTCAGGGTCACTTTTCTTGATTCCTTTCCCCACTCGCTTTTCTTTCCAACGCCCATCGACCAGCGAGGCTTGTGGTCCTGTGTCTCCACCACTTCTTCTTCTGAGAAATCTGGCCTCTCGGATCCCAACATCTGGCAAGGTTCCAACTGGGTCAGCGGCTCTCTTTCCAGGGAGTTTTCTCCCTCTCTTGCTTCGTTGTCTGACATGGTAAATTTTTGCAAAATCCCCCGGCAAGGGTCTACCTTCCAGGTGGATTAATTTTGCAAGTCCTGTCTAATGTAAGGACCCACCCCACTTTGCATCTTAAGAAGACAGAACTCTTGGAATAGCTCTTCCAACAGGAATCCTTTATTAAGAGAAAATGGTTGCAGGCATGCTAGACAGGACTTGGGGTTCAAGCTCTCCCATTCAAGGTTTTAAGGGGTTCCCCAGTAGTCCCACCCAATCAACCCCCCTTCCAGTGATAGTTTCAAGTATCACAATTCCATCCCCTTTCTTCTTCCGTCTGGATGGAGACTTCAGATAACTACATGAAAGGCAATTACTCTTCTTTGATATGTTAAAGCTTAGAGGCCACAATAAACACACATTCAGTCCTTTGAAGTGTGCTGAAGGAAGTGAGGGCCATAAAGCCCCTTTGCTCTCCCCCTTTTCTCCCTCTTATGGCAGAATCCAGAGAAGGCAGAATTGGGAGTTTCTATGTTTGATAATTAAAGATGAAATATAATTGGATTCTGACAATATATCTTCCTGACATTTAAAAAATAGATTTAATATGTTTTTTAAATCCTTTATGAAAAATCTTTACATTCCAAAAATGTAGTATTAAATTTCTGAATAGTCTACATTTAATGATGTTTAAGGATTGAATTAATCCTTTATCCTTAACAAATTGATATGACATGAATTGTTTGTGTAATGTTATATATAAATATAATATTATATATTACTTTTTTCTCTTTTTTAATGGTTAGTTTATTTTAATCACTACATTGTAGTTAGGATTTTTCACATTGTGTAATCTTCATGTATTTTGCATTGCACTTTTTATAACTCACTAAAACTTTTGGAAAAAAGTTTTAAATGTAGAAAAATTGAATCAAAAATACTTTTAATTTAAGGAACTCTTTTGGGGTAGACAAAGCTACATGTCTTTTAACATTGTTCTATAGCGATTCTTTACCTTCACTATGCTAGGTAAGTTTTATTTATTGTCTCTAATACAGCGGTTATCAACCTATGGGTCATAACCCCTTTGGGGGTCGAACGACCCTTCCACAGGGGTCACCTAAGACCATCGGAAAACACATATTTCCGATGGTCTTAGGAACCAAGACACCGCTCCTCTATCCATCTCCAGGAGGTGGGGGGTTGCAAGCACCTTAATTGAGTCTCCCTACCTGCATCCGTGGGATTTTCCTTGGGGTTGCTAGGAGCTGCGCTTAAACTTGGAATCGCCTGGCTGCAAGTGAAGAGAAGGGAGTTGGCGTGGGCGAGAAAGCCAGCAAGCCAGCTTGCCTGCCTGCCAGCCCGAATTGCGAGCTTCCCTTCGCCTTTTTCATCATGAATCGGTATTTTCCCTCCTCCTGCCTTTAAATGGCTTCCTTTTATTCTGCCTCCCACCTGGTCAGGATCCAAAGGCGAGGCTCTGATTGGGAAAGTTATACTCCACTGCCAGAAATTGTTAGGAAAAAGGAAATGCAATGAGAGAGGGACTTGTCAGAAAACATTTAGATAAGAATCAAGTACGCTCAGTGGAAGGTGAAAATGTTGGAAGGAAGGAATGAAATAGCTGGAATCTGGGACAGCTGTAAAGTCATATCCTTCTGTTTTGGGAAATTTCCATGAAAAAGTAATCACGTAACCCCTCACTTCATCCACAAAATATTACAGGGGTTCTGATTTTTTATTTATAACCCTTTTCCTTTCTTCCATTCTCTTGCTGTTTTTCCTTCAATTGGTCATGTGATCAAAATGTGGATGCTTGGCAACTAGTCTGTATTTATGACAATTGCAGTGTCCCAGGATCATGTGATTATTTTTATTTTTAGCAATCGTTTGACAAACAAAGTCAATGGGGAAGCCAGATTCATTTAACAACTGTGTTCGTAACTTAATAACTGCAGTGATTCACTTAACAACTGCAGCAAGAAAGGTCATAAAATGGGTGCAACTCACTTAAAAACTGCCTTGCTTAGCAACAGAAATGTTGGGCTCAGTCATGGTCGTAAGTTGAAGACTACCTGTAGTTGTGGAATTCCTTTTGTTGGATGGTTCTATCTTCTGGAGTCTAGAGTCTAAACCTGCATATCAGATATTTACATTACGATTCATAACAGTAGCAAAATTACAGTTATGAAGTAGTAACGAAAATACTTTTATGGTTGGGGGTCACCACAACATGAGGAACTGTATTAAAGGGTTGCGGTATTAGAAAGGTTGAGAACCACTGCTCTAATACAAGCTTTGCTACTTTATGTTGGATATCTTTTCAGATCTTTGTGCAGCAGAATCTCCTATATCAGTAGCAAATTCATTCTGCTCTAGGCAGTTACAGTGCTATTAGAAAATATTTAGATATATTCCATCTGCCCAAAAGTTATATTTTCCTTTGTAGCATTCTATGGGAAATTATTTTAAGACACTGTGATTTTAGCAAAGTATGTATTTATTTCTTCCAACTTTCACTGTTTAACTACTCAAAATTTAAAAAGGAATTTTTACTGTCCCCTTTTCTTAGTTCTTCTTTAAATTACTTTGTTGTAAAAAAAAAGTCTTTTCGAAGAATGTTAGAGAATTTTAATTTCTCTAATTGGTGAAAAATAAATCAGAAGCTCTCACAGTTGACTGCATTTAGCTGATTCAAATAACTTTATATTTATATAAAAATATTTACAATACCATTCTTCTTTACAGCAACATAACTCAATGAAGTCTTCTTACAGAGACAGACCAGAGACAAAACCTGAGACTGGAAATCCAGCTCTTAACTCAATACTCTTTTTGCACAGACTCAGTAGCACTTTCTTCACATTGGCTGACTAAGTTACCACATGACTCTTCCTGTTCATGAATATTCCAACAAAGAACAATATTGCTCTTTGTTTTTTCTAGTAACATATTTCTTGGTATAGGCATAGGAAATTGTGCTATAGAACTGATTTCATATTTATCCTCTTTTTACATTGATTTACCAATAAAGCAAAGGTACTGTGGGAACCCATTATGGGCCAGAAGGAGGATGTATCCCCTTGGAAAATGGATGGGTGGCAATAATAACTACAACACAGTTACTTCGAAGTAGGAAGGTGGACAAGGCTATGTAAAGGCAGAGGTCTTTGGGGAAAGGAGCTTTGAGACTACCAATATTTCACCCTACATGTTCAGCTGGGCTGCTGGAGTGGTATTAAAAAGTATTTGGATACATGATAAATCTGAGATGCTTATTAGCTTAAAGCTAAATAGAAAGAAACCAAAACACTTAATGTACAGTTCAGCACACTGGGATGCCTCCATTATCGAAAATGGACCTGGGTGGTCTTCCAATCCAAACCACTGCCCAAGGCAGGATCCTTATGCCATCTCAGACAAATGGTTGTCCAATCTTTTCTTGGAAACTTCCAGCACTGGAGAACACATAACTCCGGGAGGCAAGCTGTTTCATTGATTAATCATTCTTACTGTCACGAAATTCCTCCTTATTTCCAGGTTGAGTCTGACAAGCTTCCAACCATAGCTTCTTGTCCTGCTTTCTGATGTCCGAGAGAATAAGTCAATCACCTCTTCTCTGTGACAGCCCTTCAAGTACTTCTCTTTGATAGGCCTCAATTTTAAAGACAATAAGGAGGTACCTGGCTCAACAGTAGTAAAAGTAAAAGTAAAAGGGATCTAGGTATCTTGGTGGATCACTGCTAAAGTATGGGTCAACAATATGCTGCAGAAGCTAATACCGTGTGCACTGATGAGACCACACTTGGAATATTGCATCCAGTTCTGGTCACCATGATTAAGAAAAAATAATGTTGAGGCCCTAAAAAGAATGAAGAGAAGAGCAACAAAAAGAAACTAGAAAACCAGCTGCAGGAAATAGAATCAGAGAACAATAGTTGAGCGCTCAATCCCACAACTATCCTAACTCAAGCACAGAAAGAATAGGAAGAAAGAAACATAAGAGAAAATATCACACATTAGCAGTATTGGCTCCTTTATCCCATTAGCAGTATTGGCTCCTTTATCTCCACATGGACCAGTATCTTCTACAGTCTCTGCTTGGAAAGCGAGACAGGGACTTATATTTTTGATTCTTCCTTCACCACCATCTCCCACACTAACTCCTGCATTGTCTGCCTTGCATAAACTTGTCCAGGAGCACAAACATCCATAGCATGAGAAAAAGGACAACACACATTTGGAAGACAGTTTTTTTATTAATAGTGTTTTGGCAGGTAGATTTCTTTGTCGATTATTGGGATAATCAGGAAGGAGAGAAAGAAAATGAAATGAAAGAAAATGAACAGAAAAAAAGAGCTTATATATGAAACCCAAAGATGCCTATGCTTATAATTAACAGCTAGAAGAAGCCCATGAGTTCCAAGCTGTTAGACATGTCTAAGTGCAAAGAGGAAAATAACAGGAGAGTGAAAGAAATAGGATAAGTTAAACTGAGGGAAATGAAAGGGCCGGAGAAAAATCAAGAAAGAAGCAATCTGAAAGAAAATGATGATGCGAAAACCTCTACAAAAGAAAGTATCATAAACACTGAATTAATGGGGACTTCTGAGGAAAATTGCCAAGAAAGACAAGGGTTACATCCAAGCCTTGAACATCCTTTTACATCCAACTTATGCCAGCAAAAGTGTTGTCTCCCTGTGTAATGGAATATTGTCTGAATTCCTAGGAGGGAAGGAGTACATTCCAGAGGAGCAAGAGACCACACACTATAGATTGTGTGAGAGAAAGAGAGTGAAGACAGCTCCTCCCTAATAGTTCCCAGAGGATATGCTTTATGGAGGTGGTAGTTTGATTTAGGTTTGGCAAGACTCTGTCTATAGATAGGGAATAATAAGGAAAGATTCTTCTAGTTAGAAAAATCACAACATGTCTTTCTTGGTTTTTGGAGTCTGATATCCTCCCCCAGTACTGAAGATCCCTCATATGGTCCATTCATTTCCTCTGGATCTAGATGGGAAATTTACATCTGAGTTCAAGTGCCCCTTAAAATTTGGTCCTTGAAACTAAAGATGTACATCTTGTAGTGCTGCCCTCAGATATTAAACAGGAAATAAGTCAGAGTTTTTATCTTTATCTATTAAATTTATACACAGGGACAGAACAACTCTTGACCGCTTAATAGCATCACAGTTGTTTATTTATCTAAAGCAGTAGTGGGATTCAGCTGGTTCATACCAGTTCAGCAGAACTGATACCTAACTTTTTGTTGAGTTTGGCAAATCGGTTACGATAAATCTGTGAGGTGTGTCACGCTAATGACACCACTGCCACAAAGAGCGTCACACTGGTGATGATGTCAATGCAATGCACATCATGCCGATGACGTGAATGTGGTACGTGTTGCACAGGTGATGACGACAGTGCAGTGATGCCAAATATGTAAGGTGTGTCACGCCAGTGATGATGACGAACAGAACCAGTTGTTAAATTATTTGAACCCCACCACTGAAATTCTAAAGGTATAACCCAGTATTCCACTTCTGAACTCAGACATTCTAAATGACCTGCTTTTCTTCTAGAAGAGAAAGTTGTAAAATTGTTCCATTGCTATGTTGTGAGATTTCTTGCTTTTACAAGCAAAAAGACAACACATTTATTGTAAGCTGCCTACAATCATGTAAGAGCAAGACAGGAAACTATAGAAATTGATAAATAAATAAAAGAATTTTTTGGCAGATTGTCAAAAATCATTAGCCATGTCCAACTTGATACAGCCATTTTTATATCAAATTCCAGTGACCAAAATACATATGGAAAAAAGGGAAAATAAGTAATGGGTTGATTGTATGTCTTTTTGAAACTTCGCTTCATTGTGGGATCCCTGTGGAAACTAGATTTCTGTTATTTATTCCATACTTCAAAATATGGTTCTGTTCTTTGGATTTGTTATACTGATTTGCCAACACAGCCAGATGAGGGTTTTCTTTTTAATTTTCATTATGAATGGGTACAAATATCTACTACACATTTAATTAAGACTCATCAATTATCATAATTGATCATCTCTAACTAGATCACCATAAACAATTTGTTCATCACTTGTTCCATGCAAATATCCATAGAATAATCCCCTTGTTGATTATTCTATTGACGTGCTAGACTCATTAAAATGATAAGTTGTAATTGATGAAAGTGACCACACACTCTTATAAATGAATAAGTAAATTAATAAATGGGCAGTTAAGTAATTTTTGCTGGAAACTAAGGACTGAATATTTTATTACAGGCTGATGTAATTCACTGAAAGGGATCCAGGTAATACAATATAATTTTAGAAAAATCTTTTGCAAGAATTCTGTATGTATTTATTGAACAATCCAATTCTACTGAAAACATATACTCTAATGAGAAAAAAAAATATGAGAGGAAGAAATGAAAGAAGAAACAGAAAAAACTCTCTCTCTCTCTCTCTCTTTCTTTCTTTCTTTCTTTCTTTCTTTCTTTCTTTCTTTCTTTCTTTCTTTCTTTCTTTCTTTCTATAGCACTTATATATGACCCCATAGTGTTTTACAGCATTCTCTGGCTGATTTACAATGCCAGCATATTGCCCCCCAAGAATCTGGGTCTTCATTTTACTGACTTCAGAAAAATGGAAGGTTGAGTCAATCTTGAACCCTGTCAGGATTGAACTCCAGGCTGTGGGCAGAGTTTGCCTGCAATACTGCACTTAATCACTGCATCACCAGGGCTTCTTCATTTAGTACATCACCAATATTAGAAATTAGAGTGATTTATGTTATTTTTTGCTATGTTTTTTTATTTTACCCTGTTCTTCCTCCCCTGTCTTGAGCTCCCTACCAATTTCAGCAGCTAAGCAAGTGGAATAAAGGCCTGTTGCTAAAATAGCTAAGCAAGCAAGCGAACAAAAAACATATTACATAGACCAGGCATGTCAAAAATCGGCATGTGGGCCGGATGCAGTCCATGCAGGCCACACCCACTCTGGCCCTTCAAAGGCAAAGAAAATTCTGATACGTCACAATATGGCCTGCAATGCAATCGGGCTTTACACCCCTGACATAGAAAATAAAATCCAAATAAAAGGTGAACTTATTATGATCAGGTGACTAAAACATTATGCAAATTAATGTGCAAATCTTTTGAAACAGTTTTTTAAAACCAAAGTAGCTATCCATTCTCAGTAACACAATTTCAAAAATTTCTAGTCCCAAACAATTGATATACTAGTGCTGGTGTTGTTAATGCAGAGCTTTCTATTTTACTCTGTACCTTCTTCTTCTTCTCACATACATGCCTTATTTTTCTCCATTCATCCCCAGTGTTTTAAATCCCTTTTCTCTCTGTGATATTCAAAGCTTTTTGAATCAGGGCTAACTTAACTCATTCTAAGTAATCCAGAGCATCAATTCCTTTCAATAACAGAGCACAGGATATAAGAAGCTGGAGCCAAGCAAAACTTAACACTCTTTTGATAAGAGGAGTGAGGATGGAGATAGGGGAAGATGTGTAAAGAGGGCTTTAGCAGTAAGAACAAGAACAGGCCAGGCCAAGTGTAAGAACAAGAGGCAAGATATGAAAAACAGAATTAAGGCTTTAGAGATTTGGTGAGGGAGAGAAGCTGCAAGGAGGAAGAAATAAAAGACAGAAGGAGATAAAGAATCTGCTTATTTTATCTCATCTTGGGAAATAAAAGGCATCAAATAGAGAAAAATCTGGGGAAGAAAATTACAGTAACCTGAAAGGGATACAGTATTGTATCAGGAATGACGAGTGAAGAGGAGAGATGATAAAGACAGTGTCAAGGTTCCGACTAACGAACCCAACCAAGTAAGTACCAACAAGATGATCCAATCTTTTTCTGCAAAACTTTATTGAGTACATCATTTCAGCATGATTGAAAGCAAAACCATCTCTGGTTATTTCCCTCACAAACCGCTAGAATCAAAACACACAATTCTCCCTCCCCCCATTAGTGCATATCACATCATCCAATCAAGTGTCAAAAGTTTGTTATGAGAAAGAGTCTTTGTGAGTTGGTAAACACCTGTTGAAACGTCCTTGGTTCACACAGTTGGATTTCTTATTGTCTGGAGTCTGTATCCATTTTCCTCCTCTCCTCCCCCCTAGTGCATTTGCAAGTTTAAAAAGGTGGCAACATCGTGTGTGCACTTCAAGCTTGGCAGACAGGACTGAAAGCCTTGCTGCAAATAAAATGGATGGCATTGTGGACCTCCAAGGAACATGATATGGAGGGAAATAGGAGAAGAAGATTATTGTAGTTGGAGTCTGCTTATGTGTTGTCACAAGGGGATTGGATACAAATAGAATTTAAAAGGGGAAGTTTGTTACTTATTGAATAAGAGAAGAATGAGATATGAAGATGGCAGAAGCTGAAAGAGGGAAAGGCCATTTAGTCCAAATCAGTTCAACTCTTGCTCAGAGAAGTGATCCAAATTAAATACTCCAAATAGGGTTTATTTGAATATATTCAGTGAAAAGGAACCCATCACATCTCTGAGACTTCTTTGCTTCCTTGGACAAACTGTGCTCACTGTTGGAAGCTTTGAGACTTGGCTGTCTTCAGACATGATAGTTTTGTTTGCCGATAGTGCTTCATAGATGGAGTCTAGGACACCCAGCCTCAAGTCAGAAGGACTAAAGCACATCTTGCTCTCTGATCTTTTTACATTTCATGGACAACTATCTAGATTTCTCAAGTTCTATCCTATTAAAATCTGTTTTTTTAATCTCTGTCATTTGTCCTGTTTTAATGTGAGGGGCTGGAAACCATCTTGAATTTTCAAAAACAATTATAAATTACAAGTTGTTTAATTATGTGCCATCAAGTCAGTGTTGACACTTAGTGACCACATTTTCTACATGGTGATCTGTCCCTGCCTGGATTTTAGGTTTTCCAATGGAGCTGTAATTGAATCAATCCTCCTCCTCCTCCTCCTCCTCCTCCTCCTCCTCCTCCTCCTCCTCCTCCTCCTCCTCCTCCTCCTCCTCCTCCTCCTCCCACCTGAGGCTAAAATGTCATGCTCTATGTAACCTTCTACAAAAATATTAAGACAATCCATTTTTCTCAGGACTTTTGAAAACAGAATATATGTTCTGTGGCTACAGAGTTTGGTTTCAATTTTTAAAAATACAGCTCTAACTTATACTTTATAGTTCTGGGGTGTTGTTTCATAAATGTAAGCTACCTAGAGTTTGTTATATGACATATAGACTTGTGAAATAAATAACTGTTTTATACTCTAGTCTAAACAATAAAACAAAAACTTTTAACACATTGCATGCTTCTCACTGTTTAAAATATTTTTTTATCAAACCTAAATCAAATGCTATTCACATTGCACTTTCATGAATCCTAAATGTGTGTGTGTTTGTGTGTGTGTGTTTCTAAGCAATAGCAGTGGAAGATTCAAATGAAGTTAAATTTTCATTTCTCTCTTTAATTAATTAAAAAACGAGTTTCCAAACAAGTTCACAAAAAGAAAAGACACAAATAATACTGAAACAGCAAGAAAAACAATAACAAATTAAGCAAAGAGATTATAAGAATAAATAACAACATCCTATTGTGAAATATCTTGAAATATATGCAGAAAAGAAAAAGAATATTGCATCATTTATTTATTATTAGATAAAATATCCTTATTAGATATGCATCTCTTGAGTCCAGTCCTTATTCCAATTATTCCCATATGGAATAATTCTTTTACAATTTCTCAAAGTAGGGTTTTTTTTTGGGGGGGGGGCAATACCCAATATCTGATATTTCACATAAATGTTCAGATTCCAATGTTTCAAAACATAATTTAACATTACATAAGATAATTAAAATTAAATTTTCCCCCCAAAATATTTATATTAAATTATATATGTTAAAACTTTATTCCAGAAAGATGTCATTGACTAACAGCACTAAATCATATTTGTTGATGACCTCTCAATTTTTTTTATATCACTAATATCTATTCAAAGGAAAGCCCAGTGTATTTAAAATAGAATCATTTCATGACTTAGTTTTAATCTTAAATCCAATTAAACTAATTTGACATTTTTTTAAGACCTGGAACTATTAAATGTTCCATTATAGGATGTTTCAGTTCTTTAGTCCATAACCTGTAAATGTTATTAATATCAACCTTGAAATTAATTCTTAGTTTTTTGTATAAATATGATGTGGGTTTAGTTTCAAACGATGACTCCATCAAAGATGAAAGTCCTTCAGGATTTTTGGAAGCAGCCAAAGCATTTGATTCAGATTAAGCCATCAAAATGTGCTTAAGTTAATTATATTGATGCTGCTGTGAATTAGAGAGGCAAAATTCTATTTGAAGTTGAGAAAAATCCTTAAAATAATCATTACACAGTAATTGATTTAAATAACCATTCCAGATTATGCACACAGTTTCCAATACAAGATTTTGCCTTTGAATTAGAGTGCTTCCATAAAATTAAGCATTCATGGACCTCAGGGCCAGATTAAGGCTAACTGAAGCTCCAAATATAGGGGCAATGTTTAAGTGACAAGATATCAAAATTCAGTATGTGCTGAAAATTAAATTTAAATGTGATAGTGAAAGAGTTAAGGTTATGATAGCTAGGAGGGAAAACTTTGCTTCCCTACTTCTCTTTATGTCCTAAAAACATTATTATTTTGCTTAATGGTTTATTTAGGATTGTTGGTCCAATCTAACAAGGTTCGATTGTTTTGTTGCTTACAGTCTCAGAAATAAAATACCCTTTCTGTTGTATGTTGATCCAAGGAATTTGCAGGACATTAATAGAAGTAAATAATTGGCATTGACAAATTTGCTATTAGTCAATTGCAAAAGGCGGCCTTATTAGGAACTGATTCCATCCTGCGACGATACCTGTAATACCATCAAACATCCATATCTGCCTATCCCAGGTCCTGGGTAAGGACTCGATAGGTAGACAAAATGCCAAATCCAGTCTGAACATCTGGCTGACTGTGCGATGATTGATAGTAGTAGTAGTAGTAGTAGTAGTAGTAGTAGTAGTAGTAATAGTAGTAGTAGTAATAGTAATAGCAATAATAGTAATAGAGTTGGAAGGGACCTTGGAGGTCTTCTGGTCCAACCCCCTGCTCAAGCAGGAAACCCTATACCATTTCAGATAAATGGTTGTCCAGTCTCTTCTTAAAATCTTCCAGTGTTGGAACATCACAGCTTCTGGAGACAGTTTGTTCCACTGATTTAATTGTTCTAACTGTCAGAAAATTTCTTCTTAGTTCTAGGTTGCTTCTCTCTTTGGTTACTTCCCATCCGTTGCTTCTTGTCCTGCCTTCAGATGCTTTGGAGAATAGCTTGACTCCCTCTTCTTTGTGGCAGCCCCTGAGATATTGTAACACAGCTATCATGTCCCACCTCGTCCTTCTCTTCAGTAAACTAGACATACCCAATTCCAGCAGCCGTTCCTTATATGCTTTAGCCTCCAGTCCCCTAATCATCTTTGTTGCTCTTTTCTGTATTCTTTCTAGACAAGCAAACTTTCCAGCAAAGCCCACAGAGATGGGTAACCCAGTAAATTTTAATTCCATATACATATAGCTGGTAACATACAAGCCCAATTATATTTTTGAGAAACTGATAAATTAAAGCCACCATCCTCAACAGATTTGAAGAATCCTGACTGATTTACACAACCCTAATTAATATTGACAGTTGGGAATAAATGAGTGATCCCTGGTAAAACAAGGAAAATGACATCCCATCAGTTTTCTACTGATATATCTTCCATTTGGGATGTCTGTGAAGATTCTCAGTCATCCAGGTCATAGTTGTCTCAAAGTAAATGGATTGTTTTCAAAAAGTAACTGGACTGGTTTCTTTTCCTTAGGAAGATGTTTCACTTCTCATCCAAAAAGCTTCACCAGGACCAATGAAGTTTTTTGGATGAGAAGCAGAACATCTTCCTCAAGGGAAAAAAAAACGCCCAGTTGCTTTTGGGAAAAAAGCACCTTTGAAATTCCATTTGGGATTTACTGAAAATGTGTACTGTTGTTGTCATTGTTGAAGGTTTTATCTAAATACTTCAATACTGTTGAAGGTATATCAGCATTTGTCATAAATTTACTCCTTTCTGAAGGAAGGTTGGTGGTGCTTTCAGATAAAAACAATCCATCTGACCTTCAGGTGCTTTTGAGAATAGGTTGACCCCCTCTTCTTTGTGGCAGCCCTTAGATATTGGAACACTGCTATCGTGGTTATCCAGACTTTGACATTGCAGGTGTTATCCAGACTTTGACATTGCAGACATTGCAGATGTGACTCTCTCCTCCCTGGCTTCAGGAGACCTGCTTCAAGCTGTATTTTCAAGATCTCATTGTTTTTATAACTACAATAGTTTTTTGCAGGAAAAGGAACACCTCTTTACGACTCATAAAAGCAGCCCTTTTTTCCCAAACTTTTTTAGACTGGGAGAGTCTTCAGACCCCGAAAAAGCTACTTTAACCATCATACAGGTAATCTTGTTGAAATACCTTTCAACCCTAAATTGGGAATCTTCAATGACTAGCAAAAAAGGTGCTGTGCTCATACCAGGTGTGAAACATGTCTGTCATTTTCAAAATGTGCACAGTTCTAAAAGCATACAGCCGTCTTATTATTCCTCTCTCAGTTTTTCTCTTATTGGATCAGAAAGTGTGGGTTTTTTTCCCTACAGAACTTCATATAATCTAAATTCTTTAGGCCCAAGTTTTATAATTTCCTAAGGTAGGGATCACAAAATCTGGCCTCCTGCCTGTTTTTGTATTGCTCATGACCTAAGAATGGATGGGTAGGCAGATCATCAGGCTGAAGCTTCAGCTAAGCTCCCCAGGCTAGGGGCAGGGCTGAGGGAGGTGTCCTGGTGAGTGAGAGCAGCCTATCAGGAGCCTCATTTCTAATAGGTTGGTGCCGTCCAATGGCTGCCGTACTCCTTGGACTGCCAGATGAATCCTTGGATGCAAAAGAGGGGAAGGATCTGGCCCCTTAGAAATAAAATTTTCAAGCCTTTCCCTTTGAAATAAAGTTTGAAATGAAGAATGGGGAAAATGCATAGTTGATTTCATTTCTTCAGTAACAGAAACATTTGGGATGCCAACGGAACTTGCAGCTTCACAAAGCATAATTTAACTGATAAGTTCCCTGCTAGTACTAATCTAAATACATAAATTCATTGCGGTAGCACAATGATTGCAAACTTATTGTATTCTCCATCAAGTGGGAAGGCTATTTTTTTGACTGTTTGTAGTTTAGGTGTGGATTTCTAAGTCCTGATTAGGATGTGTTAATTACTCTAAATCATCTTGGATCGTAGGTTGCATGCATTTTTTTTTCATTTTTTTGGCTGTTATAATTATTATCATTTTTAAGACCAGAAATTGAAGGCATGTGTTTGCTCGCAGGAAAAATCTAGGCTGTTTCCCATTACAATTAAAGAAATATATTATCTCCCTCACTCTCAAAACCTCTCAACACACATATTATGTCTATAAGGTTGGCTTGGCAATGTTCATCACTGTCTTCTGCCAGCATATTTTGTCATCTCTCCAGTTTAGCCAACAGCCATGGAATTCCCACATAGCTTCCCTTCCAACTACTATCTAATTCTTCGCAAACACTTTTGAAGAGGAATCTAACCCTTACTGCTTTTTTATCCTTTCCAACTCAGTAGAATATTGGGAATTATTTAATGATTATCAAAGGGGCTTGGCCTTCGTTGGGGTAATGGGACCAAATTTGATATGGAATAAACTCTCTTCCCCCACCAAAAAAAAAAAAATCAGATTTAACAGTTGCCCAGATTCAACGGGATCCTATGGAGAAACTAAAACCAAAATATCTCCCAGCGCATAATGGAGCAATGGTTTGAAGTAGAATTTATTCTAAGGGGGCCTCCCTCTTCCTTCCCAACTGTATGACCTAGAGCAGGAGTCTCCAAACTTGACAACTTTAAGACTTGTGGATTTCAGCTCCCAGTATGACTGGCAGAGGAAGTCTGGGAGTTGAAGTCCACGTGTCTTAAAGTTGAAAGTTTAGAGAACCCTGACCTGAGTTCTGTGTATACCTAACACAAAACAAAGAGATGCAACATGAGAGGAGAACAGAAATACACACCAGAGACAGCAGATATTTCTTGTGTAAAAATAGATTTGTGCAACTAGTTTACAGATGAGGTATTCAAGTTCATCTTTCATGTTGAAAAGTAGAGAATCAGGACAGTACATCCTAATGCTGTCTCCATGAACAGTCTAAATACCACCAAACATTCGGGACAATACATCTACAGGGTAATGGCTTGAGCTTTTTTATGTTTCCTATGAATTCTAAATGTTTCTGTACAGTCTGCACAGCCATCACTTGCTTATTTATTTTAACTGTGTTTTTCTCTTATAAACTGTTTCTTGCTTTTTCTTTCGAGAAACAAGCAATACACAAGCTTGTATTTATGACAGTATGAAAAGAGGGCCTATATTTTTATAAGATAGCAAAACACCTTCAGCTTCTCATAAATGAATATTTCTCAAATGTGTTAAGGAGGAGGAAACTTGAGTGGGATGGAGAACAGTTTTTCAGTGGCTAGAGGTTTGAAATGTCATTTTTATCTCAGAATGGAATATTTACAGAAGTGTACATCTTTACCAGTCATTCATAAAGGCATAATTAAAATGAACAGCAAAAAAGGGATTTTTTTTCTGTACAGTGAATTTCTACCTAAAATGTCTGCCTCTTGCTCTGTTTATATGTTCTAATCTAGAAGAGGCTAAGTTTACATTTTTTCGCTAAGTTTCTTATTAAATCAAGTTATTATGTTCTATAGATTAAAATGATACAAGAACTCAAGGTTGAAATTATCTGGAGATGGTTAGTTGAAATAAAAATAGTTTCACTCCCTATTGTCTGCAATGAATAGTAGTTAAGCACTTTGATCCACATTTAAAGATGAAAAACATACCTAAATATACAGAACAGGTGAAGTGGTACTTGATCACACTCAAAGTTTTTATAAAGGAGTCAGTAAGAATAATTGAAGAGGCAAGAGAAAGAGTCTTGAGCACAAGTTCAGTCTATTCAATATATTTACTGCATTTATTTTTTCTACCTTTTCCACTCCAGAAAAAAATGCTGGAGGTGTGAAAACTGCCAATAGAGGGTACAAACTTATCTTTCTTTCGTACAAGGGAAAATAAAGTCCGTTGATTGTGCCTTAGTTCATTGCTTGCTAATATAAAATTCACTTCCTTCTAATGATATTTTATACATGCATGTTGAAAACCGATCAAATAACTGCTCCAGCAAATTCTTTGTTTATAGAGTAAGGTACAACTTCCCAGTATGAAATTGGAATTAAAAACTATATCAATCACATTTTAATACTAATTATTATGATTCTTTAAGATGTGATTTAATAATATTGTAAACAGATATTATTAACTGGAGAAAATCACAAAATACAAACCTGCAAATTGAATAAAATGACTATGGGGAAAAAAAAGCAGAGATAGTACCAATAATGATAGGCAACTTGGGTGCAATTCCAAAACATCTGGAATACCACAAGAACATCACCATTAGTCAATTGCAAAAGACAGCTCACTCCGAGTTTCTGTCAATGAGAACTTTTTCCAGGACATTTAGACCAATTTGATATTTCAAATCACATTGCCTATCTGAATTAGATCAATGCTTGTCTACTCTGTGCTGAGCCAGGCATAGATTGCATGACGCTCACAGAAATTTGAATGACAAATTTTTATGTCCTTTTTCAGTTCCCATGATTGCTAGGCTAGATGGAAATTGAGGCACAAAATGTTTAATAGACTGCCTCCTATTGATCTGTAATCTGGGGTATAGATTGTTTTGTATTATAGTCTACTATCTGGCCACAGAAAACTAAAGTAGAGAGAACTTGATGTTTTTCCATCATTCCAATCACAGTCAAGTGGTTTTTACTCCTTCATTTCAAGAACTGTCTGAATCAACGATTGTGCCACTTCCATGCAAAATTGGTGATGGTATTGCAACTGGGACCATCTGCAATTAGACACCATCTTTCACTATTTCTCTCTCTCTCTCTCAATAATAATTCTATCAACATTGAAGTTCACCTATGGCATTCTTTGAAACAGAATCTGCTAGTCTATGTCAGTCACATGAGGGCAATATTATTGATCCATAAATGTCATTATTATTCAGAACCACTTATAATTATACCCCAAAAGCAGTATAAAAGATTGGGGAATGGGTAAACTAAGATGGAGCAATATGCTATATGAGGAAGTCAAAATTCTTTCTAATCCTTCATCTGGAAAAGATATAGACATATGTCTCTTACACGGTAGTTTTTCCAATGATGTGCTGCAGTCTTTATGGCTGAATAGCCAATTTTACTCAGGACTTACATGAATTGTGGCCACATCATCCAGCATGATGTATTGCTGATTTCACTAACACTATAGATTATTACTAGGAGCATTAGATTAAATCATAAGGTGGCTAGAGTTTATATCCTGAGCCATTATCTAAGAGCCCTATGTCAAGGCAATATTTTCATACATGAGATACTGTCAGATAAGGGGGGATACAATTTTGCAGAAGGTGCAGTGAACTCAAGTGGGACCAAAGTCCCTTTGAGATAGAATAGATGACTGTGGATCCCTATCACTTTCCTGCAATACTATTTCACGTTACTCTACAATGTTAACCATGGTAATATTTTTGGTTCAAAACAACTATCGATCACTTGGAGTCGCCTTATCTGAAAGATGACACCCTTGCTTACATTTACAAGATTTCCTCCCAGGTCTACTTAAGGCTAGAATTTTTCTGAAGGCTTGGAGACCACTTTCAGACAATCAGTGTAAAACTCTCCTGATTAATCTCAGTCAGAGCTGATTTAGGGAGGGAGAGTGTGGAAGGTATAGAGGGTGGACTCTTCTATCATTCCAGTACAGGTAGGACCAATCCTACAGGGGTCAAGAGAGGAAGACACACATTAAAGAGTTCTAACTTGACAATGTCAGGCTATTAAATTTTCCTTGGCAGGGTCCTGTCTTTCATTGCATTAATTAACATTAATAGTTAATGCATAGGACCAACTGAATTGTAAAGAGCAATGTATTTTTGTAGTTACATTTAGGTTATAGTTTGTCTTTCAAAACCCCACATATATTTAGTTGAAGTTTTCAGTAGCTCCACTTAACTGCATTTAGCCAAAGATACTGTATATTCTTTACCCTTAGTTGTCCATTTTGATGATTGCTAATACATTGATATACAGTACATTTCTGTACCATCTTTGCTGCTGCTGTTTTGTGCTTATAAATATAACCCAGGTGGTTGTGGTAGAGTCAAGAAATAATGAAAGAAATAACAGTTTGATGCAAACTGGCAGGATTTTGCTAGGCGGGCATGTAAGAGAATAAAATCAGGTTGCAAAGCCTCTAACAGGAGGAAGTTAGGATCAAGGAGGGATAAGAATCTCTGGAGAGAGCAAGATATGGGGAGATTAAAGGAGAGAAAAAGTGCTCGCTGTTAGACAGCTTGAAGTCAATAAGAAAAATAGAATTAGGGACCTCCAGACAGAGAGGGATTTGACTCAAAATATTGAGAGGCAAATGAAGAGGTCTGGGATTAAACTCCACTTCTAAAACTATGTAGAAGTGAGCACAAAATACCCCCATGGAAATGGAATGGGAAGAAATACTTCCCAATAGGTCCAGCTAGACTCAGGGTAATAGAAAGCAAAGGCAAAGGCAAAGGCAAGGTAGATAGATGGATGGATGGATGGATGGATAGATAGATAGATAGATAGGTAGGTAGGTAGGTAGGTAGGTAGGTAGGTAGATAGATAGATAGATAGATAGATAGATAGATAGATAGATAGATAGATAGATAGATAGATAGATAGATAAAGGTTCTAAGCAATGTGTAAGGACTCAAACTGGGGAAGGAGATGGGGATGGCTGTAGGTGTTCAGTAGATTTGGTCCTTTTGACTCCATATTTAGTCCATTGACTTCTCCATTTTAATCTACATAGAAGAGAAATTTTGGACGTACCAATAAAGTTCAATAAAGCTGGATATACAGAAGTGAAGAAAGTCTGCATATTATTGTTCAAAGCTATTTTTGTACTTGTATGATGTTGTCTGCATAAATATGTGGGTTTTTTATTCTTTGATGCAAGCAGTCAAGCTGTTATTCACAATTAGAGGTTTACTATTTTTTTTTAAAAAAATCTTGGATAGCCTGGTGGAAGGATGAAAGAGACGAAAATTACCTTCAATGATTCTAATAACTGAAAACTTTGCAAAAGGCTTGTTTCAAAGTGAATTTCAAAGGAGCTAGAGGGATTTCAAGGGATCCTGCTTGGAGTACCTTATTGTAACCAGAACAGTTGTACTTTAGGCACATGGGTTCTAACATTTATATGTTCTGAAGAGAAACAGGGTTAGCAATCTTAGGCTGCCAAACTACTACTCTGCATTAGCATTGTAGTCTTCTGGCTAATATAGCATCACCAAAAGATAGATAGATAGATAGATAGATAGATAGATAGATAGATAGATAGATAGATAGATAGATAGATAGATAGATAGATAGAGGTTCTAAGCAATGTGTAAGGACTCAAATTGGGGAAGGAGATGGAGATGGCTGTAGGCGTTCAGTAGATTTGGTCCTTTTGACTCCGTATTTAGTCCATTGACTTCTCCATTTTAATCTATATAGAAGAGAAATTTTGTACATACCAATAAAGTTCAATAAAGCTGGATATACAGAACTGAAGGGCACATCCATGAAATATTTGTGGATATTTCATGGAAATGTTCTTCATGAAGTAGGATGAAATTTAGTAGATTTCTTTATTTCACTAGACAGGTTTTCAGTGACCATGATTACAGTAAGGCTTGTGGTCCCATTCAATTGAACATGAATAGGAACACTTTTCAGAGTTTCATCTACCATTGAGGTGCAAAGGGAGAAGAACAAACTGGACAAAGGACTATAAATGTAGTTCTGATTTTGGGAATTCATGTATTGCAGGAAAATGTATTAAGAAGTCCTCAAAAGACTTTCAAAACAGATCAAATCAGTTTAGAAGGAAAGGCCTGTTAATGGCTACTGATTCAAAGAATCAGAGGCAGCTTGATGAAAAGAATAAATGGAAAGGTAGCATGGCCTCTTCTGAGTTTCCAACAGGCTCTCCTGATATTGGTTTGCAAACAGTTCACACTAGCTCTGGGCATTGTCCAGAGGCATTCAGAGGTAGGGAAAAAGGGGGAAGCAAATGCTGAAAGTATATAATGGTGTAATGCAAATTTCCCCCTTATGCCTCTTATGTCAGCTTGAGAGGCAAAATGCAGAACAATGGCATGTTACTTGCATTGCCACAACACTGCAGTCAGCATTTTGAGGAAAGCATCAAACCCCATAGACACCTCTACTGTTGTCCCGTGGCTCTTCCTTCCATTCAAAATATGATCTCTGGTAAAAAAAAATTGCCACCAGGCTGGGAACAAGAATTATTGCATCATTAATGAGTTGTAGATGCATTTGTAAAGTTTCAAAGATCAAGAAATCAAATTGGATCTCTGTCATAATCTATCACCATGAAAATTACAGTTCTGGCTAATAATTCAAGGTGCAAGGGAATGTGGCTAGGTTTTAATAAAGGTGGTTCAAAAGAGAGCAATGAAATGCAGCCATATGTAAAACTACACACTCATTAGCACTGAGCTGTAGACGTGGAGCCAAATTAACATCCTTTCATTGTCATTACTTAGGTGAAGGCAGCTGGTTTTTCACTGTAAACAAATGGAGCCAAGTTTTAGATTTACAGTGCCTTCTTTCTGTGAATCTCTAGGGTTATTTATTAGATCTGCATTATATGAATTTCTTCATTACCCTGGGAGAAAAGAGTAATCAATTCTTCCAGGATCAGCATATTTCACTTCTTGCCATACAGAATCCATTAGTGCTCATCTCCTCCTACTCAGAGAAATTCAAAAATCTAGCTGCAACATCTTGATGCTTTGAAGTGTAGCAATAATAAGAAGAAAATCAGATCCTTCCCTCCTGCAAATAATAATTTCCATCACCAATACATTCTAAAAATTAAGGAAGATGAACTATTAGATTACAAAGTACATTTAAAAAAAGTTACAACATAGCTATAAGGGATGTAATTTCATCAGGAAAATGGTAGGACATAAAGGACTCAAGATGGAACTCCATATGTTTTTATAAATATGAAACAAAGTAAGAATGGTTACCCAAGGACTGTATTCTGTACGTATTTATGGGATTCTTGGGATTCTCTTAGTTATATTAAAAAGTTTTATGCACAATTTCTTATTGTGAAAATGTTAACAAGCTCTTTTAATAATTAGCTCTGTGGAGACTTAGAGACTCTTCATTTGTATATGGGCAGTATTTCTATTACTGTCTGAACTGATCTATAGAAAATTGTTCGTTGTTAAACAGAATAATAGAATAACAGAATTGGAAGCAACTCTAGAGGTCTTCTAGTCCAACCCCATGACCAAGCAAGAGACCCTATACCATTCCAGACAAATGGATGTCCAGTCTCTTCTTAAAAGCCTCCAATGATAGAGCACCCATAGCTTTTGAAGCCATTCCCCTAGTTCATTGTTCTCACTGTCAGGAGATTTACCCTTAGTTCTGGTTGCTTCTCTCCTTGATTAGTTTCCACCCATTGCTTCTTGTTTTGCCTTCAGGTGCTTTGGAAAATAGCTTGACCACCCTCTTCTTTATGGCAGCCCCTCATATACTGGAACACTGCAATTATGTCACCCCTAGTCCTTCTTTTCCCTAGACTAGATAAACCGAATTCCTGCAACTATTCTTCATACGTTTTAGCCTCCAGTCTCCTAATCATTTTTGTTGGTCTTCTCTGCGCTCTTTCCAGAGTCTCAGCATCTTTTTTATATCATGGTGACGATGTACTGGATGCAATATTCCAAGTGTGCATTACCAAGACATCATAAAGCAGTCTATCTCTGTGTTAATGTTTATATGTGAAATTATTGCCTCATAAAAATGCTCACAATGGATGGATCTACTTGCCATTGCTGGTTTTGCATAAATTCAAATTTTTCTAGTCTTAAATTTAATCCATCCCATTTTCCGCTGTAAGCAATTTGTGATTGATTTTAAAAAAGTATGTGAGATTGTACTTCTGCATATATACTTGTATATGTTTATATATCTATGATTCAATTTGTGCTGAATAATTTTAAATTTCTACATTTTGTAATTTTAAAATTGCTTTGACTGTCTTGTATAGAGCTTCAGGATATGTTTCATATGGGAAGTGGTTTATAAATGACTTAACTGAATGAATAAGAACTTAATATAATTGTTCACCAGAGTGCAGTAGCTTTCTTCAGTACAAGAAACTAATATATGCCTTTTAAGCTCTAGGAAAAAAAAACACAATTTGCTGACTTTGGTTTCCTAAAAGAGATATTTTGCCTTGTTAAATGCAGACTTTAAAGTAGCAATTAATGAATAACTCTCTAATTCCCCCACAATACAGACAAACTGACCCTAAGGTGCAGTTTTTAATGAAGAAGTTTCATTGCAATATACTTGCCATTGTAATAAACTAAAACATTGCTTTAAAGTGTAATTGTTGAAAGGACATTTCTTTGTTGAAACACCATCTAGTTAATTAGCTATTCCCATCCCATTTTGACTAATGCAGTTCTTTCAATCTGCCTTATAAATGCATAGTAATGTCATCGGAACGTAAACTGCTTTAAAATTCTCTTTATTTGCAGCAGAAATATTTCCAACAGAAATTATTTTCCACAGAAATATTCGCAAGAAAATAAGGAGTGTATTTCTTGGTTGGTTTTATTAGTTTATAAGCTAACTTGCTAGTGATACAAACGTAAGGATGGTAATGGAGAACAAAATCAATCTATAGTCAGGCTCTGTAATTTCAATGATAAAGCAATAGGAGCACCTTCCATCAACAGTGGGAGCTAAAATCTATTGAGAAATTAGATCCCTGTTAGGAGACTATGTAGACCAAAACAAATAATCAGCTCCACATTAAGGCTAAACTACTTTTATTAATATTGGTTATAGAAACAGGATGTTGCAAGTTTGTCTGTGCTTAACTCCCTCCCCCATCCCCAGTTATTCTGATGTGAATTAGGGAGATTTCTGTCTGAGTCTTCTGTGCATGCATTCCTCTTGTTTTTGACTTAACCATGTTTCTCTCTTGCTGTTTTGGATCTGGCCTATCTCTGGCAAGATCATCTTCTTTGCTCTCTACATTCTGCTGATGTAATGTTATGTGGGGATCACCTTGGAGACAGGAGAACTGCAAGATAGGTGTTGGTCAGAGAAGAGGTGCATGAACTTTCAGAAAAAATGGGGCATGGCATACATCTCAGAAGGGACCTTCCTAGTTACTTGGACTGTAAAGGCAAAGGGGGAAAAGATATACTTTCAGATTTTCAGTATTTTGTTAATGTAATTTGAAAGATGGAATTAGTACTTCTGGATTTGAATTACCTCACAAGGTTGTCATCTACCTCCTATGGAGATTATCATAGTTAATGGGAGACTGAACTTGCCCATTACATCAGCTGTACTAGGAGAAGACATGTGGAGATAATCACAGAGATGCTACTTCAATTGTTGTTGTTGTTAGTTGCGAAGTCGTGTCCGACCCATTGCAACTCCATGAACAACGTTCCTCCAGGCCTTCCTGTCCCCTACCATCTTCTGGAGTCCATTTAAGCTCAAGCCTACTGCTTCAGTGACTCCATCCAGCCACCTCATTCTCTGTCATCCCCTTCTTCTCTTGCCCTCAGTCTTTCCCAGCATTAGGTTCTTCTCCAGTGAGTCCTTCCTTCTCGTTAGGTGGCCAAAGTATTTGAGTTTCAACTTCAGGATCTGGCCTTCTAAAGAGAAGTCAGGGTTGATCTCCTCTAGGACTGACCAGTTTGATCGCCTTGCAGTCCAGGGGACTCGCAGGAGTCTTCTCCAGCACCATAGTTCAAAGGCCTCAATTCTTTTGCGCTCAGCCTTTCTTATGGTCCAACTTTCATAGCCATACATTGGAACTGGGAAAACCATGGCCTTGACTATACATACTTTTGTTGGCAGGGTGATGTCTCTGCTTTTTAGTATGCTTTCTAGATTTGCCATAGCTTTCCTCCCCAGGAGCAAGCATCTTTTAATTTCTTGGCTGCAGTTCGCCCAAAATCATTGCTTTTGGGTACTACATGATATAACATTAAGGTAATGTTAGATCCAAAGTTCATTGATATTGAAGCAATGAGGGAGAAAAAATGGTTACTTCTATCAATTCATGCAATTTTAGTGAAGGTATGTAGTATTGTAACTCTATAAGATAGCCAGAAGAAAGATCAGTGCAACTATCGAAAAATCATATGGTACATTGTTCATTTGTGCAGTCCTCATTTTACCAACCTCGGAAAGATGGAAGGCTGAGTCAACCTTGAGCTGATCAGAATTGAACTCCTGGCAGTGGAATGCAGAGTTAGCTGGCAGTACTGCATTCTAACCACTGCACCACCACAACTCATTGACGTAGGTACTAACATATTAAAATCTCTGCATAGGGCCGGTTTAACCTAGTTGACAGGTAAGATAAAGTTCTTCCTGTTGCTTGTACATACAAGACATGAAGCAAGCTGGCCATTAGTGCTATTGTCAGTTACAACTACACCTTAGTTAGTAGCAGTTTCGAATTATTATGTACCCATATAATAGACAAACCCATCATGGACCTCTGGAAATTCTTACTTGGAAGAGAGGTAAGAAAAGTTCATGGAGATAAATATTACACTTAATTTGTGATGTTTGGTATAGCATGTATGACTAGAGAGTTTTCAGCAACATTATGTTATATACAATAAATATGCCCTTGCTGATTTGAATTGCTCCATGACACGGCTTATCAAAACACTTGGAAAGAAATAAGTTGTCATCTATAATCAACAACCCCAGATCATTTAATTATAACAAACGTCAACTGCCAAAGAGATAGTAAGTGCTTTGTAGTTTGCAGGTAATACTTGCTCTGCCTTCTGTAGTGGTGCCCCTCCTCCTCAGAGTTACTTCATCTGAATTACCACATGCTTTTCCTGAACTAATCCTTCACTAATTTCTCCTGGCATTACTGAATTCTTTTGCTCAACTTCAGTGCCCTCCTTTTGACTTGTGCTTTTGTCACTGGAATAATGCAACTGACAAGTGTGTATATGGAAGCTGACACAACTCATTGATATATATTGTGCTCTCTGAGAGCAATTTGCCCAAACATCATAGCCTACTTAGCTATTTCTCTTACACCTAGCTGGATAGACATAATCACGTAGCCTATCCATCAACATTCATAGGGAATGTTTGGTGGGAATTTGGAAATGCAGAGTAAGAAAATGAGTACTGTATAATCAAGATAAGATAAAAGGTGACATGCTGTAGAGCCAGCATGTCTTGAGAATGAAGGGTCATGGCTAGCTGTGTACTGTTGAGTCTCAGAAAACTTTATGAGACAATAGAAGCTTTAAAGTTTCAACAGTAGTGCTGACACATTGTGGTAGTTCTTCAAACATTAACTAAGAAAAGTAGAGGTAGAATTTATAAGCCCCTCAATCCTGATTAGGGTAAGGGCAATATTATGCCTGCTATAAGAATGGTTCAACCTGGTTTTTATGGAAGATGTGGGACCTGCAAAGCAGCCTTGATAAACAACTCTCCCACATTACTCATCCTCTAGGCAACACATGGAGGATATGGCCTTACCATGGTTCATCCTGCTTAGCATCCTTGTCCATATGCATCAGTTTGCTATAAACAGAGGTTTTGTTAGCTGCCAAACTTTAAGAAAGTTTTTACTCAACCATAACTGGCCTTTTGAAATATGGCATAGCCCTTCCTATAGTATGTGGCTTAACATTGTTTTGTGATATATGCATATCACAGTTGCACTTTCCAGACATTAGAAACATTGTTTCAGATTCATAGCAAAGGAAAAAGTGGTGGTCTCACTATTGTTATTGTTATTTCATCACTGGAATAATGTTATTATTGAGGCATTAACTGTAATTTCAGTGCCCTAATCCATCTTGGAGACAGATAAACATACCATATATCCTAGTTTAAGAAACCCACAGTCCATGGGCTAGAGGGCCTCTCAGCCGTTCTTGAAATCTGCTAAAACTGGACAGCAAGATCACACAACATGAAGCAACTGAACCTATGTTGCAAACTGTGAAATAAGACCAGAATGTAGAATTTGGACTAAGGTGTATTTCACAGAACTTGCAGAGAATCTGCAGAATTGTTATTTGGACCATACTAACACATAAGAGAATTAAAACATTATGACCTTTAAGAAAACTTGATTTGGAATTATTTTTAAGGAACCCTAAAAAATAAGGGGGGAAAGTCAGATTCCAAATCAACAGATTCTAATGGTCTTTGTTATTAATATCATACAATCCCATAGATGAGTTAAGACTCACCAACTCTATCATAATATTGGCAATTTATGTTTCCAAATGGTTTTTTTAAAAAATGATTCCTCTACATTCTATTTGTTGACATCATATGTTTGGCTTCATTTGAAATGACTTTTGGAATAATCAGCTCAGTTCTCTAGGAAACCTCCTTCTCCCAATTTCATATGTATGAAAGCAAAGAGACTAAAAAAGATGGTGACAGAACTTCCACAGTGGCCGCAAAAAGGATTAAAGAAAGCAGATGTTCTTATCCATGTTTAATTCAGGTTTCATGCAAAACTATTTACTCATGCTTTGGCCAGCTGCACATAATGCTCATTCCCAAGACATGTGATGCTTGTCAGAAAAAAACAAATCCTTCACACTGGATTGGGAAAATAGGCAACATGAATGGAATGGAATGGAATGGAATGGAATGGAATAGAATAGAATAGAATAGAATAGAATAGAATAGAATAGAATAGAATAGAATAGAATAGAATAGAATATTCTTTATTAGCCAAGTGTGATTAAACACACAAGGAATTTGTCTCCAGTGCATAAGCTCTCAGTATACATATAAGCAGCAAAATGTTAAATAATAAATCATAAGATACAACCAACAAAGTGATAGCCATAAGATACCAAGAGGAGTAGGTAATAGGAAAGGTGTGAGAAGGATTATGGTAATACAGTCCTACTACATGGTTAGATATCTTTAGACATAAGACAGTGCTATGGGAATTAGGTGTTTAGCCTAGTGATGGCATGGGGGGGGACTGTCTTTGTGTCTAGTTGTTTTGACATGCAATGCTTTATAGAGGCATCTCTAGGGGAAAAGTTGAAACAGTTTATGTCCAGGATGTGAGGGGTCTATAGATATTTTCTTAGCCCTCTTTCTGGCTCATGCAATATACAGGTCCTCCAATGGAAGGCAGGCTGGTTGCAACTGTTTCTTCTGAAGTTCTAATTATCCATTGAAGTCTGTGCCTGTCCTGTTTGGTTGCTGTGCCAAACCAGACTTTTATAGAAGTACAAATGACAGACTCAATATGCTCTGTAGAACTGTATCAGCATCTCCTTGGACAGTCTGAGCTTTCTGAGTGGTTTACTATCTGAAGAACCCACATACTACCCCTAAATATATGACACCTGTCACATTCTGCCATGGCCCAGAACAATGCATCACAAATTGCCTGAAAGTGTGTGACTGAAACTCTGAAGTCAAGTGGTTATCTGTATGGATTCATATTTCAGTACCCTCTTGTGGTGTTCCTATTATGAGAATATAATTTGGCACATCAGCATGAAACAAATTAGTTCTTTTCTGCTGGGTAATTATTTTGCTTTCCACAGCCATGTCACCCTATGGGGCATGACTTGTCATTGGAAACAGCAAGATTGGGGAAAGGACTGTTGATCAAAGCTTTTCAATAGCATATCACATGTTTAAGGTTAAGGCAGTAGTCTGAAGCCAAGAGAAAGCACACTGTTTTTAATAAGCACAGAGCACTGCCATAAATCTCAAGAGGTTTTATGGGATTTTATTTGCTACATTATTTTGTGCAATGATAGCTTGATGAACGCTATCATAATTTCTCCTTTACGACTTTGGCCTTATGTCATTTAAGGGTGTTTGAATAATTCACCAAAAATATAGAGGGCAATAATATTTAAGATGGTTATATATCGAGAGATTCCATACCTTTAACAACAACATCACATTGCTGCTTCTGTTATTATTATTACTTTTTCCCTTGTACCTCATGGTTACCAAGAGATGCTTAAAGATGGCAGGAAAATGAACCTTTTGCCATTTGTCTGGAAAATATCAAATATAGCAAATATTCAAAGATGGACAATGTAGCACTTCCGAGGATTTTTTAGGAATAAAATTCAGTTGGTCCCAGATTCTTTTTTCACTGCCCAAATTCTCATAAATCTCTTTTACTAGTCTTTTATAGCTCCCCCATATCTATAAATACTAAAAAAAAGTTGGAGTTATTATACAAGTTTCTGCTGATCATGTAGGCTTTAGATGGCCCAAAAAAAGTTTTAGAATGGAGTAGAACAGTGATGGCGAACCTTTTAGAGACCGAGTGCCCAAACTACAACCCAAAACCCACTTATGTATCATCGGGTGCCAAGTGGGTGTGGCCCATTGGGTGGGTGTGGCCCATTGGGTGGGCGTAGCTGCAGTGGTAGCGGCAGACTGGGTGGGACTAAAAAGTTCAATCAATCAATTCCAACTTTGTGAGATCTTTTTTTCCCGCGAGAAGTTTAAATTGATTGATTGAACCTTTTTTTTTTTTTTGCACACGGCGTTGGAGGCCTAAAGTGAAAAGTTTTATGAAACCCAGCTGAAGACCTAAGACTGGGGCAACGACGTGTGTGCCCACAGAGAGGGCTCTGCGTGCCACCTGTGGCACGCGTGCCATGGGTTCGCCACCACTGGAGTAGAATAATAATAGAGTTAGAAGGGACATTGGAGGTCTTCTAGACAAACCGTCCCACTGATTAATTGTTCTAACTGTCAGTAAATTTCTCCTTAGTTCTAGGTTGCTTCTCTCCTTGGTTAGTTTCCATCCATTGTTTCTTTTTTGAAAAAAAAATATGTTTTATTGATTTTTAACATAATCACCTTAATATTTGGTAAACAGAGTGTTGTCTGGGTTAGTATTTTAAAAAAGACATCAATGACAATTAATTTCTAGAATTCTACAGTCCATATTATGGCTTTGCTTGATTTTGTCTTCTTCCAATAATATTCTCTTTTGACAACCTTAAATTAATACGGTTCTTATTATTTGAATAAATGACAATTAAATATAAACATTTTGCTCATGTTTCTGCAAATAATAACCATATCAATATAAAGTTTCTTTTCTGATTGATCATCTTGGTTGCCTCATCATAGGTCCTGTTTACAAAGTTCTTATTTAAATTTGTTTTCACCACAATATTCAAAGCATTCTTACTGGTTAAGATTTTCTCAAAATTAGTTACAGTTAAGTATTGAAGTCTTTTTTCTTATACAAGTCATCCCAACACTTTTACATTTTTCATATCTTAAAAAAAGAAAAAAACAGAGAAAACATTTCTTTAATATACTGTAAACCATCTCAATATTTTTATATTTCTCATGTCAAGAAAACAAAACACAAAAGAAAAAAGAAAGAAAAAATACTGTGTTATTTGAGGGCTTCATCCCTCTTAAACTAATCTTTATTTATATCCAAAATCTTTCTATTTCTTTAACCATATTCAAACAAATGTTTAATTTTAAAAATTCCCTCTGGTAAATCCCATCATCTAGTTTCTTAATTCTCACTTTAGCCTTTTTTTTTTGCCAAACATCTTTCCTGATCTGTATGCTTTGCTGAATCAAAGAATCTTTTCATAATCTTGAAAATGTTGTTGCAAATACAAAAGGCAAAATAGGTAAGATGTTTTTATGGGAAGGTTTCACCCCTTTGCATTCATTGAGAATCTTTTTCTTTCTTTCTTTCTTGATTTTATTTATCATTTTTGGTCTCTCAGGTTCTCATAGTTCTCCTGGCAGAATCCATTTTGTCAAATCTTTTTTCTTGTCCTTGAACTTATTTTGTAATCAGAGTGTAGCTTATCTTTTCCATCTCCAGTATTTCCTGTAAATTTTTTTTCCTTCTGGGTTAAGTCATATTTCCTTCTATTGTTAAATTCCATCTTAAAATCTCTCTCCTCTGTCTTGTATTCAGTTATCTGTTTTTTCTGCTCACTCTCTATTTTTATTTTCTGAGAATTTTTGTGTTGTAAAGTTAAATTGGATTATTTTTAATTTCCTCGTAGTTTGAGATAATTGTTGTTGGAATTAGATGCAACATAGCATAGATCTCCTTCTGGAAAGTATTTATTTTTTCTATGTACATTCTTTCTGCAGAGTCAGTTTCAAAATCTATCTTATATACTTTTCTCCTTGATGACCACACACAGATGTTCATCATCTTGCAACGTTAAGAAACTTGTTCCTTGTTCTTTCTTGTCAACCATCAGTTTCCATACATATCCGTGTACATCTGAAGCCTACATCCATCTGCTATTTTCACTTACCTATGTTGCCCAGTTCTAACTTCCTTGTTCCAAATATTCTTATGAAACTGTCTACTTTGCAAAATTATATTACAGAAAAAGCAATTACATAGCAAATTACAAATAGTTTTTTTATATTGTGAAACCACCCTAGTAGAAACTTTGGTTCATTTCTCTTTCATGAGCCTATTTTAATTCTCCTAGGCCTAATTATACATAAAGGATCAATAGGCCATATTGTTGTTTCTCACATATCTACAAGTTAGTTAACCTACAGGGATTTAACAGCATTAACAACATTGAAAAAGTCCTGCACTATTGATCATCTGTTTCAGAGTCTCATACAGACATATACTGCTTAATAGTCCAGAAATTCTCTACACTGCTCATTTAGGTGTCTGCAGTGACTGAATGAATGGATGTAAGGAGAAGATTACCCATAGTGCAAAGACTGAAAGACAGTTTAAAAATAAATTTTAAAAGTGGCTCAAAAATTAGGGTGGAAATATCCATGTCCCAGTTGTATGCATGGCATTTTCTCCTGCCAACAACCACTTACTATTCTTCCTGTCTTGCCTGCCTCTTATTTTTTTTACTTATCCCACACCCTCCCACTGAAATCTGCCCATGGCTGCTAACTGATAAATCAAACATCATGGATAACATTATACCAAATGCTAAGAAACATTAAAAACATCATGCTAGCTTAAATCATTTACAAACAGCAAGAGTTGACAAGCAATAAAACTCACAGTCACAATCGTAAAGGCCTGCGTGGCAATCTTAAAAATCACATATTTCTAACAGGGAGAATGGTTGCATATAAAAAAAAAATGTACTTTTTACTTTCTTCTTAAAGCAATCTGTGAAGAGTGGGGAGAGGAAGAGGACTTCTAAGGGATCCATAGACCTTGTGCCACTATTGATAAAGACCTGACCTTCATTGATTCTCTGCATGCCTCTCTCCAGTTTGGTCCTTTAAACAAATTCTTCATCAAATATTCAAAGTACAGTGTTTATGTCAACATGTTTTACATTCAGTGCAGATTCTAAGTTAAATAAATATAGAGATCTGACTAAAACATGACAAGTTGAACTCCAGGTTGTATTTTCTTAATACCCTGACATTCTTTTTCTTTTCCAATCTGTAACCTCAGTTATAATCTAGCTATATCTATCTTTCTATCTCTCTATTTATCTCTCTCTCTATCACTCTATCTCTCTATCTATATTTCAACAGAATTTTCATAAAAAGCTTCTCAAGAAGCTTTTGAGACCTTAGTGGGATTTTGATAAATCTTGGGCATTTTGGTCATCTTTTGAAGTGGTGAGTATTTTAAACAAATGGGCCCCTCACCTAATTAAAAAAACCTGTTAATTTATTGTATAGGAAGCTGCTTGCAGGATGTATCAAGAAATTCCCATTAGAAGGATAAAAAACTACATGCACAATGAAAATATTTCCATTATGATAAATTCTGGAACAAACCTCCTTGGGTTTTCTTATGTACAATGCCCTGTTAAAATGTTTTCTTTATAAAATTATATCAAAATCCAAGGCAATCTAAACAGGCAAATATGGCTAATAAGCAACACGCAGTTGAAGTGAACTTGTTATGGTATTAATTCCCTCTTGGAGACACAATACTTGCAATTTTAAACTCTGCATGAAATAGCTGTGTATTCATTTGATGGGTTGATACCAGATGCTTCTTTCCTTCTGGCAACTGTAGCCCTCATTGCATCCTGACCTTAAGTAGCTGGTACACATCTCTCTTAATTAATTGAATGATTAAAAACATTGTTGCTGTGATTAAATGCCTTACCTCTCAGGCAACACGCACAAACTAATGTTTTTATGTATTATTAAGACCGTGAGATCTATGTTATACTACATGAGCATATCTAAGACATGATTTCAAATGTCTAGTAAAAATAGTCTCCTTAGCAAAAGCTATACACATTGTGTTTCTATATTTTTGAAAAGGAAAATGAATCGGAATTGAAAAACCCTGTCTCTCTCTCTCTGACTCTGAAATGAAAAAAATTCATTCATGCAAGAAGTGGGTAAATTGGTTATATTTTTTTATAATGCCAAGCCTAAGTTAATTTCTCCCATTTTAGCAGCCTTAAATGTTCCTTAAAGCACTGCATGAAGGTTTATATCCATTTCCATGGTGATTTTTATTTTGCACATTATGGTGCACTGTGCCATGTTTACCACTTAGACATAGACACTGATTTCCCATCCTAAATAAGTATTTGCATGCAGAACTTTCAACTAAACTAATTTGGGTGGCTGGTTTTCCTTAATGCATTCTTAACATGTGTCTTGATTAGAGGGTGGTATTTCACAGTGCCACCTGGAAAGCCCATTTCTTCCATCAAAGTGAAGCAACCTCTTTGGGTTTCAATATACAAGGGATACATTTTTGCACAAAAATATAAAGGATGCTATTCATCAAAGTTTGTCTAAGTACAGGTTGTCCTCAAATTAGGATCCCTGAATTTCTGTCTGCAAGACAGTTGCTAAGTGAATTTTGCCCCATTTTTAAGACTTTTCTTGCCACAGTTGTTGAATCGCTACAGTTATTAAGTTAGTAACATGGTTGTGAAGTGAATCTGGCTTCCCCATTGACTTTGCTTGTCGGCAGGTTGCAAAATGTGATCACGTGAGCCCGGGACACTGAAACCATCATAAATATGAGTCAGTTGTCAAGCATCCGAATTTTGATCAGGTGGCTATGGTTGAGTGTGAAAAAAATGGTCATAAGTCACTTTTTTTTCAGTACCGTTGTAACTTTGGTCAGTAAATGAACTGCTATAAATCAAGGACTACCTGTAATATACAAAGATGTACATATGATGTGCATAAAGCCAAATTGTGAGTTATGGTGGCAATAATGTGGTGAAATCACAGGCTAAAAGGGAGGTGGGGAATAAATTAGTGGGCCAGCATGGAGTTGTTTTCTGGAAGGAAACATCATATATCAGAGACTAGTAAAGCCTTATTCACAGGTTCCCAAGGGAATGCAACCAGTCTGTGCAAGATTCTTGCAATATAGATGATCAACAATAAATAAACTGTGTTTACCCATTAACAAAGTTGTTCTTCTTCTTTGCACTTTACAAATAATATATTCCACCAGAAGCATCACCCATGCCAGACAGGACTCAGCTAGAAAACTCAGACTAAGTGTATGCATCAAAAAGCCTTGGTGATGGTTGGAATGCAGTATTGCAGGCTAACTCTGTATTCTCACTGCCATGAGTTCGACCCTGACTAGCTCAAGGTTGACTCAGCCTTCCACCCTTCCGAGGTCAGTAAAATGAGGATGTCAGAACCTGTTCCTTTGCTGGGGGGGATTTTTGTTGGTTACCCCTATTCTTTTCCTTTCTGCAGGTTCTGTCATACTCCTGGGGGGAGGGTGAAGCTTTGGGGATTTGACGTGTTAATTCTTCCTTTCACTTAGCTGCTACAATGTATTCTCTCCACTTCCTCTATCTGCTTACTCTTTGAACTGTCTCCCCTGGGGTGAGAAAGGAATGTGCCTCTGGCCATCTGGCTTATCTCTCACTGCGGAAGGAGAGGTGTGAAGACCCAACAATGTTTTCACAGCCTTAGGAACGGAGTCTTATCAGCCCCATGCCCACAATGGACTTAACACCTGGGGATTGGCCCGTTTGAACTGACCAGATGAACTATTGGGGTGGGGGTTGCTTTTTGCTCCTTTAACCTATTGATTTGAGCAGGAAACCCTCAGATCCTGCCTTCTATGCCTGCTGTCAACTTCTCCTAATAAAAGTTCCTTTTGGGATGATTCCATTCTAAGAGTTCTGCTTTCTTGTGAAGAGGTTTTGAAGCGGGTCCTTACAGAGGATCCACATTGTTGGAGGCAATATGCTGACTTTGTAAATCACTTAGAGGGCTAAAAAGCATTGTGAAGCAGTATATAAGTCTAAGTGCTATTACTACTGCTAACTCATTTGGAGATATGTCTGGTTTTGCCTAAATGTAGGAATTCCTGATGAATTTCAATGAGGAAATTTATATTTGATTGATCTCTCCTTTTTTAATAAACTCCTCTTCTATTTTTTTCTTAAAATAGATTAAATCATCCTATAATGAGTGAAAACTAATAACAGAAAGCTTTGGGAATGAAAATTAAAAGTACTGATTCTTCTGTCATTGCTAGCTATCAGTCAGAGAAACCTGTCAAATTAGAATTACTAACATTGATAGGATAACCAGTTTAGTTTGGCAACTTTGAGGAATTCCATATGTAATAAGGGTTGCCAGGGTAGCATCAGCCCCCTCACCCCCCCCCAAAGATATTTCAATCCTGAAGTATCCCACAACTGGGATGAACAGCAACTGGAAAATTAGGTATTTTTGCAGCCATTGCCCCTTCATTAAAATGCAGTTTTTCACTTCCTACCAGATATGTCTATGGAGATTCTCAGTCATCCAGGTCATAGTTATCCCAAAGGTGCTTTTTCACGAGGCAACTGGGCTTTCTTGTTTTTCTTTGAAGATGTCTCACTTCTCATCTGAAGAAGCTGAAGAAGCTTCTTGGGTGAGAAGTGAAATGTCTTCAGAGAAAAACAAGAAAGTCCAGTTGCCTCGTGAAAAAACATCTTTGGGATCCCTACCAGATAGATTTCTATTTGGCTAAACTACAGGAATGAAAACCAAAGAAAACTGTTGGGATACAATGATTTCTTGCTTTTAAAGTGCAGATTTGGATGTACGAATAAAGTATGCTTAGGCATCTTCCTCTTCAGATACTTCAAAAGTATTATTTCACCCCATTATCTTTTCTCAAGGCTAAATCATCCATCCAATGCAGACCCCTCACATCCTGGATGTAACTGTTTCAACTCCTCCCCTCGGGATGGCACTATAGGGCTTTGCATGCCAAAACAATTAGACACGGGGACAGTTTTTGCCCATGGCATCACTCTGCTGAATATCTAATTCTTAGAGTGGTGTGCAACGTCTATGTGTATTTACCCATGAAGTGTGGTTATAGTGTTATTATTTATCCTTATTATTTTCTTTACTCCACCCTATTCTTCTTCTTCTTCTTCTTCTTCTTCTTCTTCTTCTTCTTCTTCTTCTTCTTCTTCTTCTTCTTCTTCTTCTTCTTCTTCTTCTTCTTCTTCCTCTTCCTCTTCCTCTTCCTCTTCCTCTTCCTCTTCTTCTTCTTCTTCTTATTATTATTATTATTATTATTATTATTGATCATCGCACAGTCAGCCAGATGTTCAGACTGGATTTGGCATTTTGTCTACCTATCGAGTCCTTACCCAGGACCTGGGATAGGCAGATTTGGATGTAAAGGAGATGGGATAGTGTGGCAGATGTTTTTGATGTTTGATAGCCATGTCCTGAGTTATTCAGTATTGTTGACAGAGGAAACAGTGCAATAACAAATAGTAATGGTGACAATGAATCTCCTTGAAATATTCCTCTCTTGATATTAACCTCTCCCAGCTTCTCACCATTGATCTGCAACTGTGTCTTCCGTTTTGCCATCGATCTTTGCACAAATTTTCTGATGTTTCTACTGACTCCTGTTATTTCTAGGCACTTGATTATCCAATCATGTGGCAGAGAGTCAAATGCCTTTTTGTAGTCAACCCATGCCGCATTCAGGTTGGTCTTCCTTTTCTTGCAGTTTTCCAAGATCATTTTGTCTATTAGCAGTTGATCTTTTGTTCCTCTGCTATTGGGGCAGTTTCCTTTCTGCTCATGTGGAAAGAGATTGTTTTCAACTAGATGCTGTTGTACTACATCAGCTACCACACCCGTTAGTAATTTGAAAGTTGTTGGTAAGCAAGTAATTGGCCCATAATTGCCTGGTATTGTCCCTTTTGCTGGATTTTTCATTATTAGGTACGTTTTCCCAGTTTTTAGCCACTTTTCAATTTCTCCTCCTTGTAGTGTATTGTTGAACTGCTTGGAAATGAGTGGGTGTATAACAGTTAGATGTTTCAACCAAAACCCATGCAGTTCATCTTCACCTGGTGCTGACTAATTTTTGATTTTCCCTGCTCTTTTTTCTACCATTTTTGTTTTTATTACTAGTTCTTTCATTTCAACTTCTGTTTATTTGCATCCACCTCTTTTAACCAAGCCGCATCCTTGTTGTATTTCTTTGGGTTATCCCATATCTGCTTCCAGAACTGCACTGTTTCTTTCTTGTCAGGTACTGACTTCTTCTTCTTCTTCTTCTTCTTCTTCTTCTTCTTCTTCTTCTTCTTCTTCTTCTTCTTCTTCTTCTTCTTCTTCTTCTTCTTCTTCTTCTTCTTCTTCTTCTTCTTCTTCTTCTTCTTCTTCTTCTTCTTCTTCTTCTTATTATTATTATTATTATTATTATTATTATTATTATTATTATTACTATTATCACTACTACTATAATAATTACTTCTATACCAGAGACAAATTCCTGGTGTATTGAATCACACCTGGCTAAATAAAGTTCAACTCAATTCAATTCAATGCAGTTCAGTTCAATTCAATTTAATTCAATTCAATTCAGTCTCTCCTTGTGTGTTTCTAGCCCTAGCTAGTTGTTCCTTTATCCTGAAAATTCTTAATCTCTAATTTCCAGCAGTGGAAACTGTGCTCACATTCAGAAACAACTGATGTGGACTAGAACTGTTACCTACCGGCATGGTGGAAATTTTTTGCTTTTATTGATACATTTTAAAAAAATTGTTTTTAGCAGCCATGTCCCTCCTCCAATTCATTTTTAGATTAGTTAGTACACTTAGTTACTTCTCTTGCTATCTTTATATAGCCACCCTCCTTCTGTTACAGGCATGACAATCAGCAGGAAAACCAGGAGGAGAAATGAGGGAAAATGGACATCAGAAAGACTTGGAGCCCTGTGAGCTAGGAGAACAGACAGGAAAAAAAGGCATTCTCTCTCTTTCTCTAGCCCCTCACCCTCTTTTCATACTTACCCATGGATAGCAAGAGAAAGAGGTGAGATAAGGGGGGAAATAGGTCTTTTTTTCTAACTAAACACAAAAAGACCTCCCACCATAGAAGGTCAACTTTACTTCAGGGGACTAAGAGCCAAAGCCAAAGGTAAAGGGCAGCTGTACTGCAGGAGAAAACAGCAGCTTTTTGATAAATCTGGGATGAAGCTGCAGGAGGACACACGTTTGATCTCCCCCCCCCCCAAAAAAAACCCATTGAACATCTGCACGAACTCACCAAAACAATTGGTAGTTCTGGAAAGCTTTCTTCAATGACAAAGAAAAAAATGTTGAAAGAAAGATGGGGTAAGCCTTTTTTTCTTCCTCTACAATTACTGCTACAGGTGGCACAGCAAGTGGATAAAGAAAGTAGAAGATAAATTATATGGAATGGGTCCTTTATTTTTCCCATGGGATCGTAGAATTGAAAACGAACATGGAAATCTCCCACTACAAATATTGACACCAAACATGCTGTTCACTACCTCCCTCTTTCCTCCTTCCATTTTTGGTGGTGCAGTGGTTAGAAAGCAGTATTGCAGGCAAACTCTGCCCATAGACTAGAGTTCGATCCTGACTTGCTCAAGGTTGACTCAGCCTTCTAGCCTTCCAAAGTCAGAAAAATGGGGACCCAAATTGCTGGAGGCAATATGCTGATATTGTAAGCCACTCAGAGAGTGTGTAAAGCACTATGGAGAGGTACATAAGGTCTCTAGGTGCTATTGCTATTTGTTGTGGACAAGATCTCTATACTTTTTCACTGATGGAGCAGAATAGGAACTGGAGGTGTGTTCAACACAGCATAGTTTTCTATGGTAAAAGCATTTTAGTGGTGCCATGCAGAAAAACACTCTGATGGGAATCTTGCCTTTGTGGCCTACTTTTTAACAGCTGCGTAACTGTAATGTGAGAAGAGATTGGACAACCATTTGTCTGAAATTGTATCGGATTTTCTTTCTGAGCAGGGCATTGGACTAGAAGACCTCCAAGATCCCTTTCTATTCTATTCTATTCTATTCTATTCTATTCTATTCTATTCTATTCTATTCTATTCTATTCTATTCTATTCTATTCATATGAAAATATTATTTAAGGTACTGTAAGTAGAAACTGCTATACTAGCTCTTTTTAATTCAGGTTTACATCTTTGTCAATTAATAAAAGTGAACATAATTATTCCCATGATTTCATCTGAAAGAAAACTCTTCTTTTGAGATCACAGAAATCTTCTTTACACTATCATTTTTCAATGAGGAAAAAAGGAGTGCATGAATAGAAGGCAAATACTCTGTGAAATGTCTTTAATGGTGGTAAGACTGACAATTAAAAGAGACTTAATTTTCATTGTGTGGCTCCTACCAAAGAATATTGCTATTATTTCAAGGAAATATTTTGCATTTTTGATAGCTGATCTGTCTATAGATTCCTTCAGTGTCAAAGAAACATTTGTGATTTTATATGACCTGATCACAAAGTCTTTTACAGTTTGTTTTTTCTGTTACTCCTTTCAAAGATTTATAAGCCAACTGTCTGCATAAAGCTTCTGAAGATGGCTTACAATAAAATACAAACTATAAGACTACAATAATATTAAAACAGTAACAAAAGAAGATGAAATCTGCAACTGAAACTATTAGTGATACATAGTCCGATATAGATCTTGTTGCTTTTACTAGCCATATTAGCAAAGCAGAATTCTAATACATAAAAAAAAATTTAAAGAAAAAAGTATATCTTGATTGAGATTTTTTTCTAATGTGGGATGCAAGTAGATGTATTAAATTTCTTTTACAGAAATGTCCTAAAATAATATCTCTCAAGTTGTATGTTTTTGCATCAAAACATCCAAGTTAATTTCTTACCAACAGTATTCCAATCAGCCACCATTGCACTGTTCCAGAACTATATTTTGCAACCTTGGCAACTTGAAGATGTGTGAACTTACAACTTCCAGAATATGTTCTAGAACATTTTTCCAATTTCCCAATCTAATCCATAGCCCTAGGATTTTCTTATGGTTTCCCATCCAAATCCTAATAGCTTTTTCAGAAACTTGCCATTATCAGCTTGGTTAGTTTCCCTGTTATGATTGTATCTACATATTAAGCACAGTGTATATTTTGATCGTGAATGATTTTGATATATGCAGGTCTATATTTTACATTACTGGCTTTGGAAGAATTCATGAAAATACAATCTGATTTTCTCTCTTAGAAGTTCTTATCAAAAGGCAAGGCAATTTCATATTATTCAGTCTTCTGAGCAATCATCTAAGGTATGTTTTACATATTGCATGACGTAGATGTACACCTATAGTATTTCAAGAGGAGTAAATAGCATATGCAATTTTCATAGTATAAACAATACGGTGCTGATATAAACAAGATTTCAATTGTAGACGTACAGAGCATGTCAATTTTACCTATTTTTAAGCAGGAATCTGTTCTAGTTTCTTCCTCTTTCTGTAAATTAAAACACCTACACAATTGTATAAATTGTATTCATATTTGTGGTCTCAATTTTCCCTATTGTATGCATTTAACATTCAATATTATCAATATCAATATTCAAATGTTATAAGTTGAGACTCAGCTTCTCACATTAAATCCTCTGCATAGCACAGCCTTTGGGAGAAAAAACCCTGTACTTACCTCAGAACTGGCTCGGAATAAAACATTGCTGAAAATTATAGCCAGCTTCTTTTTGACATTTTCTTCTTCAGTTGAGGTGAAATGCAATCCCTCTATTCTTTTAGATAAGTACGGGCAAACATATTTCTCCACTGTCTTAGAAATAATGTTACTTGACTTAAACTGTACAAGGAGGTCAATACATTTTCGGTTGCTTCTTTGTAGAGAATTAGGGCTTCTTGGTTGTTATTGTTATTTGAAGATTGCTCATCTTCAAATACAATATTTGCATAGCACAATATTATAATACAACATGCTGTCATTCAGGTTAATACAAAATCATGCTCCAAAATGTATTATCTGTGTCAGTATGTGTCATATGCCCAGAACTTTGTCCCATCCTATCTGTGGAAATGATATATTAGTAGTTAAGTAGCTACAGATAGACCTTGACTTACAACCTGTCATTTAGTGACTGTAGGAAATTACAACAGCAGCTGAAAAGGTGACTTGTGACCATTTTTCACACTTACAGCTGTTGCAACATCCCCATGGTCATGCGATCAAAAGTCAGAGATTTGCCAGCTGGCTCATATTTATGATGGTTGCATGTCCTGGGTCATATGATCACTTTTTGTAACTTTCTGATATGCAAAGTTAATGGGAAGCTGGATTCACTTTACAATTGTGTTACTAACTTAACTGCAGTGATTCACTTAACAATTGTGAGAAGAAAGGTTGTAAAATGGGGCAAAACTCAATTGTCTCACTTAGCACTAGAAATTTGGGCTCAACTCTGGTCATAAGTTTAGAACTATCTTTATAGAAGAAGTAAAATGTAAAAGTTTCCCTGTCAACCATGTCTGACTCTAGGGCACAGTGCTCATTTCTGTTTCTTGGCCAAGGAAGTCAACATTGTCTGAATACAATTTCCATAGTCACGTGGCCACCATGATTATATGCCAAAGGTGCATGGAACACTGTTACTTTCCCATTGAAATGGTACCTATTTATCTACTTGCATTTGCATGCTTTCTAACTGATACAATAGGTGGGTAAGTAACGGGAGCTTACCCCAATGCACAAAGCTTGAGTCTCGAACCTGGGCTGTCAGCTCTCCAGCTGACAAGCTCAGCATTTTAACTACTGAGCCATCATGCCCTCTCTATATAGAAGACAAGCAATTGAGTTTTTCCCCCCAAACTGCACTGTCAAGTTAATAGACCACCTAAATTCAGAACATTTCCATGTTTAAGATGCAAATGGCCTTTGATGTTGTCTTCAACTATTTACATATATCACTGACCATTGTTGATATAGAGTAACCATTAGGAAGAAACATTAGTCATACAGCTTAAGGAGTTTTGTCAGTCATTATGGTCTTGTGCTGAACCAACAATTAGCTTGAGTCTTCTCTGTGGCAGGAGAATATCAATCTGGTTCAGGTGGAGAGGTTTGAAGGGGAGAAAATGTCTCGAAATGATGGAGTTTTTCACTCTGATATAGTGATATACATTTTTGCACTGTGGAGGCTCTTAATAATTATCATTAACTGTGAACTCCTGTGCCATTTAAGTAAGTTTAAAGAATTAGAGCTAAATAGGGACATCTGCAGAGGAACCAAAAATCATGGTGGCAGCCATGGTTGTACAATGAAAGCCCCACCTTGTTTTATATATGTGACATGTAAACAAGGGGCAAGGCTTTGGTGGCACAGTTGCAGCTGCCATTGTGTAGCCACATGTTCCATCTGTAGCTTTTGAGCTGCAAATCACCTCTTCAGTGATTTGGAAAGAGAATAAACTCTAAAAGAAGTCATGGGCTCTAAAATGCTATTTCCAGACAATTTGTCATTGTTTGTCATTGCTAATTATGCCATGAAAGCGCCTGCTAATTGTTTTTAGAGGACATTTTCACATGACACAATGAGCATGAATTAAATCATATTCAGGTATTGTACATCTTCCTTGCCTCTGGCAATATGTTGATATACAGGTAGTCAATGACTTACAACCATTTTTAGTAACTGTTTGAAATTACAATAGTAGTAGTAGTAAAGTTGGAAGGGACCTTGGAGGTCATCTAGTCCAACCCCCTGCTCGGACAGGAAACCCTACACCATTTCGGACAAGTGGCTGTCCAGTCTCTTCTTAAAAACTTCCAGTGTTGGAGCATTTACTGCTTCTGGAGGCAAGCTGTTCCACTGATTAATTGTTCTCACTGTCAGGAAGTTTCTCCTTATTTCTAGGTTGCTTCTCTCCTTGATTAGTTTCCACCCGTTGCTTCTTGTCCTGCCTTCAGGTGCTTTGGAAAATAGCTTAATTCCCTCTTCTTTATGGCAGCCCCTGAGATATTGGAATACTGCTATCATGTCCCCCCCCTTGTCCTTCTCTTCGTTAAACTAGACATAACCAAGTCTAGCAACCGTTCCTTATATGTTTTAGCCTCCAGTCCCCTAATCATCTTTGTTTGCTCTTCTCTGTACTCTTTCTAGAGTCTCAACATCTTTTTTACATCGTGGTGACCAAAACTGGATGCAGTATTCCAAGTGTGGCCTTACCAAGGCATTGAAGAGTGGTATTAATACTTCACGTGATATTGATTCTATCCCTCTGTTAATGCAGCCTAGCACTGTGTTGGCCTTTTTGGCAGCTGCAGCACACTGCTGGCTCATATTTAAGTGATTGTCTACTAGGACTCCGAGGTCCCTCTCACAGGTACTACTATTGAGCATAGTGCCACCTATGCTGTACTTGTGCATTTGGTTTTTCTTGCCTAAATGTAGAACCTTGCTTTTTTCACCATTGAATTTCATTTCGTTAGTTAGTGCCCAGTGTTCAAGTCTGTCCAGATCCTTCTGTATCTGAAGCCTGTCTTCTGGAGTGTTGGCTATTCCTGCCAGCTTGGTGTTGTCTGCAAATTTGATGAGTTCCCCATCTATCCCTTCATCCAAATCGTTGATGAAGATGTTGAAAAGTACTGGGCCCAGAACAGAGCCCTGGGGCACCCCACTACACACTTCTCTCCATATAGATGCAGTTCCATTGAGGACCACTCGCTGAGTACGGCCGGTCAGCCAGCTACGGATCCATCTGGTGGTGGTTCTGTCTACCCCACATTTATCTATCTTGTCAAGTAGTAGGTTGTGATCTACTTTATCAAATGCCTTACTGAAGTCCAAGTAAATTATGTTCACAGCATTCCTCTGATCCACTAATTTTGTCACTTGGTCAAAGAATGCAATAAGATTTGTCTGGCATGATCTATTTTTGACAAACCCATGTTGGCTTTTAGTAATGACTTTGTTTGCCTCTAGGTGTTCGTTGATTTGTTGTTTGATTATCTTTTCCAGGATCTTCCCAGGTATTGAGGTCAGGCTGATAGGTCTGTAATTTCCTGGATCCATTTTTTTTCCTTTTTTGAGGATGGGAACTACATCATCTCTTTTCCAGTCCTCTGGTAGTTCCCCTGTGCTCCAGGATCTTTGAAAAATATAGTTGAGTGGCTCCGATATCACATCTGCCAGTTCCTTGAGAACTCTGGGGTGTAATCCATCTGGTCCTGGCGATTTGAACTCATCTAGGCTGGACAGGTGCTCCCTAACCATTTTCTTGCCTATCTTAACTTTTGTTTCTGTTTTGTTTTTTATGGCACTATTTTTGATAGGTTGGTCTGTTTTTTCCCTTTGTGTAAAGACAGATGCAAAAAATGAGTTAAATAGTTCTGCTTTCTCCCTGTTGTTTGTCACCTTCTTGCCACTTCCACCCACTAATGGACCAATCGTTTCCTTCACTTTTTTCTTGTTTTTTACATGTTTAAAGAAGCTTTTTTTGTTATTTTTGACTTTGGTCCCAAGCCTTAGTTCATTTTGAGCCTTGGCTTTCTTCACTTCATCTTTGCAGGCTCGGGCTATTTGCTGATATTCTGACTTAGTTATGTTCCCCTCCTTCCACTTTCTAGACTTGTCCTTTTTATCTTTCAATTTGTCAGAGAGTTCTTTATGCAGCCATGCTGGTTTCTTTTGAGAGCTGTTGTTTTTCCTCTTTGTTGGTATTGTGCTAGACTGTGCTTTTATTATCTCATTTTTCAAAATTTCCCAAGCTTCTTGAGTTGTTTTCCCCTTGAGGATTCTCATCCATGGAATCCTTCCCAAGCCCTCTCTAAGTTTATTGAAATTAGCTCTCTTGAAGTCCAAGACTCTATTTTGACTGTGTTCTATTGCTTGTGCTTCTATAATGTTGAATTCTAATATTGCATGATCACTTCCTCCCAGGGTTCCTATGGCTTCAACACCGTCTATCATTTCATCTCTGTTAGTGAGAATTAGATCCAAGATGGCTAATCCCCTAGTTCCCTTCTCTACTTTTTGGGAGACAAAGTTTTCTGCTAGGTTTGTCAGGAACCTGTTTGATCTTCCACTTGGTGCGGAGTTTGTCTCCCAGTTGATGTCAGGGTAGTTAAAGTCCCCATTACTATTGTGATGTGCTTCCTACATACCTTAGTTAGCTGACTGGCAAAAAGTTCATCTATTTCCTCTGTTTGGTTGGGTGGTCTGTAGTATACACCTATGGCAATGTCATTTCCCCCCCCCTTTTATATTGACCCAAATGCATTCAAGACAGTTTTTATCATTGTTTTACTCTATTTCTGTGGAGATGTAGTTATTTCTTATATAGAGAGCAACTCCACCTCCTCTTTTATTTGGTCTGTTTCTTTTAAATAATTTAAATCCCTCTAGCTGTGTGTTCCATGTGTGAGTTTCATCCCACCATGTTTCCGTAATGGCACCAATATCGTATCTGCCCTCATTAACCTGAATTTCTAGTTCACCCTGTTTGCTGTTCATACTCTGTTCATTGGTGTATAAACATTTGAGTCCTTTGTGGGTGGCCCTGTGTTTCCTTTCTACATAACCTGTGTGGTGCCTGAGTTCCCCTATTGTCTTACCACCTATTTGGTTAGTGCACTTTATGTGGCACTCGCTATTAGAGGCTTCATTTTGATTGATAGCAAGGTTGGTATTCTTGTCCACACACACATCTATGCTACATGCACTGATAGCCCTATAGTTTTTAAATTGCCGGGGACAGGGTTGTTCCGTATCAATTAACTCCCTGTCCCCGCTGTTTAGTTTAAATTTCCCTCCAGAAAATCTGTGAATTTATATCCGAGTAACTCAGTCCCTTTTTTTGATGGATGCAAACCATCTCTTTTGTACATCTTTTGATTGGACCAGCTACTGACATCGTGACTAATATATCCAAAGCCTTCCCCTTTACACCACTCCTTTAGCCACATATTGAATTGTGCTATGCGCTGGCCTTTTCCGTTTTGCTCCTTATACACTGGTAAAACCTCTGAGAAAGTAAGCCTACAGCTTATTCTGCTAATGTATTGAAAGAAGTGACTTATACTGGTCCTTGCACATATGACCATTTGCAGCATCTCCACAGTCATGGGATCAAAATTGTGTTGCTTGGCAACTGCCATATATTTTTAATGTTTGCTCCATCCAAAAGCAATGTGGCCACAATTTGCAATATTCCCAGCCAGTTTTTCAACAAATGTCAACAAAGAAGCTGGATTTGCTTAACAGCCCCAGGATTCATTTAACAACCACCTGATCCCCTTAAAAAAAACTGCAGGGATTCACTTAATAACTGTGGCAAAAAAAATGTTGTAAAATTGGGTGCATTGAATAACTGCCTTGCTTAGTAACAAAAAAAATTCTTGTCCCAACTATATACCAAAGACTACCAATACTCAAATTGTGCCTTGCAGAATGCTACTAAGTCAGCTCTGCTTTTTTACTGATCCAAATGTGCTCAGTAGCAATTGAATCTCAATTATTTTTAAGGCAACTCGAAAGCATCTTCTTGAGGAATGTACTCTAATCGTGGGTGTCTCAAATATGATTCTGCATCAAGAAGCAGACATAATTGTGGTAGAAAATGAAATAAGGATTAACGTTTTAAATTATTGGTCAAAATAATATGCTTTTCGCTGGTTTGGTTTCTTGAGTTTTATAGATAGTTTTATTCCTAAATAGAGAAGTTATATTATGCAATGCCTGAACCAATACAAATATTCACAAGAAACATTATTTGCTTTGGACTGTGATTAGGGCAAGGCAGAACTAAGGCAGAGAACCTTAGATATATTGAAGGGCAAGAATGAAAAACTTGTCTGCCAAGACAGATTCATCTTGGCAGTCCACATATTCAGTCCATTGCAGCTACATATTTAAGAGTAATTTCAAAGTCAGGAGAGCTATGCCAGTGTGTTTTAATGTATTACTATCAGCTGTATTAGAATATAAATGTAGGGAAATCCCATATAAAGATCAGCTTTGTCCAGAGCTCATCCCTTCTTACACAGTATATTTATAAAGATATCTGATATCTTTGATAGATCACAATATATATCTCCATTAATAATTACATTTCCAGGCATTCAAATTCTTTCCATTTCTAATATCTGCTGCCTGGTAATGTTGAAGTAATTTCATTAAATATTGTTATTCAGCTTATGGAATCTTATCAAATCTAAACTTAGTATTAATAATGTTTTACTGTGACTTTTAGTTTTGAACTGTTTTATCAACTGTGTGTTTGTGTACCATATATTCCGGCGTATAGGGCAACCCACCGTATAAGACGACCCCCTAGTTCGACGCCAGGTCGCAAGACCATCGACGCCGAGTCGGAAGACCATTGACGCTGAGTCGCATGCCTAGAAAGCCGTCTTATACGCTGGAAACTATGTTATTTCCAGCATATAAGACGATTGACACCAAGTCGCATGCCTAGAAAGTCATCTTATACGCCAGAAACTACCTTATTTCCGGCGTATAAGACGACTCAGCATATAAGATGACCCCCGAGTTCAGAGGCTGTTTCGACGCTCTCAAAAGTCGTCTTATACGCCGGAATATATGGTATCTGAACTTTCATGACTCAGCCTTCATCTGCCAGATACTGTATAATGGAGGCAAATTTCATTTGACTTTAATTTTTTCGTGTTATAAAGCCTTTCCCCCTTTTTCTCTGATGCCTGTTTTGCTCTCCAAGAATTCAGTGATGTTGAAAATGACACGGTCAGGGCTCGGATCTTCCTACTCCCATTGGTCATTTTTGAATGCCCCTCTAAATGCTGGAAACCTCCTTTGATGATGATTTTGGTCTGAGACACAGGAAAGTTTGGCTGTCTGGCTTCCACAGAAGCATCTACTTCTATAATCTGTGACAAAGGCATTGCAGAGTAGAATTCAAGCCTCCTTTGGAATGCTTACATATACTGTAGGTAGAGGCCTGCAATACTTCTGAAGGCACATTAAACTTTTTTTAAAAAATGCCTAGTGCTTTTTTTTTTGAAAGAGTTGTAGACCTGTGTTGTTTGTTTGTTTGTTTGTTTTCAAAAAACAGGGTTGCAATGCTAATAAAGGAAAAGTTGACTTAAATTAAGAAAGACAACCAGATTTCCCTAGCTGTGTTTGAAATAAGTGCATTGCCAATTTTCTCCTATTTTTGCCAGCTTTTTGATGCTGGGGTGTGGGATGGGAGCTCTTTATGATTTCCATGGTGTGTGTTATTACCATTTTATATTATTTTGGGTGATTTTAGCTGTAGCCACTCTCTGCTTTCAATGCTGTCCCCTCCCCCAGGATTTGTCACTTTGGGATTAGAAGTGATTAGAATGAAATTGATCAAAGTTCTGCCAGATTCTTCTCCCAGGCTGAGTGATAAATCAGAGAAAAAACAAGGGCATGGTTGAAGCAAAAGAGAAAGCGCTCCTCCCCCTGTCCCTCAAATGCTCCTGGAAACCCTGCATTGCATCTTACAACTATCACTCAGGTTATAGAGCTTAACAAAGATCTACTGGTTTTTGGAAACCGACATTCCAAATAGCCAGAGGAAGACCTGAAATAAACTAGAAGGAAGCTGGATCTGTTGTGACATCTCTTTTCCACCTCACACTGTATCCTAGTTTGGCCAATTTGTCATGTTCCTCGTCTATCTTTTTTTTTTTTTAAAAAAATATGGTTTACATATAAAGAGTAGATATTTTAAGAGATCTGACATCTCATTTTTCCCCACTTTATTGTTATTTCTCCATAACTCATTTTTGGATCATGAAGAAAGCAAGAATTCAAAATGCCGCATGCATTGCTGTGATGGCACTCTGATTGATAGGAAGGATAATATGCATAATTTCTAGGGTTTAAAAATATTATACTATAGCTGTCACTCTGGAATCTGTTCATGGTAACCAAGGCAACATGACTCTAAAATTGGATGGATGGACAAAGTATGGGAAGAGATTTTTACTCAAAAAAAAAAAAAAAAAGCTTATAAGGCATAACATAATTAGGTGCACCTCTTAAAGGAAGCAAAAGAAGAGGTTTTTTTTTTTTTTTCAGATCCTGGATTTCAGATTACTTCTAAGAATGTTTCAAGAACATCCATCCAATATATATTTGTTTCTGTTCCTGCTGTCAGCTTCATCCTCATCACCAATTTCCACATATTTGGAAGATGGTTTAAATCTCTGTGTGACCATTTTCTGCTATCAAGCATTCAATAAATTCATCAGAAGTTCTTGGAAATAAAGCTTTCAAATTTAACATGCCTACCTACCAGCAAGCTAGCAAAATATTGTTTAATTAATAATTTTAGTAACAAACTGAGAATAGAATAGAATAGAATAGAATAGAATAGAATAGAATAGAATAGAACTAGAAGGGAATTGGAGGTCTTCTAATTCAGCCCCCTGCTCAAGCAGGAAAACCTATACTGTCTCAGACAAGTGGCTGTCTAGTCTCTTCTTAAAAATCTCCAGTGATGGAGCACCCACGATTTCTGGAGGTAAGCTGTTCCACTGGTTGATTGTCCTCACTGTCAGGAAGTTTGTCCTTAATTCTAGGTTGCTTCTCTCTTTGGTCAGTTTCCAACCATTGCTTCTCATCCTTCCCTCTGGTGCTTTGGTGAACAACCTAGCCACCTCTGTCTTGTGGCGGCCCCTCAAATACTGGAATACTGCTATCACGTCTCCCCTGTTTCTTCTTTTCTTTAGACTAGCCAGACCCAAGTCCTGTAGCCATTATTCATATGTTTTAGTCTCCAGGCCTTTGATCATCCTTGTTGCTGTGCTCTGAATTTTTTCCTAAACTTTTAACATCTTTTTTGTGATATGGTGACCATAATTGGCTGCAGTATTCCAGGTGTGGTCTTACTAGGGTTTTATAAAGCAGTACTTACACTTCACATGATCTTGATACTATGCCTCTGTTTATACAACCCAGGATTGTAATAGCTTTTTTGGTTGCTGCTGCACACTGCTGGCTCATGATTAAGTGATCATCCACTAGAACTCCAAGGTCCTTTTCACAGTTACTGTTTTTAAGCCAGGTCTCTCCCAATCCATATTTGTACCGTTGGTTTTTCCTGCCTTAATGTAAGACTTTGCTTTTCTCCACATTGAAACTCATGTTTTTGGATAGGGCCCATTGTTTAAGTTTGTCAAGATCTTTTTGGATCCTGAGTTTGTCTTCTAGGGTGTTGGCTACTCCTGCTAGTTTGGTATCATCTGCAAATATGATGAGTTCCCCTTCAATTCCCTCATCTAAGTTATTTATGAAGATATTAAAGAGTACTGGGCCTAAGACGGAATCTTGTGGTATCCCACTGCTTACTTCTCTCCATGTGGATGTAGTGCCATTAAGGACTACTCATTGAGTATGGTTTGTCAGCTACAGATCCATCTCATGGTGATGTTGCTTATTCCACCTTTTTCTAGCTTACCAAGGAGTAGATTGTGGTCTACTTTGTCAAATGCCTTACAGAAATCTAAGTATACTATGTCCACTGCGTTTCACTGGTCTACTAGTTTAGTTACTTTATTGAAGAATGAGATAAGATTGGTTTAGCATGATCTGTTTTTAACAAACCCATGCCGGATACTAGTTATGACTTTATTTGCTTCTAGTTGTTTGCAGGTCTGTTTTTTGATTATCTTTTCCAGGATCTTCCCAGGTATTGATGTTAAACTGTTTGGTCTGTGGTTTCCTGGGTCTATTTTTTTTCCCTTTCTTGAAGATGGGGACCACATCAGCTCTTTTCTAATCCTCAGGTACTTTCTCGGTGCTTCAGGATTTATTAAACCGTCTCAAAGGGGCTGGCATTGCTACAGCTGGCATTATCACCACATTTTCAAATTCTCCTTGTTGCATATACCATTATCTTGTGAGTATTGACCTTTTTCAAGTGTCTTGAACTCCACCTGCTCTACTCCCAAATGTTTTATTGTTGAAGATCTGAAGAGGGCTTGCAAAAGCACTTGGCTAGATTTATACCAAAGCTTACATGTTCTGCTAAAGAATATCCTACATTACATTTTGATCAACATGAAAGAGTTGGAAAGGAAGTTTTGTCCTTGACTTCATACCTCCTATTTAAATTAAAATTCCTTCTGTAGATCTAATTTCTGAACAAAGCTATATAGGCAGATCTCTTTCCTCTTCCTTTTATGGATGATCTTATCTCCAAACTATCTTAGCTAAGTTATCATCCCATGTATTCCTGAAAGCTGTTGCATGATAAGACTTAAAAACGTCTGAAGTAGGCTTATGATTTTAGGAGCAACCTAACAGGTTATTTTATTTTATTTAAGGTTTCTTATTGCTGGGTGGTTTTTACAATTCAAGCATAGAGAAGTTTGTCAAATAATATGTTTATTTCCTGATCAATAATTCCTCAATCATGAATAAAATAAAGGGAAGATTTTCCTATTTGGAGAAGAACTGCTATTATATACCAGCATATATTAAAATGATCAATCCCAATTTTATTCAGAAAGATACTGGATTTTACTGGATTACTATGTTCCAAGTTATCTACTACAGCAGGGTAGCTTTTGAATTATTCTTGTCTTTTGTCAGAGAGCCCTCTACTGACCCAAAATGTGTTCTGTGACAGGCAACATTTTGTTAAATTGTCTGTTTAAAATCTAAAGATATACCCTGACCAGCTAAATTAGCTATGCAAATCAAAACTGCTAATAATAATCATATTGTATTTTTTTAAAAAAAAACAATAATGCTAATAATAATATTAATATTGTTTAACAAACAATTGAAACCACTGGATAAGATAGACTGAATTGAAATCGAAGGATTGTGTAATGTTATAGATAGATTTTAGGGGATATGTTTTCTTTAATGCTAACTAAAAGTCCCTCCACATTTTTTTTTCTTTTATTGATTTAGCTATATATTTTCCTTGTTTGTCCTTTACAATATAACCACCTCTAATTAGTGTGCAGGTGTCCCGTGAATCTTTTATTTTTGTCTTCTACTCACTTGGGTGGGTGTAAATCCATATGTGTACTGAAGAACAGGAAAAATACAGGCTGTAGATGAAATGATGACATAGGGGGAAATAAATTTTAAAAAATAAGAAAGAATAATCAACAGATAATAAATTCTTCATCTGCAGCATACTCACCCTTCTATACCATGCAAGAAATAAATGAAATTGTTACCTGTTTTAAAGCAAAAAAAAAAAAAAAAGATGATTTCACTGATTCATTTATCACTTCTTATATTCAGCCATTCAGTTGTGAATGGGCATTTTATCATTCAGAACATATGTCTAAATATGTTTCAAAAGGCTAGCTTTCGAACCTATAAATGAGAAAACAATGGTCTTTTCTACATTATGTGGATGCTAAGTATGTTAATTCAGTTATTATTTATCTTACCCGAAATAAATGCTCTAAGTGTACTTTCTGAGTGAAAAAAAAATCACTAATTTGAAGCACAAAACCAGTCTTTGGCTAGCTTTTATGTTTAGCTTTTATTTAATTATTAAGCACATGCCTTGTCTTCCATTCAGGAAGTCAAGAAAGCCTATATAACATCCTTTCTTTCTCTTTTACCCATAATCACCTGTGGGATAAGATCAGTGGTAGGATTCAAATATCTGAACAACCGTTCTCTGTGTGGATGCCGCTTTCGGAAGTCCATTCTGGGTCTGGGCAACAAAACATTAGCTACCAGTTCTGCCGAAGTGGTGCAAACTGGCTGAATCCCACCACTAGATAAGATAGATTGAATGAAATTGACCTTCCTTGTTGAATAAGAGTTAAACTTGGGTCTCCTTGCTCCTCTCCAACTCATAATCCACTAGGCCATGCTGACTCTTGTCCAGATTTGTAAATCACAGAATTCGTGCTTAAACTGAGATATATAATAGCTTAAGATCATGGCCTTTTTCATTTATTATGTAAGCACAATGGCTGGAATCTCAGGACACCCTTTAAGAAACTTCTCAACAGCACTATAAATTATATTAAATGTCGTATGAAAATTCAGCCAGAATACAGTATTCTACTTTGCTGTCTCTTTCACTTCTTACTTTTACAACATCTAATTTCAAGTTGCCTTCCAGAGAGAACTTTGTTCTCAACCATTTCCTTCACAGAAGATGACAATTCTTCCTGCCTTTTTTTTAAATCTTCCATGTTATTTAGCTATAATCATAATTTATCCTCAAAAACTCCTTCACTTAGTTGAGTCTATAATGTTCTTTGCTGAATGAAGGTGAATATACATATACCAGGATAATGTTTCAGGATCCAATTTTAGGTCAGTCAGTCACTGGGACCATGAGGTTTTGTCTTCCAAGCTTTTGGACTCATGCAGGAGCTCATTGTCAGGGAACTTCTCTCTAAAATGTTCTTTGCCTCTGTACTCCAAGAGTATATCTTGCCCTACTTTGACATCAGCAGGGGATTGAATGAATTTTCCCCTCACTGTTCTGGTGTCTTTCCAAATAGAATTGCCCTTGCTAGCATTTTAAGGATTAGCTAATGGTTTCCGTGTATTTTCAGACAACTTGTTCCATCCCATGCTGAGGGGAAATGTAGTACAGCAGCATCTGGAGAGAAGAGGAGGGCCACACAGATTCCCTATCTTTGGCTAACATTTTAGATTGCAACATGGACCTTCCATTTTAAGAAGCAGATTAACATGGAATCATTGCTTTTGACCTCCTTGGAGAAGAAAGGAAATTATGTATCACAGCAATTCTTAAGATCTTAAATTTATCTGAAGCCTTGTCCATTAGGTTTATACTACTGGTGTTTTGCAAAATTCCAGTAAATCCAATTTGCCTGCTTAAACAGCATATTTAGTTTAGCTTAATGTTAGTTTAATGAAAAGAAGGACTACGGGTGACATGATAGCAGTGTTCCAATATCTCAGAGGTTTCCACAAAGAAGAGGGAGTCAAGCTATTCTACAAAGCATCTGAAGGCAAGACAAGAAGCAATGGATGGAAACTAATCAAGGAGAGAAGCAACCTAGAACTAAGAAGAAATTTCCTGACAGTTAGAACAATTAAACAACTTGCCTCCAAAAGTTGTGAATGCTCCAAAACTGGAGGTTTTTAAGAAAAGACTGGACAACCATTTGTCTGAAATGGTATAGTGTTTTCTGCCTGAGCAAGGGGTTGGACTAGAAGACCTCCAAGGTCCCTTCCAACTCTGGTATTGTATTGTATTTATTCTGTGTGCTTGTGCATGTACGTGTGTGTGTGTGTTTAAACAGTTCTTTCAGATTTTTTAAATCTCTCCTTTTTATACAATTTAGCTGTCTCATATTGTTTTAGAGGCATCTGTTCATATTCCTATTCTAACATCAGATAATGCAGAATTATTTTCAAAAGTGAGTCTTCCAAAGATAGTTTCTTATCAGTTTATGTGAAACAAAGGCACTTGAAATGTCTCATGAGTTTTAGTTTATTTTCCCCAAGCAATGAGGTGCATATATGAGAAAATGTGTATGCATGAAACATATTTAATGTAACCTCAGAGTACCTTACAGATAAAAAAAGAATACATTCTGTGCTTCACTCCTTGTCTTTCCCCTCTTTCTCTCTCTCTCTCTCTCTCTCTCTCTCTTTATTCTTTTGTGGCTTTTAAAATAATGACAGAGAAATGGCGGGGAAAAGCACACAAAGATAAAAAATACATGCATTATGAAAGAAAAGGAAAAAGGGTATATCATTCTGGCTGAAAATAGTTACAATTCTCTATATAATTACTATTTACAGATAAAACAATATATTACACCTTTTATTTTACCTTTTCTCTTTTTCTCCTTTCTTTATATGTCAGTAATAGAAAAGGGAAAACCAAGTCAGTGGGTAGAACATACTGATTTTCCAAAATCAACTCTAAATAAAATAATAAAGATAAACATCTCTGGCCAAAAAAAAAAAAAAAAAACATTTTAGCTTATGCCTAAATGTCTATGGTGCTTTTTCAAAAGGCAACTGGACTTTCTTTGTTTTGCTTCTCACCCAAGAAGCTTCTTCAAGGAAAAACAAAGAAAGTCCAGTTGCTTTTTGAAAAAGCACCTTTGGGATAGCTGATCCCTAAATTTCATAAAAGCCACTAGCATATGGATCAGGAAAAGATGTTCCAAAGATGGAGTGCCATTATTAAAAATACTTGATATTACATCAATGCTTACTTATTGTCAAGGGGACATGATCATTTTTTTTCTCTTCTCAACCTTTTCCTATAAGCTGCATATTTTGAACCCCTGCCAATGAACACCCAATGCTTCCCACTTCTCAAAAATCAAAATGACATCATCTTTTACCTTCCATGCCTCCAATCTTTTGGAGATATGCTAACCTCTCAATATCAAATGTGCCCAAACCAGACTTTCAACACATGGCCCAGCTAACAAGTAACAATCTCCATTGGTTACTTTAAAGAGTAAAGTTCTGTATTGAGCAAGTTGATTCAGGGGACCTATTGAACCAAATGAAACACAAAAAACAATGTCCTGGTACCAAAATCTCTTATCCTGCTATCTATGCCAGACTGTGTTGAAAAAAGTCGGTCAATAAATGTCTACAACTCGAGAGAATTCAAATATTTGTTGAGTTTCCAAAACTAGCTTACAGTGAATCACTGGTCTCCAGTAACTGGAACAGGATTAGACCAAGAGCCTCAGTGTTACATACAGTAGGTCTTGTAGAGAATGTTAATCAAAGACAGTTGAAACATGCACACATTTAGCAAGATGCCCAAAGAATTACATGTCATGCAACTACATGAGAGGAGGAATAGGCATCCTTTAAAATATGAAACTTCCATAGTTGCATCTTTTGAAATTCTCAAATGCAATTTGATGTGCAGGAAGCCCTGAGAACTTAATTGTTATTCTAACACAATAGCTATGGAAAGAGAAAAAGAGGTAAGAAGGTAACCACTGCACCTCTTCAAGTCTGATATTTTTCCCAAAGGACATTCATTTTTTTAAAGGAATGCAGAATAATCAACAAGATATCTATAAGTTAAATAACCTACAGGGATTTTACAGCATTGCCAACCTTGGAAAAAAAAACCCTGCATTATTGATCATCTGTTTCAGAGTCCCATACAAAGATATACTGCTTAATAGTCCAGAAATTTTCTGTGCTGCTTGTTTAGGTGTCTGCATAGGTGCAGGACTTTATGCTTCTCTCCCATTGAAATGAATGGTTCCTGTGTCCCCTCAGCCATTTGCTTCATTTGAAAAGTAAAGCTGTGCAGGCCATTTAATGTGGCCTTCAAAACTACCTTGCTATTCCAGGTGACACATCCATCATGAAAGCTGAAGTGCTTATCTGCCAGTCCAGATGCTTTAATGGGAACTGCTTATTTAGGAGCTCAGTGTTTGGTGGAGAGTACCCTGTGGATTATGTTAGAATGCACCCGAGTGTCTGATTCTTTTTTCCTTTTCTTTTTCTTTCCAGTTGACGGGCGAAGCAATTTTGCAAATTGCTAGCAAGCCAGTTCTGCCTTTTAATGCCCTGGATATTGCATTGGAAGTTCAGAAGAACCTGCAAGGTAATTTCTGCCACGATCTAAGGAATTTCAGCAAATGTAATGCTTTCCCTCTGCTTGAGATGGCAAGTTCCTGCTTTTCTCTGCTGTAAACAAACAATACTGGCCTATTTTATTAATCCCAATATTTTTTTTAGCTCTCTGTCAGTGCTTGTGCCTTGGTGGTAAATTAAGTATCATTTTTAGCAAACTTATTAGAAACATAAATGGTTTATATAGACACAGTTAAGCAATAATTACTGTAAACATTTCAGTAAATGATAAATACCATTTTAAGGGCTGCAGACAGGGTTGTTCTCCCCCCCCCCCTCCTCTTCCATACAGGGAAGCCAGCAAGAAGGAAGAAAAATAAAATGAGGCATTGAACTCCATGGTTCTTGAAGGCTGTGTAATTTTCCCAGTTTGAAAACTGGCCATTTTGCTTATTTATTGCAGCAGATCATATTGGCAGCGGATCACTCCAGCTCTCCTCTCTTCTTACAGCCACTAGGAAGCGGGATAATTTAATGCCAAATAATTTGCCCAGTTTGATTTATTGTCCCCTTCTTGAAAGCTCTACGGTTAGAAGTGAATGACCTTGATCTGGATATTAGGATGAGAGGGCGATAAAAATGGGAAGATCTTTTCCTCTTCAAGGAAACCAAACAGAGGCCCAAAAGCCTAGGATAATACAACTGATTGTGTGTGCCTGTGTGTATGTTGTGTGTACGTTCAGAGTGCTGGACTGGAGTTTTGGAAATAAATTCAAAATTCACACTGGGCTTAATGAGAGCTACCAATTCTGTAGCAAAAATCCAGTTGACTGCTAGATGGAAATCTTGAGAGTATTTTGCTGCTGCCATCTAGTGGCTATTCAGATTTTTGCAATGCAGATATTGTAAGCCCAATTTAACTGAGCCACAATCTTACCATTCAACACTTTATTGCCATGTGGTTAAATCAGGGGTGTCAAACTGCCAGTCCACAGACCGGTTGCATCATGCAGAGGCCGTGCCCACCCCAGCTCTGGCAATGCTAAAAAACTCTCGATACATCACAACACATCATGTGACATGGCGAGTTTGACACCCGTGGGTTAAATAAAGACAGCCAAGTTAGACAATGAGTTAAGCTTGACTGCTAGTGATTGAATTCATGCAGTTTTTTGGCAGCATTTCAGATGAGGCTGTGTTGTTTTGTTGTGTTTTTTTGACTAGCCACCAGTCCTGGATCTCCCATGTGGTCTTCCTCCAGCTATTAACTTAGGCTGACCCTACTGGCTTCTGATTAAGTCATATCAAATCAGTATGTTGGTTTCTTTCAAATAAAGTAAATATTTTTGCTGTGAAAAAAATTCTGAAAGATCTCTGAATAAAAGAGGATTATATAGGAAAAAAAGATTATGGATTGATAAATATACCCATAAGAGTCAATATATTCAGGTGTTAAAACTAGAAATCACCATATCTTGCTTTCTAGCCCAGTATCTTAGCCACTACACAAAACTGGATCTTAACTCCTGTTTTGCTTTATATAACAGCTCATCTCATTAATTGGCCTTGCGGAAGTGTTGTGTATTTTTTTGATTTGACATCAGCCCTGCTTGCTGTTATTCAAGGAATGTATATAGGGCATTGTCCGTTCAATAAACTTTTTATCATCTCTGTACATAGGGTATACTGGGGGCACTATTTTAAATGGGAAGCACCATTCTTAATCTGAGTTTGGCTTTAATTTCACATACATATTTTGTTTCTATTATGGATAATGGCCTTTAGCAACAACTCACTTTACTTTTGATTGCTTTTTGCAAATTGCACAAGGTAAAGTTAATAAACAGATAGATACAGGAAAATAGGTGTTCATGAATATTGTGTACATGAAGTATGATCTAGCATTGAGCTTTGACTTTTTAAAAATTGCATGATAATGAAGATGCAATCTTGGTGATCACCTGGATCAACGTATCTACACATTGCTTGAATATGTTTCAGAGTCAATAATGAACAAAAAAACCTACCCATGTTCTTCTGACCACTTTGCAATTTTAATTTAATGCAGAAAATTCTTAAAGTGAACATAAAGATTAAACCAGAACCTTTCCTTCTGGGTCTAATGGAAGGAGATCTGGGGAAAAAAATGTAACTCTGATTTTATATATGGTGACGGCAACAGGATTGCTCTATGCCCAAAAGTGGAAGGATGCCTCGATTCCTACTATGGACAAAGGGTTACAAAAGCTGATGGAATTAGCAGAGATGGGCAAATTGACTGTGCTGATAAAAGAAAAGGGCATAAGTACTTTTGTTTCTACTTAGAAACCACTTCTGGACTTTGTGCTTGAGGTAGAAAAAAATGATACTATGATTTTGGGTTTTACCAATTAGACTGATTTGCTGATACAGAAATGGCTAGTGCACACTACTATAGAAAAGTAAACAGTTGAGATTTGATTTTAATGTCTGATTTTACTGCAACAGAGAAAGTTGGAAGTCAATGCTTTTTGTTTCTTTCCCTCCCTTTCTTCACACCTTTTTTATTTTCCCTTTCTCTACTGTTGTCCCCTGTTTGCTTTTGTATTTTCACATTTTATGTTATAAATGAATAAAACTAATAAAAAAGACCATTTAAATTTAGTGAAATCTGTCCAAAACAGGGATCTACATAGAAAATTGACAGAATGGGCAATGTAAGGACCTGTAAGAGATTTCACTAAACATAATTGCAGAAACAGCAGAGCAAAAAAATCTTATTTTATTGGTATTAGAAGCCGCAAAAAAACCATTTCTCTTTCCTTGAAATCAAGTGACTGAACCTAATGAACTTCCAATCAGAGGTAAAGAAAATTGTGAGATCATGGCAACAAATGCTGTTTATACACTTAACAATAGAAACATTTTTTTTGCAATAAGCAGGGAGAAAAACAATGCAATTTCTTTTTAAAAACAATAGGCTGAATGAAATTCATTTTTTTAGCTGAAAATTGGAACTTGTTCGCATATCCTATGAAATGTATAAGTAAAATACATATAAAGATGCTTGGTCAAGACAGTATAGAGTAATATATTCTGCACTAACTAAAAAACATACAGTCAGGGATTTCCTGCTTTCCCTCTGAAACACCAGAGGTACGTTTCATTTGCATTAAAACTGGTTGTCTACTAGTGGGGATCGTAGGGAATACACATATTTGTAAAGAAGCCAATCTAATTCTTACATTCTACAATAAGAGCTGGACCAATCCTTCATGTTGCTTCCTACTGTGAACTGTGGGGCATCAATATTACACACTGAAAGGCTTTGTGGCTGTGTGAGAAGACAGGCTGCCTGCAAAATGGTCAAATCTGGGTTGCTGGTCCCTTTAAGACCTGTCACTAGCCAGCTCAACAATGTGTGGCTGGGTGTGGTGGTGCTGGACTTGTGGTGTTAGTGGGGGAGTGAGAGAGAAGATGGTTTGTATTCGTTCACAATGTCTGAATCCGCCTAAGGCAAATTTACTTATTGTTCTCCAGAACAGTAGTGGACTAGGTGAAGAGTGGTATAGTAAACCATAGCCTTTGAGTACCTGTGTTGCCCCTAGGTGTTGCCTAGAGACCAGGTCTGCTTGTTTTGGGTCTCTAGGGGTTTTGGAGCCCAGTCACCTGGTTATATGTAAAAGAACCCTAGGCAGGAATTTCTCTTGCTTCTTCTTCAGTGTATAGTATCTTTTTATATATCTATATAATCTTCATTTTCAGAAAAATGAAAATGAATTGAGCTCAACTTTGTTAGTCAATGAATGTTGTGGTTGTCAACAATATTTAAGATTTGCTTAGCCATTTTTTAAAAAAAATGTAATCTAGTTTATATCTCTGAAAATTTTCAGTAGTCCCAATCATGCCTAGTCCAACCCCATTGGGTTGACTAATCTTAATTAAATCAAGCTCAGATCTATTCTAATTTCTTAACCATGTCTCTGTCCTTCTGTAATCAAAGGTCTGCACCCAAAGCATGGTGGTCATTGAAACATCCAGTTTACTTGTGTTTTCCTTTCAAGTCATCAAACACCAGTTTTCCTTATTTAAGGAAGGAAGGTGTACAGTTTTAATAGTTTTAATAATCTCAGGAGTGTAGTAGGTTTTGTTTTGCCATACTGTAACTGAAAGGAGAAACTTTGAATTATCCTTTAAATTATCACAGGGGCTAAACTAAAATACTTTCTAATATCAGCCTAAGCAACTTTCAGCAACACTTTGAACAGGGAAAAAAGTGAGGGAAATTTTCAAACAATATTTCACTAAAAAGAAAACCATTTTCATTACCCTACAGTTCCGGGTCCTAGGCTGTGTCTCTCTAAGAGGATTGATAATCTCATTTGGTTTATATTCAATTGTTAAATGACTATAATCAAAGGTACTAGGATAAAAACATGGTGTTGATTTCTGAATTATATGGCAAATATTTCATTGCAATTGCTGCATGTAACTAGATTTTAGACAGCTTTTCTTACTTTGCTGGCTGGATATTTATTCTAGAGATTTGGAATGTATTCAGTAACATTTCTCTTATAATGGGCAACAATGGATTTTTTAACACTTGTAAAATATGTTTTCTGCCCTCAAGCATCTGCCTAGTGAAGGTGGTTTGTTTTCTAGAATATAACTATGGTCACCATATCATAAGTGAAATATTTTTCCACCTACATTATCTAAACCAGACTGATTATGTGCCATCAGGTCTGTGTTAAATCTTAGCAACAACATGAACTGCCCAAACCAGGTCCTTCAATTCAAGTCGTAATATACCCATTACTACTGTGATCCACATCCACATTGCTGCTTGTTGCCCTATTCTTTTCTTTCATTCTACCTTTCCAATAAAATGGACTTCTTGTTATGCACCTTAGCATAATGTAAACAAAATGTGATAATTTGAGCCCAGTCATTTGTATCTTGAGTGAAAACTCTGGATTGATTTGTTCTATTTATTTGATTTCTTGGCTATCCATGGTATTTTCCAGAGTTCAAAAGCATCTTAGAGTATCACATAGCTTCCATAGAGAGTCATAGGGAATATCATTGCTTGCCAAATTCTGCTCATTTGAATAAACTACATATCTTCACTGCTACCCTACCAATTGCTAATCTGTGGCATGCTTCTTGAATCCCAGTTCCTTCACCAGTGATAGTAACTTCAATATCTCCATAGACAATTCTAAGGTTGGTTGCTATGCTTGTCAATAATTTTGTCTTCTTTATATCTAATTTTGGTCCCATTTTTATTGTGCTCATTAACTTCCTTATTAGAGCTTTCAGATAAGTTGCATTTCCAGATACAATGGTATCATCATACATGTTATTAAATTTCTTCCTCCAGTTTTAAATCCATGCATCTTGGAGTCTAGCGTCTTTTAACATATATTTTATAGTTGACAAGGAGGGGAGGAGAGCCTGTGGCTGGATGGTTAAACAACTGCCTAACATGTAAACTCCCCATGTTCGAACCCCATAAAGGGTATGGCTAACTGAGGAGAGCAAAAAGAGCTCGAAATGGCCATATTAGTCTCCCATCTTAATTCTTTAACTCTTTGTTAGAAAAAAAAATCTGGATTTTATAGTTTGTATAAATAGGTAGAAAGGATGTACAGTTGGGGGTCTAGGGTTACTAGAAACAGTGAGATGAGGGATATGTAAATTTAATAACAACAACAACAACAACAACAACAACAACAACAACAATAATAATAATAATAATAATAATAATAATAATAATAATAATAATAATGCAAGAAAAGGAAGACCAACCTGAATGTGGCATGGATTGACTACAAAAAGGCATTTGTCTCTCTGCCACATGACTGGATAATCAAGTGCCTAGAAATAACAGGAGTCAGTAGAAACATCACAAAATTTGTGCAAAGATCGATGGCACAATGGAAGACACAGTTGCAGATCAATGGTGAGAGATTGGGAGAGGTTAATATCAAAAGAGGAATATTTCAAGGAGATTCATTGTCACCATTACTATTTGTTATTGCACTGTTTCCTCTGTCAACAATACTGAATAACTCAGGACATGGCTATCAACCATCAAAAACATCTACCAGACTATCCCATCTCCTTTACATGGATGATCTGAAGCTGTATGGAAAAACATCATCTGAAATAGAATCTCTGCTCAACACTGTCCGTATATATAGCCAAGATATTGTAATGGAGTTTGGCTTGGACAAATGTGCCACACTTACTATCAAACAAGGAAAAATAGTGAAAACTGAAGGAATCAAGATGCCCCACGAAAATAACATTAAGAGTCTGGACGAGGAAGAATACTACAAATACTTGGGTATCCGTCAAGCTGACAACATCAAGCACACTGAAGTCAAGAAAAAGATTAGAGGTGAATACATCAAGAGAGTGAAGAAGATCTTAAAGTCCAAACTCAATGGAGGAAATACCATAAAGGCAATCAACACTTGGGCAAATCCAGTCATTAGATACACAGCTGGAATAGTGGACTGGACTCAAGCAGAACTAAAAGCAATGGATAGGCAGACCAGAAAAATAATGACAATGAATCATGCCCTTCATCCACGCAGTGACATTGATAGACTTTATCTACCTAGGCAAATAGGTGGGCGTGGAATGCTACAAGTACATCAGATGGTTGAAGAAGAAAAAATGGCTTTGGAAGAATATCTGAAGAACAATGATGAAGATGCACTGAAATTAGTATATCAGGAAGGCTTACTGACTACTGGAGAGACCAAACTGGCCTACAAGAAAGACCAAATAAAGAACAGAATAGAGGCATGGGAAGACAAAGCACTACATGGCCAATATATTTAAAAAATAGCTGGGAAAGCAGATAATAACAAGATCTGGCAATGGCTAAGAGCAGGAAAATTGAAGAAAGAGACCGAGGGACTAATTCTGGCTGCACAAGACCAAGCCTTAAGGACAAATGCATATAAAGTCAAAATTGAGAAGACAGCAACAGACAGTAAGTGCCGCCTATGCAAAGAAGCTGAAGAAACAGTGGACCACCTGGTAAGCTGTTGCAAGAATATTGCACAGACTGACTACAAGCAGCGGCATGACAAAGTAGCAACAATGGTGCATTGGAAGATCTGCAAAAAATATCATTTGCCTGTAAGCAAAAACTTGTGGGATCATAAAATAGAGACAGTCATAGAAAATGATAAAATTAAACTGCTCTGGGACTTCAGAATTCAAACAGACAAGCACCTGCAACATAACACCCCAGACTTAACAATTGTCGATAAGAAAGACAAAAAAGTCTGGATAGTGGACGTGGCGGTGCCTGGAGACAGCAGAATAGACGAGAAAGAACTGGAGAAGATAACAAATACAAAGACCTACAAATAGAAATAGAAAGACTGTGGCAAAAGCAAGCAAGGGTAGTACCAATAGTAATAGGCTCCTTGGGTGCAATCCCAAAACAACTGGAGCACCACTTGAACACCATTGGCATTGACAAATTTGCTATTAGGCAATTGCAAAAGGCGGCCTTACTAGGAACTGCTTCCATCCTGCGACGATATCTGTAATACCATCAAACATCCACATCTGCCTATCCCAGGTCCTGGGTACGGACTCGATAGGTAGACAAAATGCCAAATCCAGTCTGAACATCTGGCTGACTGTGCGATGATTCATTAATAATAATAATAATAAATATAGCTTTAGCTTACTACTATGCCAACCAAGAGCTAGTCTGTTTCAATGTATTCCCTCTGAACAATGGTTTTCTACACAGTGCATAGATTTTTCATTAAGGCAAACTGCTCTGGGATTCTATTTTTTTCTGAGCTTTTTGTGCACCTTTATATGTTCAACAAAATCAAGACCTTTCTGTAATCAATGCAGCATAATATTGACTTCATTTTTGTATTCTCTGGTTTTCTCAATTATCTATCATGTACCAGCAATAATGTATATTGTTCCTTGACCCTTTCCAACTTTTAAAACCAACTTAAACAACTGGCATCTCAAGTTCCAGGAATTCTAACCTACTGTAATCTGTCTTGCATGATGCATAGTTAATATGTGGATTAATTATATCATACAATAGTTTGCACTCTCTATGAGGTCATTACCTATCTATTAGCATCCAATTCATGATTGGAGCATCCTTCTAAGTTTGAAGATATTTTTTCAAAGACTTCCCTTCCATTGTCAATGTCTTTACAGATGTTGCAATATTGCTTCTTTTCTCTTATAACACATCTTAGAAATGCTTTATTGTATTTTTTTCCCCTGAGGCCTTTGCTTTAGTTTCTCTTCTCTTTTTGGTAATTTCCACCATCTGTGCTGACAGCAGTTTCAGTTTACTGTTTCTTAGTTTTTGACTCCTTTCATATTCATCAAGGACTTATATGATTTCATTCCATAGCTGTTTTGTTTCCCTATCAATGAGGTTCAAGACTTCAAAGCAGTTCTTAATGTTCTTCTCATGGATACATGCTCAAGATCATATTGGGGATACTGATTAATTTGTTCTTCTGCTTTAGCTTGAAGTGGGAACTTAGCATAAACAGCTTATTACTTAATATATTAATATCTACCAATTCAATGTCTATCTGCTTGGGGAAATGCCAAAATACTTCAACTTTGATAAAAAATTTTAAAGAAAAGAGATTGATTTTTCACTCAACGTTAAAGTATGTTCCACAAATGTCTGTCTTTAAGTCCTTGCATGTCGAAAGCAAGTCCAATTAAAATCAGGTCCCAAATCAGTGGAGTTGTCTTCTAAGTCAGCAGTGCAAAAAGTCTAGGCTGAGGTCCAACATCCCTTCTGTGATTCCCAAAACCCCCCAATTAGATGGAGCCATATTATTTAACCTCCAATTCCTCAAAGAAAATCAGAAAATATTGGGATTCAGTAGTGAAGGTCTGAAATAGTCTCAGGAGACCTGAATTCTAATCCAACCTTGAATGTGGAATTTCACTGCATGATTTTGATTCAGTTGCTCTCTTTCTCAGTCCAGCCAATCTCACAGGATTCCTATTGTGGCAATAGAGTAGATAGAAAAAAAAAAAAAAAAAGGGGGGGGGTGAATAGCAGAATTGCTTCTAAATTTGGAGGAAAAAAATCAATCCTTTTACATCTATCTAGATCACTTTATCCAAGATTGGACAACTGTATCCTGATTGATTGGTAATGGTTTTATAATATGGAAGATGAATGAAAGCCCAAAATTATAAATGTATATAATAAGAACGAAGCTCCATACAAGAGACTTTTGTTCATTACGTATATATTATTTCTTTCTTTCCTTTTCTCCAACATCTAACATTATGTTCATGAGAAATGGATAGAAACAATATTAGAAGAATGGTTATATCTGAAAAACAGATAGAAAAAGTCATACAAAATATTTTGATTTAGGAGAACCACATATAAAAAGGCAAAAATCAGGGAAATTGAGCACAAAATATATTCAAATTTAGTGTTCACAAAATTGTACATAACACAGTGCATACACAAAAAATATTATTACACATTTTAGGTTGCAGAGTTTAAAAAAAAATAAAAATAAACAGATTGACATTTCCCCAACTCATGATAATTTAATTTATATTCCAGTAAACAGAGAGAGAGAGAGAGAGAGAGAGAGAGAGAGGGAGGGAGGGAGGGAGGGAGGGAGGGAGGGAGGGAGGGAGAGAGAGAGAGATGTTCTCTCACAGACATGTATAAGTGTGTGGATATATTTAAGCTGCACTACTCTTTCCAAATAGCTACAGATCAAACCTTATTTCAATGTGTTGTTATTTTCCAAGCAGATTATTATAACATGATTTAAAAGAGACTTTCAGTAAACTCAGCTATAGCTACTGGAGCCATGGCGCATGCTTCAGTCAAGAGAGAGATTGGCACCTCCCTTTAATATTCACATGGGAGTCCTCCAAAGAATGCCTAGATCAGCATGCTGGTTGGGGAATTCTGGGAGTTGAATTCCTTACCTCTTCCACCTATCAAGGTTGAGAAACATGATAATAGGCTTAGACGAATTTGGAATCGGTATCGCAGACACAATTTATGTTTTAAGCAATATATGCTCCAAATGCCAACTGTGTACAACTGACAACTTCTTTGTGTACTACTGGAAACTTAGATAACCTCCCAGACTAACAGTCAGCCCCTGCTGAGTTGTATAAAATGATCATAATGAAATGAATCAGTAACCTAATAGGTCAATAAAGCTAAAGCTGTTTTTTCATCATATTCCTTTCTTAACAGACGACCCTCATAATGTTGGCAATTTGCTGAAGGTGGCCTATGCTTTGCGGGAGAGCGCAGAATTGTTTCAATCAGATGAGATGCGGCCAGCCAACGACCCAAAAGAAAGAGCTCCTGCCCGTATCAGGATGTTGAATGACATACTGCAGAGTCTTGAGAAAAACTTCTTAGTTTCAAGTGTTCCACCTGGTTTTTACAGGTAAAAGCAGAACTTCACATCCTTATGTCAACTACTACTGTATGGTCATTTTCCTTTCCTTCCTACAGCTGTCTCGCTATGCATCTGGTGTATCAGTCAACAAGATACTACTGAATGAAATGCGACCCATAACAAAGAAATCCATATTATTTTAACCTCATTTGCATGTGATTTTGTAACAGTTCAGTGCAACATCGTCCTTATTGAGATGTATTGCTACCAAAGAAAATCAGTGGAAGATTATTTTGGTCTTTTTTGTGGGGGACAGCAAACTGCCTACTAGGTTGTAGCTATTAAACATTTTTATTATTATTATATACGCAACAATGTGAAATCAGAGTTATCAGTCCTTTAGCTGGTATTGGCCTTCCTAAGCATCAAAACTAGGATGTTGTAATGTATCAGTGAACTATATGTGCAAATCTAAGCTATGTAGACTTTTGCTATTGACAGATGGAGATTTTGTCAAAGGGCAGATTTTCTAAGGACTGTCCAAGATTTTTTTGGTATGACACCCAGTGTGTTGATAACTGCTGGGGCCACCACAGCTGGTTTATGCCATAATATTTCAGTTTCAATTTTCAGGTCTTGCTACTTTGTGATCTTCTTCAATTTCTTGTCTTTTCTATTGACACATCTATTATCCACATTTTATTCTTTTCAATCATAGTTATATTATGAGACAAGACTTTATCAGTTTGTATTATTTTAACCTCATTTGCAGCTACGTTTTCAACCAAACATTCCCACCATTTTTTTTTCATTTCTAGGACATTACAATTTTTGTAGATGATCTAAGAAATCCAATATGTCATTGTTTATTATTTTATTTTGTTTTTATTTATTAACATTTTATTCATTTTTATTATTAATGGCAGCTCATATGATAGAAAGGATGATAGTGCATTAGATTTAAAGAGGGGGAAATGTTTCAGAGACCAAAAGGTTGCTTGTGTGTGTCCTCAACCTTTTAAAGCAGCTGCATCTTTTCCAGGACGGTGTAGCTACAATGTCCAAATATATTTATTCATAGTAGAGCTCAGGGATGATCCATTCCTTTACCACAGCAAAGCCATCTACATCATTTAACCATTCAATCACCTAATATTTTCAACTATTATTCACAAGTTCAATTGTAGTGGAATTACCAACCAAAAGACAACAGTTAAAGCTGCTGTGAGGGAGGAAGTGACATAGGCTGGACTTTTAAAAACCTTGTCTGCCAGTTTATACGGGAATGCAGTCAATCTGGTGAGATTCTTGTAAACAGGTTATCAAAAATAAAGAAATGGCTTATTTGTGGCTTATTCTAATGCTCAATATCTTAGAGCAGTGGTTCTCGACCTTTCTAATGCCGTGACCCCATAATACAGTTCCCCATGTTGTGGTGACCCCCAAGTGGGTGTGGCCACCAATAAGAGGGAGTAGGTCAGCTAGGGAAAAGGGAAAAAATGGCGGACAACGTGGTTTGGCGACCCCCATGAAATGGTCGTTCGACCCCAAATGGGGTCCCGACCCACAGGTTGAGAACCACTGTCTTAGAGCTTTAGAAGCCCCATATCAACAGCAAAAAGCATCTGGCAGCTTCTGTTAAGAATTCTGGGGGAAAAGATCAATAATATCCTGACATTAATATGTGTGGATATTCATAAAAGTTGAAGCAATGCATTAAACAACAGACTTTATTCTATTTCTCTTCTTAAGGTGGAAACATATTGAACAGTCCTGGAATCCTATTTTTAAAAAAATATACATCCCATTGAATCCAGTGAGAGTCAATTGTTCATCTTCAATATTTTAGACTGGCTTCTACATTTTTAAAAATAAGAATTTCCATATAGCAAATGAGAAAGAAAGAGAAGGGGGAAAAAAGCCATACTCCCATACTGGAGACCTTGTTTTGCATTGCGTTCATTCTGGAACAGAGATTTATGAGTGAGTTATAAACCTCTGAAATAGTGGTTTATAATGGAAATGCTGGCAGACCTTTAACTACAGCAGCAAAAACAGTGCTGTAATAAATACAAAGCTTCATTGGTAAACAGAAATTTAGGATGTGGTTTGCAGCCTTGACCTTCAGGCTCCAACTGTGCTTAGATCATTAAGATTCCATAAATAGTGTAATTTACTGCCTTGTGAAGATAGAATATATTTTCATAATAAAGCACATATTCTTCAAGCGGTGTGGAACCAGTACAATGATTGTCTTCTATATAGTCACTGAGGCTTACATTATTCAGTTTAGTCATTGTATTTGACAAAAGTACAGGGATTGCTCACAGATGCTATTAGCCATCAACATCTTCTAGCATTGTGGATTCCACAGTTTTTAATCTTGGAAGAAGAAGAAGAAGAAGAAGAAGAAGAAGAAGAAGAAGAAGAAGAAGAAGAAGAAGAAGAAGAAGAAGAAGAAGAAGAAGAAGAAGAAGAAGAAGAAGAAGAAGAAGAAGAAGAAGAAGAAGAAGAAGAAGAAGAGGAGGAGGAGGCGGAGGAGGAGGAGGAGGAGGAGGAGGAGGAGGAGGAGGAGGAGGAGGAGGAGGAGGAGATGGAGGAGGAAAGGAAAGGCTGATTTAGCACTGATATTAAATTTGCTATTATTTGCTTTTATTTGCTATTTAGCACTGCACTGATATTAGATTAGTGTTTTTAAGTTCTGGCCAGAAGGCATAATTTTATATTTCGCTGGCTGATTTACTTTATCTATTACCCAAGTAACATGACTACCATTGTACGGTGGCGCAGTGGTTAGAATGCAGTCCTGCAAGCTACTTCTGCTGACTGCTGGCTGCCAGCAGTTCGGCAGTTTGATTCTCACAAGCTTATGGTTGACTCAGCCTTCCATCCTTCTGAGTGTTAACGACGTCCTGGATTGGGAATGTATTTGGAACAAAACAGACCACCGTCAGGCACGAAGAACAATGCTTTAATAGCAATATTAAACAAGCATAAAGTTGGCACTGGGAAGCATCCATCCTCAGTACCGGCAGTGCTCGCCCCTCGTCTCGACCCTTTGCGCGCTGCTTGCCCCCCACTTCCTTGCACTCTGCCCGCTTGGGGACCCCCGCTTGGTCCCCTGGGCGCCTTTTCCTGGGGTTGTGCTCCCCGCAGCTTCACCTGCCTGCCTCTCTCCCCCCCCCCCGCCTTGGCCATGCAGAAGGGCTGGAAGAAGTCCTTCAGCGAGGTGACCATGGATGAGTACCTGGGCAGCCAAGGGCTCTACTGCAAGCTCACAGCCAAAGATGCCACTTGCCTCTTCCGGGTCATTTCCGAGCAGGTTTATGCCTGTCAGATTCATCACACGGCAGTCAGAAATGCTTGCATTTCCTTCATGAGGAAAGACGAGATAAATTTTGAGTCCTACGTGGAAGGCTCATTTGAAAAATACTTGCAATGACTTGGAAATCCGAAGGAAAGTGCTGGACAACTTGAGATTAGTGCCAACTTACTGTTAATGACGTCCTGGATCGGGAATGCATTTGGAACAAAACAGACCACCGCCAGGCATGAAGAACAATGTTTTAATAGCAATATTAAACAAGCATAAAGTTGGCACTGGGAAGCATCTGTCCTCAGTACCTTTTTATGGTAATAGTAGCCACCACACCCAACACCACACCCTCATCCCCACACCCTACGTTGCCTGGCCCCACCCAATTACCCCGAGTAACCACCATCCGGTTCTCTGAATCACTTTAGGTGCCGTACGATCCACGCGTTGATTAGCTGGCTCTGCGCATGTGCAGCATTGTCCGTATGCCTCATTGTTGCTTCTGCGCATGCTCGTGTATCCGGCTTGTCTCTCAGCCTTCTCCGCGCATGCGTGGCTCTACCAGGTGGACCTCCCAGTTGTCTGTGCGCATGTCCATTCAATGCTGGCTCTGCATATGCGCAGATCAACCTGGAAGTCCTCGTTGAGATGTCGGGCCCACCCTCAGCCTCTCAGAGTATCGCCGCTAGCAATAGATCATTATGAAGAGTCAGCAGCGGCCCCAGGAGTCCAGAGATGACCAGGAGAAGAAAGGTCATGAGATATGGATCGTACTAGAGCACCGGTGGTGGATCGCCAAACCGGCAGCCTCGCAGGGCCTGACACTGAGGTTGGTAAAATGAGAATCCAGTTTGTTGGGGACAATATGCTGACATTTGTAAATCACTCAGAGAGGGCTATAAAGCACTATGAAGCGGTATATAAGTCTAAGTGCTATTGCTATTGCTAATAGCTTACATATAACCAATGTTCATATTGTCCCAGTCAACTTTTCAACATCTGGGATGGTACAATGGACACAATTTTTGATGTGCCAGCTAAACAACCAATATTATTGTTTCTAATAGACTGTCAGACATTATGTGGTGTATCTATCCAAACATAGGATGAGATGATCTGTGAAAGAACCATCTTTCCTTCCAACTCTGTTATTCTATTCTATTCTATTCTATTCTGTTCTGTTCTGTTCTGTTCTGTTCTGTTCTGCTCTGCTCTGCTCTATTAAAAATTATCTTGAACAAGAACATCTTGTTCCTTTTGGTAGAAAGCTTCCAGGTGTTAAGTTTTGGTTCTTGCACTGGTCTTCATTATGAGGTAGCTAAGTGTGTGAGTATTCTGTGTCTTTTTCTGGCTTTCCATACTGTGATTAAGTCCCAGAAGAACACATCATGAAGACATTCCTCATCAGAAAAATCAGGAGCCCTAAGAAGCCAGGAAGGCTATAGAAGGATTAGAAGCAGTGGTTCTCAACCTTTTTAATGCCGCAACCCCCAAACGGTCGTAAGTCGAGGACTACTCAACTGGTGGTAAGTCGAGGACTACTCAACTGGTGAGCACCGTTTGCAGAATGGGACTTTTGGCAGGCTCAGCAGGATAGAGACAGCCTGGACAATTCCTATTGGCCTTTGAAAGCCAATAGAATTAGACTCTATTCAAGAGAGTCTATTGTATTGGCTTTCAAAAGCCAATAGAATAAAAGGGAGTAACACAGCTAAGGAAAAGGGGAAAAAAATGGCGGACTGCATTGTTTCGCGACCCCCGTGAAATGGTCGTTTGACCCCAAATGGGGTCCCGACCCACAGGTTGAGACCACTGGATTAGAGAGAGATGGAATAGGGGGAAAAAAAACCAGCAACAGCATCCTCTGTTTTCTCGCAACACTAAAGAAATACCATAAATGACATTTAAAAAAAATGAAAAAAAAGTGTAAAATAAGATAGGAAAATAATTGCAAAATTATTAGACAAAATTAATCACAATCCTTTCAGTATAATGAATTGTTTTTGCCATTGATAAATGAGATTCCAATTCAGTTTTATCTCATATACATATCAATCAAAATACAACTCCCTCTACCATACCAAGCTAATTCATTGTATGTTTTCGCACAATCCATTGTACCATAAACCAACCCAAGAGTTTGGGTTCTCACAGTATACCAAGCTATATAAAGTCAGACCAACATTAACACTAACCTAGCTTAGTATATTTGATGAATAGATCTGCTATGTCTTTCACTGACTTCGTTAAGAGGATTGTCTGAACCCAACCATTTCTTGTTTTGAATTTGCATGCCTTAGTTTGTGGTCCCACAAACTGTCTTTTTCAATTGCTCCAATGAACACCAGTTACTGCTGAGCAAAACTATGACTAAAGCCTGAAATTCAAATTCAAATACTACACAAGGCATTATTCTTAGCAACGAACCAAGAAGTGATAACCATTACTGCATGTATTATTGCAACTCTTTATACTTCATCATGTCTTCAGTATATACATTCAGTAGCTCCAGAGTGTAAAATTACAACATTAATATCACATTTTTCATGAAATTCAGCACATTGTATTCTGTGACTACAACAATACTTGAAAAAGCTATTAGTAAGAAATGAAATGGTGAAGGACATCTTGTTTAAAATATTACTGGTTGTTCACAAAAGTGTGATTTGAACTATAGCAAAATTATGAAGTGCAAACAGTAAACATCACTCTCTTCTCTGCAGCCAAGCAACTGAAGTTCTGCTCATAATAATACTCTACATCATAACTGAGAGAAAGTTTGCACCAGCAGCTTGTCTGTCCTTTTGTAAGCAAATAACTTGTAAAGAAATCCTTCCATGGTTCTTGGAATAAAATCTTGCTTTAATAGCAGTCAAACAAGAACATTGTAAGTTAAGCACCATTTTTCTGTACTTAGCTGGACTCTCTGGACTTTGGGAGATCAATACTGAGGTATTGATTGGGCACAGGTAGCCCTGAATGTATGACTACAACCAGGACTGGAATTTTGGTAACTAATTGAAACAGCCACACAAAACTGGATCTGTTTTTGTTATGAAACAAAATGTTTTGAAATGTTATGACCATTTTTACTGGAGTTGCAAGTGAACCTTGTTTCCCCAACTGACTTGGATTATAGGTTACAAATCATGATTATGTGACTACAAGACAGTGCAACCATCATAAATGTGAGCTGATTGCTAAGCACTCAAATTGTGATCACATGACTGCTGGTGTGATGGTCATAACTTCAAGAACTTCAGTTATAAGTCACATTTTCCAAGGCCATCATAACTTTGAACTGTCATTAAATGAATGGCTATAAATTAAGGACTACTTGTACTTGGCAGATGTTTTGCCAAACCTCCATATTCTGCACAATCCACCTTGCTGAAGGCGGGGGGAGCATTAAATAATTGGTTACTGGAATTGGGTATGGTGGCTGGTATGTCTAGTTTAATGAAGAGAAGGACTAGGGGTGACATGATAGTGGTGTTCCAATATCTCAGGGGTTGCCACAAAAAAGAGGAAGTCAAGCTATTCTCCAAAGCACCTGAAGGCAGGACAAGAAGCAATGGATGGAAACTAATCAAGGAGAGAAGCAACCTTGAACTAAGAAGAAATTTAAGTAGAACATTTAATTAACAATCAGTGGAACAACTTGCCTCCAGAAGTTGTAAATGCTCTAACACCAGAAGATTTTAAGAAGAGATTGGACAACCATTTGTCTGAAATGCATCAGCAGGAGGCTGGATTAGGAGATCTCCAAGGTCCCTTCCAACTCTGTTATTCTATTCTAATACAAGATCAAAATCATCTCTGATTCCATAAAATCACAATGAGTGGTTCTCATTTAACCATTTAACACAGAAATAGAAGCGGGCTAACTTATCTTCTAAAGTGTTCTTCCAGAATTAAAGACTGTGGCTGAAATGACCTTGAGAATGATTACACAACAACCTATTACAGTGTTTATCGGCAATGGTAAATTGAGTGGAATGTTCAACTTACAGAATTCCCCAGCCAGCAACACTTGACCTAATAGCTTGAAATATTTGGGTATAGGAACAAGAAACCACTCAGTGGTGTTTGCAATAGTCTTGATGACTAAGTGCTACCTCTGTGAAGAACTATTAGGAAGAGGTAGAGTGGAGAAAATATGTCTGAACCTGGGACTCCATTCCTGACCTAAAATATAATTCTGGCACTCAATATCTTCAAGAGGAATTTTTGGGTTGATCTCAGACATAGGACTTTCTTCTGTATGTTGAAACTAAACCCATTTTCCATCATGAGTTGTCATTCCTATTTTACCTTTAGGATTCCTATAACAGATATCTCCTGTACCCTTTATTTGACTTTTCTCTAAACAAAGTATGTTGACCTTTCCTAAATGCTTTATTATCCTCACACACTTTAATCCTTTCCAACTCATTAATATCATTCCTAGATTGTGTGCTTACTGATTGGAATGTGCTAAATGAAGAGTAAGACTCAATAATGTATGTCTTACCCCCCTGTTGCTTATGTATCCATTACCAAAGGGACAATCAGCACATGGCTACATCTGGTGAACCATGTGGTATAAGTTCCTTCAATAAAATCCTGCAAAAGATTGTATAGGAAGTGACTTCTTTGTCCATTCAAAAGGTTACACCCAAATCCATTTGTTTCTAACAAACAAAAAATATATTTCTGAAAGTTACTTGCAAAAAATAGGTCATTGCATTTTCAGTCAGACTTTGCATAAGATAAATTACTTTTAAAACCTATTTGAGGCAAATATCTGTAATAAGGAATGACATCTGAGTATTTTATGTTAAAGATTTGTACCATTGGGAATTTATGCTAAAACTATGCATAGTGGAAGTTTCTTAGGAAAGCAACATATGCTGAAAGCTGCAGCTAGAAATAGGTATAGATTTTTTAATGGATTGTATGTTTTTAAGCAAGACATTAATTAAATTAGTATGGAACACTAATCAAATTATGTTGAATATACATACCTACATGGAATATCTGCATTGATAAGCAAATTGTTCTTTCATTTTTTTTCCTAGATATTTTTTCCCACATATTTCTGCTAACATGAATTGTAAAAAATCTTGTTACTAGTATAAAATAGCAATTGTGCAAAACTAAATATAGGCATCCAGATGAAACACTCTCACAGAGATATATAGCAAAGAGGCTGATTCAGTAATGAATTCTATATACTATTAATGAGTATTATTTTGGTGACATCAACCACTTGTGAGTTCATCTAGCAATAAAATCATTTAGAGCAGCCTTAGCAGCTTTAAAAAATGAGGAATTCAGTTCCTGGAATTCCTCAGACAGATCCAAAACCATATTTTACCATGTTGGCTTTCACTGAACATTTTGCATAGGCATACTATGTATAGGGCATTTCCCTTCTCTACTAGTAACTTTCCCAAAAAGGGTTAGTTTGATCTGATTTGTCTGCATTTAATCCACACTGGCTCCTAGTAATTGTGACATGTTTCTCCAGGAACTTACACATATGCTGTTAAATAATAGGCTTGAGGACCTTTCTCAGAATAGATATCAAGCTAACAGATTTATAGTCTCCTTAGTCTTTGTTCCCTCTTTGAAGATGGGAATATCATTTGGTCTCTTCCCGCTTTCTAGGACATCATCACTCGCCCAGGAGTTCTCAAAGATGACTATGAGTGGTTCTGTGACCATCTCTGCTAATTCTTAGAGTACCCTAACAATCCACTGGCCGTGGAGAGTTGAATTTATTTAATTTAGCTAAGTTATATGTTATTCCTTCTCTATCCATTCTAAGCTTCAGTTTCCTCCTGCACTATAGCATTATGTTGACCAGTAGAGCTCTACTAACATCATATTCAATCTGGGACAGGGGTGTCAAACTGGTGGCCCGCGGGCCAAATGCATCACATGCAGGCCATGCCCACCCTGGCTCCTCAAAGGCAAAAACATCACGATATGTGACAATACATCACATGACGCGATCGAGTTTAACAACTGAGATCTGGGAGATAAAAATAGTGGCATCTGTCCTGTGAAACAGCTTCCATAAAGGAGTCCAAACTCAGGCTGGGGAGAACATTGGGGAGATATTAAATTTAGGATCTAGCCCAGCTAATTGGTGTCAGGATTAGGTAATTTGTTGTGCTTGGTTGTATTTAGCTCTGCTTTCTTCTTACAGCACTTGGGATAATTTTCAGCAGAGTAGTAGGTTTCTATTCTATTATCAGGTCACCCACTTTCTTCTTGTAATGGCTTGTGCTCTGTTTGGCTTTCCTTTTCTTTCTAACATTCATGAAAATCCACTCTTTTAAAGCCCAGTATTAAGACTTGACCCTTCTCAGTACCTCATCACCTGGCTGTTATAAGTTCAAGGATAACATGATTGCTTTTCCCCAGCTTCTAGTCCAGTGGTTCTCAACCTTTCTAATGCCGTGACCCCATAATACAGTTCCCCATGTTGTGGTGACCCCCAGGGGCGTGGCCAACTGGGTGTGGCCACCAATAAGAGGGAGTAGGACAGCTAGGGAAAAGGGAAAAAAATGGCAGACAGCGTGGTTTGGCGACCCCCGTGAAATGGTCATTTGACCCCAAATGACTGTTCTAGTCATTTTCATTTCTTCAGAGATTTTACTTTATTTGGGAAGATCATGTCCAGGTAGCAGAACCTTTGTTCTTTCTTCTACCTTATGACTAAGTCATTATTACTCTTCTTTCTTGCTTTTTTCTTACCCAAGCATTTTCAACAGGATATCCTTGTTCTGATTGATGATAAATCTCTCTCTGATGAAATTATAATGAATCTCTCTCTCCCTCCCTCCCTCCCTCCCTCCCTCCCTCCCTCCCTCCCTCTCTCTCTCTCTCTCTCCCTCTCCCTCTGTGAGTGTATGTGTGTGTTTGTATGTGTGCATGTTCATATGTAAAACAAACTTTTCTTGCCATAGCATTCTGATATCTGGTTAAATAGTTATTAGAGTTGAGCTTGACTGAAACTATCCATGTAGTTCATTGGCCAACAGTAAAGTGTTGTTGTTTTTTAAAGTCATCTTAGTGATACCCTCACTCTTTAGGCTGGGCCTATTTCTCTGGAGTCTTCCCATTCCATCCCATCAAGTTTCAGTTGTTTTTGTCACATTATACTTATCATTCTGTGAGACATGAAAAACTAGTACATCATTTTTTGTACTATGCATAAGTGTGGAAATATCTTAGATTTGGAAAATAATTTCCTGGAGAACTCTTTATCCAGGTGTCTTCTTTCTCCATTTGTGTTCTGCTTTCTTGGCTCCAGACCTTGGTTGTGTATTCAGTTGTGAGCTTTTGTAATACCTCCTGATAAGTCTGGCAAAGGTTCTGTATGTGCCAAAAACTGACTTCCTAGTCTTCATTCATGATGGCCTTCCAGATTGGTTAGGGGCTTGGCTGTGCTCTGATTGGCTGGGGGGTTGGCTGTACTCTGATTGGCTGGGGGGGTTGGCTGTGCTCTGATTGGCTGGGGGAGTGTTCTGTTTGGTTGTGCTCAGGTTAGTCTGAGTTGCAGGGGGGTTTAAGATTTTGGGCTGCCTTGCTATTTTTTGGCTTCGCGTTCCTGGTCGTGCCTCATCTTCATGGAGGGTGTCAGTTTGCTTCATGTATGGATTGGAGGGGTTTAAAGTGGCTAATGATGCAGCTGTGGTCTGGCTTCTGGTTTGTGGTCGTGCCTCAACATCGGTGTGGTTTTGGGTTTGCTTTTTGCGTGGATGTGTGGTGGTGACATCCTGTGTGGTTTTTGTGAGTGTGGGTCTGGTATTATTTTTTGTGTTAGGGAGTCGTTTGTCAATAAGGGCGGGTTTCCAAATGGCTGGTAGGCGGGAGGTAGCCATTTAAAAGGAAGAAACAGCTAAGACCACACATTGCTCCTCGAAGCACAAAGCTGAAAGCACCAGCCTGAAGATGACGAATGGGACTTCGTCGAAACATCGCCAAGACACTTCCAATTTTATGCTGGAGAAAACCCGAACAACGAAAGACCGGGTTTGGGGTTGGTTTAATTTCTGCTGGCAAACATCATGGAAACACTAGGGCAGGGCAGGGGTCCTCAACCTTGGCAACTTTAAGACTTGTGGACTTCAACTTCCAGAGTTCCTCAGCCAGCAAACTTCTGGGAGTTGAAGTCCACAAGTCTTACAGTTGCCAAGGTTGAGGACACCTGCACTAGGGAACTTCAACTTGAGAATTTAATTGTTTAAACATCATTTTTCTATTTCAGATAGCTAACCCTTTCTATCAGGATGCTGACTCTTTGAAAATTAATAGTTTAAAATATTTATAACTTCAGGTCTCCAAGTAACTCATTTGACCTGAAAGACAATATCTCACTACAAATATTTTAATTACAATAGCTTGATATAAGTGGTGATATAAGAACTGTTAAATTTAGAAACAATCAATAACCAATATCTCAATGATAAGATCAGTAACTACAAATAAGCTTCTGTGAAAGCTAATTTGTCCATGGTGACTGATTTTTCCAGTTAAATATATCCTCAGGAAAATACAATGTGTGTTCTAGTTAGAACTGAGTCAAAACATCCTCTTACTTCTCTGCTATCTTCACAGGCTCCTAAATGAAGATTGTTCTGAGCAATTTGAGTTGAAATATCTGCCAGATAATCAAAATTTTGTAACTGTCACTTTTTAATTTTGTTTTAATCTGGTTTATAACTTGTTTTTACCTATAACTTTTATATTATTTTACTCTTTTATCTGCAAAGTGCCCAGAGACTGGCAGATATGACATGCAATATAGAAATTAGAGATAGATAGATAGATAGATAGATAGATAGATAGATAGATAGATAGATAGATAGATAGAGACAGACAGACAGACAGACAGACAGACAGACAGACAATGTATGATGAGCATTGTACCTGCATGTAACATCTTAAAGCATCCAAATCTTTGCTTTAGATCACATAGATGAGTTTCATAGCCTGCCATGTAATCTCAGGAAAAGATGCAGCTGCTTTAAAGACCTGAACAAATGTGAAACATTGATGCCTTTGCACTGTCCAAAGCCTTGCACAGCCCAACCAATAGCTGCAGCATGGATTACTTCTGTTTACAAAGATCCAGATTTTTTTTCATTCCTTTTATTTCTACTATGGCATATTCCCAAACATCAGAAAACAGTCTGCATCCTTCAGTGAGAAATGCAGATAGGTGAGCATGCTTACTTATCATTGGAGAATTGAAGTTTAAAAATATATGTTAAATAAATATTTGATGAACTATTTTTTCAAACCTGAATACTCAAAACTTTGCAATAGTTTTGAACTTTTTTCACTCTTATACCATTTTTTCTGCTTAGCTTTAATAATACTGAGTCATTTTAAATTGTTTCAATATGTTTAATACATTTATAATGCTTATAAGATTCTTACTTTTTAAAAAACAAAATTATTTCAATAATTTAATGTATTTAAGAAATCTATAATTTATAGTCACAAGTGATTTAGAAAAGGATGAAATACATTAAGCCAGGTTAAGATCCAAGATTCAAGCACAGAATTTTTGAGGGAAAAGAAAACAGGAGCTCAGAATTCACAGAACTTCTGAACATAATTAAAAAGTTGGAATGATTTTCTCAACAGATTTTGTTTCTAATTTATTAACAACCTTTAGAAACAGGCACCAAGATTTCAATAATCTTCTGGCTTTCAGACTTCATCGTCTTCAGTGATTTCTAGATTAAATAAGATCAGTGTTCATTAACTAATAGCTGTTTAAAACTTGGTTGGAGGAAAAGTATCTGGCCCACCAATGTCAGCGAATCCTTCCTTCCTCTGATGTGATCCTGATCTTTGAATGAGAAAGCAAAAGATCTAGAGCCAGTTTGGTGTAGTGCAAGGATCTTCAAACTTGGCCCTTTTATGACTTGTGGACTTCAACTCCTAGAATTCCTCAGTCAGGCACATTGGCTGAGGAATTCTGGGAGTTGAAGTCCATAAGTCATAAAAGGGCCAAATTTGAAAACCCCTGGTCTAGTGGTTAGGATACTAGGTTAGCAAGCATAAGATTGTGAGTTCAAGTCCCACAATAGCCAAGAGAACCAACTGTGGATGACTTTAGGTCAGTCACTCTCTCAACACAAACTGAGTCCAGCTCACAGGATTGTTGTAGTGGAGAAAATAGGAGGAGGAAGGTGTGTTGGATATGTTCGCCACCTGAGTTGTTTGTAAACATATAAGCAAACAAATAAATAAAATAACTATGTAAAATAAAACCAATTAGTTACCATTTCCCTTTGTATGTAAATATGTCAAGAAAAAACACAACAGAAAATCATGAAAACACAAAATCAGTTTATGGGTAAGTCTTTGTTCAGAGTCATTATGGCCTCAAAATGAGTTTTTTATTACCATAAATTTCTTCCAGCCATTGTAAAATGTCACAACTTCCTTTCAGTGACCCAGGACTATATTTTCAAGTACTTGGCAACCAGCTGGTATTAATGACTAGTTGCAGAATCCCTCAGTAATCTGTGATCTGCAATGTTTTTTGCTGGTTTCCAGAGGGTTTTTTTTTTTTTTTTTTGCCAGTTTCCAGTAAAAACTGCCCATTTGGAAGATTTGTTTAACGACTGAACCATTCACTTATCAACTATATAATTTGTTTAATGGCCAAGATGATTCACTTAACAGCAGCCTTTAAATCAGGTGTGTCAAACTCGAGATGTCACATGACATTGCGTGATGTATCAGGACTTTTCCCCCATTGCTGGCAATGGGGTGAACGCGGTTTCTTTTCTTTTCTTTTTTTTTTTACAAAGTTTTATTGAATATATAGTTAAAAACAAAAAAGACACATTGGACATAATACAATTAAAGACAAAAAAGACACATTGGACATAATACAATTAAAGACAAAAAAAACACATTGGACATGATACAACTTCCCTGTTTGAACGATACCATTAATATTGCCTTACATTATATTGTTACATTGTAACAAAGTAAGCATTCTTTCAATAATGTGCATTAAAGTTTTTAATTCTATCTGATATTAAAAGTACTAGTATAAAAATTTCTAAATTATCAACTTATTCATTAACATTCATCCCAGCGTGCCTCTTCAGATCTAACCATTTATACACATTATTCCAAATTTCAAAATAGTCTGATTCAGTTTTATTTTTGAGCTCTAATGTTAACCTATCCATTTCAGCACAGGATAGGATTTTGTTTAGTACTTCTTCTTTGGAGGGTGTTTCTTTTCCTTTCCATTTCTGAGCATAGGATAGTCTTGCTGCAGTTAGAATGTGCAGTACTAAATATAAAGATCCTTTGCTGAATTTATCCTTAGTGATCCCTAATAAAAAAGTTTCTGGTTTTAATTCAATTTTAATGATAATATCTCTTCCAACCAATTTTTTATCAAATGCTAAAATTCTTGAGCTTTTGGGCATTCCCACATGTAATAGTAAGTCCCTGGTGATTTTCTACATTTCCAAATAACGGTGAGGATTTTTTGTCCATTTTTGCTAATCTTGTATGAGGAATATGCCACCTATAAAACATCTTATATAAATTTTCTTTATAGGTGGTTGCTAACATTAACCTCCTATTCCTGTCCCATAGTAGTTGCCAATTATCTAACTTGATACTGTAGCCAAAGTTTTTGCTCCAAATTAGCATTGTATCTTTTACCTGTTCTTCTAGCATGTCTTGTTCTAGTACAGTGGTTCTCAACCTGTGGGTCGGGACCCCATTTGGGGTCGAACGACCATTTCATGGGGGTTGTCAAACAAGGCTGTCCCCATTTTTCCCCCTTTTCTTTGGCCATGCCCCTGGCACCCGGTGATGTATAAGTGGTTGGGGGTCACCACAACATGGGGAACTGTATTATGGGGTCGCGGCATTAGAAAGGTTGAGAACCACTGTTCTAGTAGATATTGGTATATCTTTTTATCGCTTTATCTTCAGTTCCTAATAGAATTTTATCTAATTCTGTGTATTCTAATTTTATCCCAGGTTCTTTTTATCTTTTCTGTATTGTGATTGTATTTGCAAATATACACATCCGGCCCATGGGCTGGCAGTTTGACATGCCTGTTTTAAATGGATAAAGTGGGAAAATTGGTCTAGTAACCTGTGTGCCTTAATCTTCAACCATAATGATTTATGACTGGATTTCTGACCCCTGTGGACATAAGTTGAGCACTACCTGTCATTCTCTTCACATGTCATTTCATGATAGTTTTCTAGTTCAGAAATAAGGTAAACATAAACATATTTCCCATAAGGAGTTGCATCTCTTTGCTCTCAGCATCTGCTTCAGGTATAAAATCTGGGTTATCTTAACTAAGTTAACACTCAGCTTTTTTTTTCTTCCTAAAATTTATTAAGCAAGAGTATGATTCAGCATGATTAGGAATAATGAGGAAAAAGCAAAACCAGAGCAGACATTTGTAAGAACATTATCAAATTAGTCATTATTAATTAGGGACCTTGCACTGAATTTGTTTCTGACAACAGTGATGAATAATAAAATGGAAAAATCAAACTGACTTCAAGCACATTCTAATGTTGGCACTTACATGGAGATTTTGTTGACGTGTTGTCAACAAAATTCAGATTCACAACCTCTGCAAAATGAGGTTTGAAGGCTATGTTTGTTTCTGAGGTTTTGTCTCATGAAATATAAATTAATAATTAATATGTATGAGGAAACAGGACTTAAATTTTGCACAGCAGTTTTCTTTAAGTTATGCATCTATTTCTTTATTAAAAAAATATTTCGGAGCGAAAATATCCTAAGGCAATGTACAGAAGTTTGACTACAGCTATTATTATAAACATACAGACACAATATAATAAAACAAGCGTAGACTATAATATACAATCTTCCCCAACAAATCACTTTTGATATGTTTTTGTCTATCACTTCTAAATGCAGTAGACTCCCAGAAGTCAAGCTGAATTATTAAAATGAGAAACCCTCGAAGTCTACAAACAAAATAAATCAAGTTTCATTTAAAGTTAATGGCTAATTGAAAAGAAAAGTCAGACCCTGGTAGGGTGATACAGGTGGGAATCAAATAGTAAATGCTGAACAAGAAGCAGGAGAACCACAAGTCAGGTGTTTTGGTGTCCATAGTCTGTGCTGAACCCTTGTTTGGTCCTGTTGGCAATCTCTTACAATATGGACTGGAATTTCTGAAGTTAGTTTAATAAACAATTGGAAGCCATGCCGAATTGTCTTTCATGTTGCTAAATATGGAGAAATATACCAACCTTTTAGAATAAACACATATTACAATGATCCTTCCTTCTCTTCTCTCCATTTCTGAAGATGTTACCATTGCCTTATTTTTGAAGTTCAGATGTGAAGGTAATTGCTTATCCAACCAGAAATAAAATAAAGATATGATATGAGAAGGTTTGGGGAAGCTCAAAATTTTGCAATTTTCTAAGAGAAAACTCCTGGGCAGAATTGACCAAGAAAGATTGAATATGTCCTGTGAAGATGAAATGGGATGAAAAATTTTGAAAGAGGCTTGACTTACAAGGAGCAATTCATACTGCAGCTATTTCTTAGGTCTGTGCAGTCTTTTAGATTTGACTCCAAAAAGTGTTTTAGGGTGTGTTAGATCAAAAATTTCATACTTGTCCACGTGACTCTACAGTACCTTCTTTCTGAGAATCTCATGGCTTCTACATATTTCAAAACACCTTTCTAAAATTGCATCTAAGGGTCCATAGAACCACTATTCACAGTATTCATTAGGTTATTAAATATATTCCTTGTATCACTTCCCATATAGAGGCATCATGGAGTGTTTTATAGTCAAATTATAAAATACAATAATAAACTTTAATTAATAAAATAAAACATTCATTAAAAGGGAGAGAATGGAAACAATAACAAAACAGAAACCATTCGCTCAATATTCATACAGGAAAGTTCTTGGTAAAGTAATAAGACTTCACCAGGTACCTAAATATCAGCCCCATCAGATAGATCTCCAGGAAGATTAGAATTGCTTTTATTAAGATTAACAGGTTGCAAGCTGATGGCGTTGTACCTCTCCCAGACGTATTCTCCAGTGAATCTGGGAACTGTCTCCCTATTATCTGTTTCTCAGGCCTTTAAAAAATGTTTCATCTCCTTCACCTAGACCAGTGTTTCTCAACCTTGACAATTTTAAGGCATGTGGACTTCAACTCCCAGAATTCCACAGCAGCATTGCTGGCTGTGGAATTCTGGGAGTTGAAGTCCACATGCCTTAAAATTGTCAAGGTTGAGAAACACTGACCTAGACAGTAATTCTTACAGATTTCTTGCATCTTCATAAGGATTTCATAAGCAATTTGTGATTTTAGGAAGAAGGAAAACATTCCAGAGTTAAGATGCCACCATAGAGAAGATTTTCTGTGAGTGTGAGATAACACTTTGTCAATTTCCGAACTTATCTTTGCTGATAAATTTATCAATCAATCAGTACTAGCTGACACAGTCCTAAACTTATCTTGAATGCTAATTGGAAGCCATTGCAATTGCTTTAGGAAAACCATATTGTCAAAATCCAGCTTGAGAATTCAAAATAAAACTCCAGAGACTCATTCCGTCTCCGAAAATCTTACTGTTTATTGAATACACTGCATAGTTATGTCAAAGCAAAACTAACTGTGAAAGTCTAATACCAATTCATAGACTTAAACAATATTTTTCCCAGTCAAACCCCCAGCGTCTTACATAGTCCATATAAACAAGTTCACTTTGTTATGGGAACTATCTGCTTCAAATCCACACCTGTTCTGGTGTCCTTGAAAAGGTTTCAGGTTCTTATGGCCATCAGCTGAATTGTAAAAGTTTTGTTTCTCCGTCTAACCCACTTGAAATTAACACTCCCCCCCTTAATCTAAAGGCAAGTTGAAATGCAGAGACACATAGCTGCCAAAGTTTCATTCTTGACACATATTACTCATTGTCTTCGGTTTTCACTTATGTACATAACTTGTTTTGAGATTTTAGCAGACACTTACTTTCAAGTATGTACGCAATGTTATAAGGCAATTAGCAATTAGCAGCAACTTTTCCTGTTAGGTTGTTGAGGTTTGTAGATCAGCAGCTGTTGAAAGGTAACATGTTTTCTCTGCTGCTAGAATTTTAACAAAAGAATAAAGTGAAAAAAAAAACTCAAGAAAATGGGATTCTGTGCCTCTTAGTAAATCTGTCATTGCAATGTGGAATTATGAAATGGAGTAAAAAAAAAGATGAGTGAAGTTAGTGTCATTTTCATTTCATTCCATCATAAATGTATTCTATTTAATTTCCTGATCAGTCTGCATTTTAAAGAACAAAAACACAAAATGTGCAATTTTCTGTAACACACACTGTCATGGTTCCGATAGATGAGACCAGTAAAAAAAAAAAAAAGAACTCCAAGGCAAGAGGTTTCCTTAAAGAACTTATTTATTGGCTACAAAATATCAGCACGATCATAGCTATGTCATTAACACTTTACATGAAACAATGCATTCTTGTTCGGCCAAGAATAGCATTGCAAACTTCAGCGCAAACTCCCACACTCTGAAAAATCCCTATATTCCAATCCACCGATTAATTTGAAAATATGAAATTCTTTGCTTTACTGTGAAATAAAGAAGATCCCAAATTCTCTCTGTTCTCTCTATCATTTATCTAGTAAACGTTTTCCCTGTCCACTCATGTCTAACTCTAGGGCAGTGGTTCTCAATCTGTGGGTCGGGATCCCATTTGGGGTCAAACAACCATTTCATGGGGGTCACCAAACAACGCAGTCCGCCATTTTTTCCCCTTTTCATTAACTGTGCTACTCCCTTTTATTCTATTGGCTTTTGAAAGCCAATAGAATAGACTCTCTTGAATAGAATCTAATTTTATTGGCTTTCAAAAGCCAATAGGAATTGTCCAGACTGTCTCTGCCCTGCTGAGCCCGCCAAAAGTCCCATTCTGCAAACGGTGCTGCACCAGTTGAGTAGTCCTCGACTTATGACCAGTTGAGTAGTCCTCGACTTATGACCAGTTGGGGGTCGCGGCATTAAAAAGGTTGAGAACCACTGCTCTAGGGGATGGTGTTCATTTCCATTTCTTAACCATGGAAGCCAGCATTGTCCAAAGACCTTTCTGTGGTCATGTGGCCAGCATGATGTCATGCTACCGTGCAGAACATGTAGCAAAACATGGAACATTGTTATCTTCACACCAAAGCGGCACCTATTTATGTACTCCATTTCCATACTTTCAAACTGCTAGGTATGCAGGAGCTGGAGCAAGAACGGGAACTCGCCCCATAGCACGGTGCTTGGGTCTTGAACTCGGGCTATCAGATTTCCAGCTGATAAGCTTAGCTTCTTAACTGCTGAGCCAATGCATCTTTATACATATGCACACAGACAGTCAAACAACAACAACAAAAAACCCACACAGACATATTGAAGTATCTATTTCTTCTCATCTATGTTCTTGATATACAGTATGTGATGCTTGAGATTCAGATGTGAAAATATTCTCCACTAAAGAAACTTTATCATTGCACCAACTATTTGTAGGTAAGGTAGGAAGCATTGATTGTATAACATTTAATGATAATGATATTCAACTAGTTTGTTGAATGCTAATAGGAAATTCAAGCAGCTAAGTAATATAAGGAAAATCTGAAGTTCCCTGTCCTGTTCACAGAGCAACTGAAATAGTTCATGCAGATAAGGATAGAGGTTTGCAGTCTCTTTGCTCTTTCTATTTAATAGTTTAATAATCTTTCCTTTCTCCCCAATGACATAAAATGCAAAGAATATGCTAAGAGCCATTAGCCTAGCAAACAACCATTCAATTTATACCTTGTGTTAGTATTCAAATATATATTTAGCAAAAAGCTGATTATACAGTCTTAATAACCTTGCATTTTGGCACTTGATTTGTTTTATTAAGCTAGGTGAGTAAAGATGCAAGAGAGGGAGAGGGATTTTTTTTAAAAAAAATATTTGAATATGGACAAATACAGTTTATGTCAATGCTGCTTGCCTTGTAATTGGCAAGCCTATATTTCAGTGTCCAATCATTGTCTATAAAGTACTACTGTAATTTGCAATTTATTGATTTTGTTTATCATTGATGTACAAATGTCTCTGAATGGAAGAGGGGAAAAAATATTTCAGCAAGTAGCTTTTAAATTGGAATCTAAAACCCTAACCTTTCCATTCCTTTTAAATCATCCTAGTGAATTCTTATATCCAACTAAGTCTACTTAATTATTTAGATATCTTAACTAGTTTAGATTTAGTTATTTAAGCTTATTGAATTCTTCCTGCAGCCTGGTTTAAACATCAGCTTTGAAGTATGATAGCTGCTGGAACATGATCCAGAGCCATGCTACTCAAGTGATATGTTTTCAGCAGACTTCATTCATGAAATCACTTAATGGGGAGGCAGGATTAGAAGCTTCATGAGAGAAGGTTTGTACCTAAATACTGGGTTTGAGGAGTATTTATCTCTTAATCAAATCAGAGTATTTATTTATGGTTCCAGACCAAAAAACACAAGTACAAAATTTAAAATAGAGAGAAATTTTTTAAAAAACACCTTGTAGCTAAGATGTTATAAAGCTTATCCATGTTAGGTCTTGAGTTGAATTCAATTTGAAATCAGGCAGGGTGAAGAGAACATTATCATTAATCCTTTAGCCCCATCAACAGTTCTTGTGACTCTTTTGGTCTTTCATATGTGGAGGGCAGAATGGGACAACTCGCCGTAGCCGCTCACCTTGGCCAACTTGCTGTGGGACAACTTGCCATGGCCAGCTCACTACCGGACAATTCACTGTAAGACAATTCAACAATTCAATTTAATTATTTTAAACAATCGCAAAAATATTTTAATTGTTGTCATTAGCATTATTTTTGTCACTCCTTTGGCATCCTTTTTTTAATGATTCTATTCCACTATTTCTTCAGTATTAATGTAACTCTTGTCCCACAACATGTTGTCCTATGGAGAGTTGGCCATGGAGAGTTCGCTGAGGCGAATTGGCCATGGTAAATTGGCCATGATGAGTTGTCGTAGACCCTGTGGAGGGATAGTATTATTGCTGTTTTCAGAACCAGAAGGTTTTTTTTATTGCAAAGGTTAGCTACCTGAGGCGTACTACTAAATGTGTATCCATGTAGACCTTTAGTACCCATGGTTTTGCTTGGTGTCACCAAAAACATCAAGTTCACTGGGTGTCAAGTTCACTGGGTTGCTGGTTGGTCACTAATGCCATTAATACTGATCTCTAAGAGAAGACATGCTCAATGTTGAATCTTTGTCCACCATTACCTTCATGGCAATCAGTACTGTTCATCTGTTTGACTTCTGTGCTATATGTACTCCTAATGTCTGTTGTTTGTCTATCCCATCAGTTATGTGAGGGCATAGGAGAATTATTTACAATGGGTCCTCCTGAAGTAAATTAGTTGTTGGGTGAAACTGAATCTGTTGGTCTGGTCCAAAGATTTAGGAATCTGGAATATGGGATCTTGAAGTGTTTTTGTTTTTGCAGAAACTCAGTGCATTTTCAGTGTAATATCTACTTATATAAAGGTCAGTGCTAAGTTTGTTCTGTCCTGAAAAACTGCAATATTTGACAATATGCAGATGCTTGAGTTCAATCTCCAAAATAGCTCATTATTGTGACCCAAGTAAAATTATTTCTTATGGAATATTGTACTTAGGATATTTTGAAAAACAGCATTGCCATTTTGAAGATTGTATTTAATGCAGACTAGCTATTTCAGCTCATGGAAGGACAATATTTTGAGAATTATTATTTTGGTCTTCCATAATAATATTTTTCAGTCATATAAATTACTCATAATTACTTTTCTCTTTTTAATAAAATTCCTTTTGTACATTGCTTTCCCTTCATATTTTTTTTTTCAGCCTGAATTGTCAGTCCTGAAAAAAGGTTTTATCTTCTTCAGAATTGCTGTCTGGAGATATTAATTATTTTCCTGGTTTGATGCTGTACTTTCCATGGTGTCACTAAAACGAACCCATTAAGAATGAGTGATAGATATAGTAATTTCATTAGTGCCATCAATAATGCATTGTACTTACCTTTTAAGAATCTTTCCGAATAGATTATAGTGACTGGGAATTATATTTACGTGATCAAAATAGTTAAGGTTGAAGAGAAATATTATGAAGTGATTAGTCAACTGGAACTGGATTGATATCATTTTAATAACATAATGAAAAAATTATGGTGTTTGCAATAGTCCGTGTATCATTTGGAGAGCCTGATATAAACTTGCCACATAGTATTTTCTACACAAATCATAATCCCATCCCACACATATGAACTTATTTTTGCACACAAAGCTATACATGGTTTGTAGGTATGTAGGAGAAATTTGCACCCTTTGTTTGAAGACATGAATCATCCCATTGACACTGGGATCAATATCTTTGATTACATGGTGCTCCATCTTCCTTGCTAGCTATTTTTTTCATCTTTACTATAAGAAAATTCTGCATTTGATAGTTCTTGAGGGAGGTATGTCAAACTACAATACAGAAGGCTCTGTGGAAGTGGAACCAACAACCAAGGCAAAGATCAAGGAAATGATGAGTAGATGGTTCCTTGAAAGCTCTCCAGACATTACCCACATGTTTTCTGCATGGCTGCTTCTCATGAGGAGACCACAAGATAATGGTTTTCTGCTGGTCTAAGCTCTGAGAAACAAAGAGATTAGCCCTCTTGCTCATAGCAGTGGGAGACACTCAGTTTGCAAACCTCATTTCGTAATCACTTTTGGAAATTGGTCATTAACTACTATTAAGCTATTAGAGACCTTTGGATTTACAAGTTTGAAAATGCTGGGCAAGTTACCTTCAATCCTGAATGAAAGAAAGTTTTAATTATAAGCTTACAAAATTGAAGCACCTGAAATAAACACCCAAAAAGTAACTGAGATTTTGATCTCAAAAAATTATAAACATTCTCAGCATCCAGATAAATTTGGAATATTGAAAGTTTTTAAGATTAATGATAAAGTACAAATAGTTCTCATGAGAGGGTTACTAAATTTGTTTATACTTGGGATAAAACTTGGAAATAACTTCTTTATATCTTCGTCTTATTTTTCTTTGTTGTATTCTTATTTTCTCTTTTTCTCTTTTTCTTTTTATGCTCATTTCTTAGCTTAAATTTTACTATTATAATTGAAATTCTTAGTTAAAAATTATAGATGACAAATGATAGAAATTGTAAATTTATCTTTCTTTCATAATCCACATCCTAATTTCAATGTTCAAATATGTCCATTTTCTACAGTATGAGAAGCAGACATAAATCACAGTGCTGCATGTTACTGGGTTAAGAAAATGTAATTTTCCTTAATATTGCCAAGTATATTTTACTATTTACTTCTTTTTCCCAACTCTATATTATTGGAAGAATAATATTCTCTGTACTTTTTTTAAAGACTTCTAGTTTCCATATTGAATCTACCTTATAGTGCTATGTCCAATTAATATGATCAACAAAAAGAATTATGGATTACTTTCTGGCAGACCGATTTATTTTTTAAGCTAAATATGAAAGTTGGATTGTTCTAAAAATAAAAGCTTGCTATAGAGCAGGGGTATCAACCTCGCAACGTCATGTGACATGTCACAATGTATCGTGACTTTTTTTCCATTGCCATAAATGGGGTGGGCCCAGTTTTGCCATGACACATAGGGCCCACGGGCCGGCAATTTGACACCCCTGCTATAGAGGTAATTCTTGACTTACAGCTATTCATTTAGTGGCCATTTGAATTTACAATGGCACTGGAAAAAGGGACTTCCAACCATTCCTTACGCTTATTATCATCATGGTCATGTGATTAAAATGTGGTTACTTGACAATTAGCATGTGACAATTAGCACAAAGAAGAGAGAATCAAGCTATTCTGAGGGCAGGACAAGAAGCAATGGATGGAAGCTAATCAAGGAGAGAAGCAACCTAAAACTAAGGAGAAATTTCCTGACATTTAGAACAATTAATAAGTGGAACAACTTGCCTCTAGAAGTTGTGAATGTTCCAACATTGGAAGATTTTAAGAAGAAACTGGACAGCCATTTGTTTGAAATGTTATAGGGTTTCCTGCTTAAGTAGGGGGTTGGACTAGAACATGGCTTTTCAACCAATGGTACGGGTAACACCTGTGGTACATTGGCACCTGGCAGGTGGTACGCGACCATCCTAGAAAAGTGGTAGCAGGGGAGGGGAATGAGCTGAACCAGCGCAGCACCGCATAAGCCTGAGCAAGAGATGGCTGGAGCTGCAGGGTTGTCAGGGCTCAGCGGAAGTGCCAGGATCAGCGCCAGGCTCCAGCTGGAGCTCGGCACTGATCCTGGTGCTTCTGCTGAGCCCAGAAGAAGCACCGATCAGCTGGAATGTTGCAACATCTCCAGGGTCTTGTGATTTACATTCAGATGCTTGGCAACTGATTCATATTTATGACAGTCACAGTGTCCCAGAGTCATGTCAATTGACCAAAACCTGCTGCAACTACCCAGCAGATGGAGGGGGGGGGAATAAAATCCAAACACCCCCCCACCCCACCCCCACTGCCAATCCTCAACAGAAATGCTCCCAACAATGAAAACCTCGGACAGGAGGAAGAAAGCCGCTGGGTGGGCAGGCAAGTGTCTTACTCGGCTGTGGCTTGGGGGGCACTTTTTTCAGTGCCATTGTAACTTCAAACAGTCACTAAGCAAACTGTTGTAAGTCGAGGACTACCTGTACTTCATCACTTTTTTTCCTTTTATTTTTTTTGGGGGGTCATCAAGTTTTTGACACCTTGCTAGGCGACTGGTGGTACTCGGATGTTGCCATATCCCAGTGGTACAATGGGTGAAAAGGTTGAAAAGCCCTGGACTAGAAGACCTCTAAGATCCCTTCCCACTCTGTTATTCTATTCTATTCCATTCCATTCCATTCCATTCCATTCTATTCTATTCTGTTCTATTCTATTCTATTCTTAGAAGGGCTGCACTATATTTACTAAGACTTCACTTTTTCAATGGCTGTAGCAAAGCATCTCTTTGAAGCAAAACCAAGTATCACATTGATTATGTACACTAAATCCAAGCAGAATTTTCATATCAAAATGAAATGCCTCATTGCCCCATCCTGACCACACAACAGAGGGTCACACAACCACATGAAAACAGTTCATCACACTCAACAAGAGGCAAAGATCTCATCAAGGTGAAATAGGCTGAGTTACAGAGGTTTAATGCTTTAGGGTGTTCCAGCATGTGCCCCCTTGACCCAATTGATTTGTGCACTGTTCTAAGAGATGACAATTATGAAAAATTTAGAGTACAGACATCTACTCACTCCAGGTATCCAAAGTGAACTACCTGTACCTCATTTATCATGTGATTCAGAAGAGTAAATACATACTTTTTGCATCTCCACTTAAAAGAACCATAAAAAACAATTCTAAAAATAATCACTTTGAAAGGTCTTGAGGAGTCACTGATATTTAAAGAAGATTTATGCTTACAGTATCTTTCATGCACAAATTCATAAATTCTACCAATAGAAAGTACAGTGTCAGGCTTGTCCCAGCTTGGGCATTTAGGAAAGAAAGACCCTCAACTCCATTTGCAGTGAAAGATATACTTTCACTAAAGCCAAGTGATTACAATGTAAGCAAAGCTGGATCTGGATATTTCCACTGAAAACCTGCCTATTTTCTATTTCCCAAACACGTCTTCCCTTGACCAGTTCATGAGTGTCCAATAGTATTTGAATTTGGTATTTTGGTATCAGCTTTCAGGTTTGATGCCTCTTTGGTGTAGTTTTGCATTCCGTTCTCATGTTCACATCCTTGGATGTGCGGTTCTGTTCTGAATTGGTATCTCTGGTTCCTGTCATCCTATCATTTCATTTCCCCATACATTCCTTTCCTCTCTCCTCCCACATTTTATGGCAGGATGCCAGCAAGGTGAAGCAGGCTGAAATATTTACAATGGCAGACCTGACATATAGTACATCAGATACTGTAGCCAATATTGCCTTTTCCCTTGTAGGATTTTATTTTATAGTATAACTTTCTTTCTGAAGATTTTAGAAAACATGTCCCATAACTAGAAATTATAGCTAAAGCCAAATTAGCCAGTTTTCCTATACATTCTATCTCTTTTATAACACACTGTTAGCACCCATGTAAAAAAAAATGTTTACAATGAACATTTTCAAAGTTCTCATAAAAGTAGCCAATTAATGACCATTCAGTTACCCCAGATCTACGAAAAGGAACTTACAACCAGGATTTGATGTTTTGATGACTACCCCCTCTGTGTTACGTGATTGATGACATGGTTCCAATAAATAGTGCCCCCCCCCAAAATAGAACTCTAATGCTAGAAGTTCCCTGAAAGAACATGTTTCTTGGTTACAAAATATTGGCATGGTCAAAAGTGAAACCAAGTCTTAAATTCCCTCCAAAGAGTTACACTATTACAAAGTTAAACTTCCCACCCCAATAATAGGCAATCAGCTACATTTCCCAATAGAATAGTTTGGGAAACCAATCCGATCGTTTGAAATGACCTTGGTTCCCACGGGGCAGAGAATTGTTTAGACTATCAAAAACAACCTCCACTTCCCTCTTCCCATGCTTATGGCAATGTAGAATGAGCAAGATGGGTTCAGCCAGGTTCATTGTAGAATTAACAATTGCATGTTGGGTGCAAAAAAATGTTGTAAAATCGGAGCAATCATGTGGGTATGACTTACAACCATTATGGCATACAACAGAAGTTCTGAGCTCGATTATGGAAGTAAGTCGAGGACTAACTCTATGTCTTAAGTAACATTGTGTTTATCTCTTATGAACATCTAACACTGTGACGTATAAAAATAAAAATAGTCACCCCCTTTACATTAAATAGAACTTCTTCGAAGAACCAAGAATTGTCTTGGTCCCCCTGGCTTAGAAAATGAAATGGCAAATTCTGAGGAATGAAGAGCAAAGTTGAGACATTGGGACAGAGTTCTTGGTGCAGAATTGTTCCAATGTGTGCCAAGCTGGTTTGTTTTCCATAGTTGGGATGGAGGAAGATGCTCTCTTAGTGTTTTGCCAATCCATTTGGCTTATTTACAGGAATTTACTTTCCTCATGGACAGTTGGTTTTATGAGATTGCTTTTTCCAGTCTTAAATTTGCACATAAATATGCAATTTGTTTTAAAGATAAACATGCACATTAAATATATATGCATGCTTGTTTATATGGATTTTTCTTAAGGTATAAGATTTCTTTTAAGCTACATAATTCTCTTGAGATGTACAACTTTGCCTTTCATGTTCTCTGCTATATGTTTTGTAAACTATTTGTATTAATACACACAATTTGGTAGATAGTTTTGCAATGTGTACATACCTTTGGGCAAATATTCTTATGGAATAACTCAATTCTAGCATTTGGATATTCCCATTAAACAATTGTTTCAGTTCTGGCTTTGAATCCAGAACTGAAAATGGGAAAAGTCTGCATTGAAATTCATATGGGACAAATTTCTTCCAAACAATAAATTGTTACTGTTATTGTTGATAATAATAATAACCATAATCATAATCATACCTGCATGGCATGAATTCATGAGGTGCCATCTTACTCCAATGGGACTAAATCATCTCACTCCAGTGGAAGGGGCCTGCTGCAGATCCCATCAACCAAGGAATTCTGCCTGATGGGATCAAGGAGAAGGGCCTTTTATGCTGTGGACGTGGTCCTGTGCAACATTCTACCATCCTGGCAGTGGTTAACAGGGTAAAAAGATATATTCCCAAGCCATCCATCTCCTTGGAAGACTTTGAAGAAGGGAACAATGCTGGATGGAACCAACAGAGAAGCTGGCACCCGGGTCTGACAAAAGCTGGGAAGTGTGGAAATCATTGAATATACTGCCACATATATAAACAAGATCCAGAGACAAATGAACAAATGGGGCTGTCTGTTTGCATCTGCTCTTTGTGATTGTGGTGACATGCAGACAACAACACAAATGTATACCTGTCCTTTGTGATCCAATCAGTGTACACTGATGAACTCATGGCAGCATGACAGAACACAATGTTGCTCGTTTCTCGTTTAAATTTATATTTTAAATTTTATGTCATATAGTATGCGTTATTTTAATTGTGATGCTTCTGACACGAATAATCAAGCAAATAGCATTGTAATTGTAATTGTTTCTATATTTATCTTTTTATTGTCTGTAAGCTGCCCATAGTCGCCCTATCGGTGAGAAGGATGGTATATAAATTTAATTAATAAATAAAGATCTATTCAACTGGCCATAAAGGACTTCTAATCAGAACTCAATTTAGACTGCTTCTGTCATCTTGGTACATTGATGCATTGAGATACAAAAGGAGTTTTGGAGCAGCAGCATCTTTAAATGCTTAAAAGCTGTTTAAGTTATGAAAGTCCCAAAGTCTTTGGGGAGGGATCCCTTTCTGTTTTTGCAGCTACAAAAGAACCATTTTAAAGTGCATTTACCAAGTTGCCATTTATCTTGCACTTTCTGTTGATGTTGTTAGCCAACCCTTCTCTCTTTAAATGGTAATTAGATAGCTCTGATAGTGATCTGCAGAAAATACTCTCTGGTAGTCTTCTGGGTGACTATCTCTGGCAGTTTTATTACTAATTTGCAGTTGCCACTGGGCTTGTCTGTAATTAAGTTACTAATGGACTGTCTTGGTTGAGCTGCTTTTTGTTATTTTTTTTTCTTCCCTTGCCATTCTTTTTTATGAAATCTCTTTTCATATGTTTGAGGATAAAATTCTACCTGTGATCCCTCACCAACCTTTTAGGTGTGTTTTAATTGTTTTCCAACTTCACACTGTTTGGTTCACAACCAAAAATGCCTCTGGGTAGAAATTTATATGATATTTACATACTGCTTTAATTAGAGTAATGATTACACGTGCTTTAAGATAATATTTATTACTTGCTGCCAACCAGAAGCACAATGATCGGTGCAAACCTACATATAGCAAAGGTTGCTTTTGAAAAGATGTTTAATTTTGCAGTACTTTAAATAATGTTGCTTAAAGTATTAATTATGGAAGTGCTTGCCTGGGACATTTTATAATATAGAAAACAGTTAGGCAGAATACCATGGAATAGTTGCTTCATGAACATATTTTTATACCCCAAACAGCTGTCCTAATATTAAAATTAATTGATTTTGGATAGGTCAAAATTTGCTCAGGCAATTTGATTATTACTGAGAATTCTAAAAGCTGAAGTCCATCCAGGTGAAGCTCGTCCAGGTTAGCTTGGTTTTTGAAATGGCTCATGAATAATTTGAATAAATAATAAACAACATTGACACACAATGTAGTCCTTGACTTATGACTGTAATGGAGCCTACCCATCACATTCGTAAGACATGATCATCATAACACAGGTCACCTATGTGACTGACCCATTTTTAAAATTTATTTATTTATTTATTTATGAGACTTATATACCGCTTTAAGTGCAAGCACTCTCTAAGCGGTGTACACCAGTAAGCAATGTATATATATATTTACATTGCCCCCAACAATCTGGGTCCTCATTTTACCTACCCCGGAAGGATGAAAGGCTGAGTCAACCTTGAGCCGGTGAGATTTGAACCGCTGACCTGCTGAACACAGTTGGTTAAACTGGCCTGCAGAACTGCACCCTTACTGCTGCGCCACCTCGGCTCTTTTTTATTTATTTATATGCCACTTATCTAGCTGTCCAAAGGATTTTATGACTTTTTTGCGGTGATCATTAAGAGAGCCCATTGTTTGGTATGAGCCGATTTTGCCCCTAGTAAATGCTGATTGCCAGCTAAAGTGTTGTAAAATATAGTCACGTGACTGTGACATGTTGCAAAATGCTGTAAATGCAGGCTGGCTGTTGAGTGCTCAAAATGTTCCATTTGTTGAACAGAACAAAGGATGAGACACATCAGTTTGATATGGTATAAAAGTTTGCTGTTTGCACAGATCATTGATATATTTACGTCTTATCATGTGAAATTACAGACTAATTAGAGACTTTGCTTCATGAATGAAAAAAATCTGAAGAGCAAAATGTATCAGGAACTGTCTTTTGATTTGAATTGGATATTTATGAAACAAACAGCTATGGTGAAAATTAATCTATGCAAAAAGTTAATATGATCCCATTTTGGAAAATATAGGTGTTGCACTGTCCCAGGCACATTTTTCTCCTTTTAAGGAGGCAACATTTTTTTTAAAAAAAAATATTTTAAAAAATATATATTACTGAATTGCTCTGAAATAGCATAGTGAAATTGCACAAAGGGCAAAAAGACATCCTAGGGAAGAGTAAGGTCTATGGAAGTTAGGATGGAGATACTCTTCTCAAGGACAAAACATTCCTAGCTACAAAAGGGATAACATGAGCTGATGTTGTGATTTATAATTCATCTGCCTGGATGATGCTTGTAGACTTAGATTCACAGAGCAAACAATGAGCAAATTTCTGAGAAATCAGACAAAATGTACACATTCAATTTCTGAGCTTGCCAAGGTTTAGTATTAACAGTAGACAATATTTGTAATCTGGAAATTATGGCTGCCACCTGAGAACATTGCTGATGAATTCAGGTGGATCTTTACGTTCCTGTTTCCATCTACTTAAGACAATCATTTACCGTTTTTCTTGGTTGTTCTTTTTTTTTTTTTTAGAAATATCCTTTATCGACTAGATGACAGGAAACAGCAATTTTCAGTACTCCTGGAGGCAGCAGAGCACTGGAAGTTACATCAGTCCAATGAGACTCTACAAGCTATCTTGTCAAAAGTGTTCAACAGTTTCAACTCAGCTCAGGTTTGTTTCAAAGCAGGACTTGAGATCTTTGAGGCCACCTCAGTGGGAAACCAATGACAAACTTGGCTTTTTGGCATCTGCACACACGCCACTAAGAATCTTGTTTACATTTTTCAGAGGAAGACTTTGGATTGGGCTTGAAATGATATATGGTTGAAATCTTTTTTTGATTTCTCAACTTTAAAAAAGGAATCCTTGTTTCGAGGTACGTTATTGTAGCCCTAGATAATGCTAAAGCAGCCTTTTGCACTGTTGAGAATTTATTGCATATTTCTATTTTTGGAATAGGTGGATATGGGTAGCTGTATGTGTTGATAGATCAAGAATCAAATGAGGAAGTTTTGTAATTGGATAACTAGAAAATAATTCCACACAGTTGATCGAAACTGGAAGAAGAAATTAAGGCTCTCTTACGTTTCCTGTAATAGCCTACTGCATTTCTAATTGCACATAGAAAAGACATGAAATAATCCTTCCCATTTCCATTCTCTTCCTATATGGAATACCTGAGCTTCCATCTTTTCACTTATTTGCAATTATTGGTCAGCTGTGCCTAGCAGTTTTTTAAATATAAAGCCAACATGCAAGTGCATTGACTAGCATTTGCCTAATGTTGCCATTCTGCAGCAAAAACCGTTTGTGAAACATTTGGCACTGGAGATTTCTGTTGAACGATAGCAAAAAAATCCCACCTATTTGTGAACAGGAGCCATGGAATCTGATAATAAGTGGTTGACCATGGATGTTTTCAGATTTCATAGAACACCCGATTCACCAACACCTGATTCTTGATTCACAAGTGAACTTTAATTGAACAGAACCTCTTGTGGAAGATTCAAGATGAAACAGAAAGAAAAATGAAGCATTATCCTACAGGAAACAAAAGAAGCTATTATTATTATTATTTATGATTTATGCACAACAGTGATACCATCATACATAGGTGTGAAAGAAAAGTAGAGACCAGCCATTGTGAAAGAGGAAATGATCCCTAACTACACCCAGACAGGACCATGCCTGGTTCTCAACCATGGCTACAGACCACCAAGACTTAACTCAAGATTTAAAGCGCTAGACTGTATCAAATATTCACAGACCTCCTGTGATGACATTGCACACACACACACACACATACACACATGAGTTCCCTGAGAATCACTGCCCTATGAGATATCCTGGACAACTATAAATGAAAAATACGTTGCATAGATCAGGAAACTAAAATCAAAATGTGTCTTGATGGCATTTTGCTGAAAATCTCCAAGAAAAAAATAAGGAATGGATAAAAATAGTCAAGGTATTCAAATACTAAAAAGGATGCAACTGAAAATATAATAGCATCTCCATGCTGTTTTTGAAACCAGAGCCATGTAGACATCAAGACATATGCTTTCCCATCAAAGCCATAGCCTTCACTATGCATATCCTGAAAGCAAAAACTTTCTTTATTGTGTGACAGGTAAATATTGCATTCCACTGCCGTTATTAATTCAGTGTTAAGCTTTAGGTTTATGCAGCTGTCTGGTTTGAAAGGAAAATGTTCCGCTTTTCCTCTTTCAGCTCCAGAAAAGATGAGTTTCAGTTTCATTAAGTTTAATGAAAGATTGCATGAACCTATAGCACAGTTTTCAGGCACGTGTAGCCTATCCCAGAAAGCGTCACTTAACTTGCCATAAACTGCAAATGTGATTGATGTTGATGGGGAAACAGGTTTTTCAGAGACTCCTGTTTGATAATCCAGGAAGAGAGAGAGGGGGAAAAGAAGGAGGGGAGAGAGAGAAGGAGGGAGGGAGGGACACACATACACAGACACACACACACACAGAGAGAAAATCACTCAGAAACACATCCTCATTCTTTGTAATAAAATTTAAACGAAAATCTCTTTTGTTTCATTTTCAGTGAGGCAGGATCCTCCAGAATTCTAACTAGGAAGGTCCATTTAAATATAAATGAAATGAAGTTAAACTTATTTTTTTTGATCCTGCTCTTCCACACGCTACACATACATCAAATGGCACACTTAACTCAGAAAAGAATGATGTGCCTTTCCCTTTGCTTTTGAACACCATTCATAACCATGAGTATTCAGAAGCAAATTTTCATTGATTTCGATGATATTTTCAGCTAAGTAAGCATCCTTAAGCTTGCCTGCTTTGAATGAAATCTCTTCTGAGACTATTGGGGTGGCATTAATACAGCAGGATGGCAACTAAATCATATCAGGCAATGTCATTTGATTTCATTTTGGTTCTGACTCAAATATAGATTCAAATTTCTCTTAAAATAATATGTCATCCAGATTCCTGAGGCATTCTTTATTACTTTGTCATAGGTCACATGCCAGGATCTGGCAAAATGAATGCAGTAGTGAATAATTCTAACAACCAATAAACTTTATAGCTTATATATTTGTGTTTTTAAAGTGGTTGAAAATGAAATTGTAATAAATAAGCTAAAATTATTTTAGTGCATATTTTAGAGGGAATCATAAAAAAACAAACTACAATCAAATCAGACAAGTAATACTGTGTGTATGATAGATTATAAATTGTTTTGAATAACTTAAGGAAAAAAAACATAAAATCTAACAGTTCTCTTGCTCTCTCTTCTTCATTCTAAAACATAAGAAAAAGGCATGTTTATCCACCTACCCACCCCATCATAGGTAGGGACCAGCAAGCCTTCACTGAAGCATGAATTGCTTTATTGATCAGTGCTGGAAGCAAAGACAGACCTCAAGAGAGGAGCCATTGCAGCCCCTTTTTATAAACGTTTGCAAATTAAGTACAATTAATTTGGCTTTGATTCATTAATTGCGTTTCAGTATATATGCATTAATGGATGTGGGAAATAGGTCAGGACAGTTATGTAATGGATTTTTATACAAGCTACTTTTGAAAAACAATGGGTCAAAGAAACTACCCTATATGCCGGCGTATTATGCGACCCGGCATATAAGACGACCCCCGTCTTTATCGCCGAGCTGCATTCCTAGAACGTCGTCTTATACGCCGGAAACTACCAGTATTTCTGGCGTATAAGACGACTCGGCATATAAGACGACCCCCATCTTTGGCGCCGAGTTTAGCGCTTCCGGAAGTCGTCTTAAACGCCGGCATATATGGTATATCTGAGATTAGTCTGTTCCCCTCACCTTCACCTAAAAACCTCAAGTTAGAACTTAATCCTTTCCTGGCCTAGTTTGCATACTTGCAGTTAGCACTTTGATTAACTTAACCAAATGTAAGATTCTGAGTATCCCTAATGCCTAATTATGTATTGCTTAATTTCCTGCACATAAAAAACAGGCAGAGATTCCATCACACTGTTGCAGTGATCAATGCTGACCATAACAGGAGATAATTGTGGCCTAGGAAAATATCTTTTGTTTTACTTTGGGGTTGTTTTTTTAAAACAAAAAACAAAAAAACAAAAACAAAACAACTACTGAAACCCAAATGGCTTGAGTTGGTTTGGGGAGTCAGTGCTGATCTTTATGGTTCAGGTCAGGATAAAACATAAGTAACACACTTCATATGTATCTGAGAAAACAGGATTTATTCAGCTCTTGGCTGCCACACATGTTCACCACAAGGAAGGTGAAAATGTGCAAAATGGCAAATGTAGTGATTTTGGCCTTCTAGCCCAGATAGATCTGTTTTCTCTTTATGTAGGTGATTCACCATTTGGGGATTGTGGACTTACTGTTTGCACTGATAAATTGGTATAGATTTTGAAGTCCAGTGCACCCATCACAGTGCTCTGTAAAATACGATCTTCCCTACAGTGACTCCACAATTTGCCTTTAAGAAGGCATTTGATAATTCATTAAGCTTACCATCATATGTCAGTCAGTGGGAATTTGTATGGAGTAGCAGTTGCAAAAGCACTTAGACTTACTGTAAATGCCGGCGTACAAGGCGACCCGGTGTATAAGATGACCCCCGTCTTTATAGCCGGGCCGCATTCCTAGAAAGTCGTCTTATACGTCGGAAACTACCAGTATTTCCGGCGTATAAGACGACTCGGCGTATAAGACGACCCCCGTCTTTGGCGCCGATTTCAGCGCTCGCGGAAGTCGCCTTATACGCCGGCATTTACGGTATATACCACTTCACAGTGCTTCGCAACCATCTCTAAGCGGTTTACAGAGTCAACATATTGCCCCCAACAATCTGGGTCCTCACTTTACCGATCTCAGAAGGATGGAATAGACATATGTAGGATTGTACTATAAAAATATCTCTATCCTGGACAGAACTTACTATGTTTCCTAATTGCCTTTTAATTTCTTCTGATTACTTGATTTCCTGAGTTGTTGATGATGCATTTAAATGAGTCTGAATTATATATTTTCCTATAAAAAGATAAAGTCTCATTCCAGTTCATCTTGACTTTTGTTGATATCAGGGTTTGGTGATTTGGTGACCTCAGGGTCCTTTTACTTTGGACTGTATGGATTAAGTCTCAGCAGGTAATACCACCTAGCTGACTTAGATCTCAAAAAAAGCTGATTGGGCTTGCAAAGTACTTGAATTTGGAAACTATCAGGAAATCTAGAACTGGAGGGGGAGCTTGGAGAGAGAGATCCTGGAAAACTATTTAGGTATTTTTTTTAAAAAAAAAATGATTGTTGTTTGCATCTAATTTTTACTTATAATTATTATCATATACAGTATAGGGAAAGTAAAATATGAGAATAAGAAATAATAACAAGGAGAAAGGATTACTGACTACTTAACTGCATAAATCTCAAAAAGATTTTAGACAACTGTATGCTTTAACATCTAGGGTCCAAATTTGGCCATCTTGCTTGCCAATAGATTTATTGTGCAATTCTATATATATTTACTGAGAGATGAGTATCTCCAATTTCAGCCTGAGTTACTTCTAAGGGCATTTATTCACAAATAAGCTTATGTAGCCTAAAATGGGCCCTTTATTGGTGAGCCTGAGTAAAATAACAACATTGGAGTGGAAGCAAATAGAATTGGCCATATCTTGAATAGTTGCGTGTAGTTGCTACTTACATTTCTTACACTCTCCAGGAGAGATTGCTTGTTAATGCAATACAATGTAGCATGAAAATATGCAAGGAAATGGGTGATGCAATTTCAGCTTAAAAGCTAATCTTTTAGTGCAAGAGTCCCCAGCCTCCAGTCCGTGGGCTGCAGCATGCCAGCAACCGGTCCACACAAACAAGCAAACCCCATTTGTGAGATGCAGACAGCACACAAAACCACGCACCCTCTCTCCACAGAACCGGTCCCTGGTGCCCAAACATTTGGGGACCTCTGCCTTAGTGTATTCACATCTAGGCCTCCCAGCCAATATCAGAAATGCTACTGTAGATAGCAATAGCACTTAGACCAGTGGTTCTCAACCTTTCTAATGCCGTGACCCCATAATACAGTTCCCCATGTTGTGGTGACCCCCAAGTGGGTGTGGCCACCAATAAGAGGGAGTAGGGCAGCTGGGGAAAAGGGAAAAAAATGGCGGACAGCGTGGCTTGGTGACCCCCATGAAATGGTCGTTTGACCCCAAATGGGGTCCCGACCCACAGGTTGAGAACCACTGACTTAGATGTATATACTGCTTCACAGTACTTTACAGCCCTCTCTAAGCAATTTACAGAGTCAGTATATTGCCCTCAACAATCTGGGCCCTCCTTTTACCAATCTCAGAAGGATGGAAGGCTGAGTCAACTTCGAGCTGATCAGGATCAAATTCCAGGCTGTGGGCAGTGAATTAGCCTGCAATATTGCATTCTAACCACTGTGCCACCACGGCTACTGCACTAGGATTATCCTAGACGATAATCCTAGTGCAGAGTAGAAGAATGTAAGGTTCACCACTCTAAATTGTACGTTAACTTCAAATCTTACTGGAGATGAGGCTATTGTGTAGGGTCTAATAATGCAATCCTCTCTTGATCAGCAAAAATGAAAGATGGTAGTATACAGAGTTAATCCCTATCTCTGGGAGCACTTTTTCTGACTTTAAAGTACATGTCATATAATGCAATGGGATTATTTCCTTTATTGTCTCTTTATTATATAGTTACTGTAGGACTGCAAGACTAAGTGGAAGGAGTAGAATGAGATTTTTGTAATAATATTCCAAAGGAGCAATACATCTGCTTAGTTGTTTTCAATGTTCTATCAGAATCACTGGTTGATTCAAAGAAGTTTGATCCACTTCTTTGAAAACACAAAAGGTTTTACAAAGCTGGCTCTCTGAAAGGGGTAGAGAGGAGACTGGTAGCTTTTGACATGATTTTTATGTTAAACTTTGCTGCTTCAATATTATGTAAAAAAGTTGGATATCACAACTTCCATGGCTATAGAAACTCCTGTTAGAGCCATTGAATTTACTTCTCTATTCACAACCCTCAAAATGAATGCAAGGCAGGATTTGAGGAAAGCAGTGCTTAAACCACATTAGGAGCTGATTGACATACTCCTTCCGCTTTCCATCCTCCCTCCCCTCCCCAAGTGGAATTGCATAGGGAGAAAACATTGCAAATCAGAAACTAGAGAAGAAGGGAATGAATCTTTCTCTCCTTTTATTTCTCGGCTAAAATGTTTCTCAGATGTTCTTTGCCTTCAAAGACAGTTTTTGCAGTAAACAGCCTCTTGAGAGACAATGGGAGTTACCAGAAGAAGATTTTAGCAGGAAAACAACATGGCAAAGAAAATTATCCTTTGTCGTATGCAAAAGGTCTCTGGTTCTTTCTACAAAATGGAAGGAAATAGTTGAAGTGTAGTTTTAAATATGAGCACTTGTGATCACTTGTAACTTGGCCTTGACTGTGCCATGAGGACATTGGCGTAATCCTACTAAAACAAGAAGTGTGATATAGGTTTTCAGCCTTCTAAGACTAAAAGATGAGTATTAATGTTTGAATGTACATTTGAATTGCTCTCCGAGATGTCTTCTTGAAAAGTGAGAGAATGAAGATGACCATGTGTACTCCATAATGCTGCCAGTTGACAGTGCATAGAATCACATAACCCCATTTTCCCTTTCTTTATGAGAAAGGTTTGGGACAGATATTATAGGTTGTTTTTGAAGGTCATCAAACCTTAGTTGGTTTCATCTCATTTGCCTGCTCCTTTTTTCTCACACCTGCTGTCAGGCACATATAGAAATGGGGGTTTCAATGGGAGGGGGATTAGGCACTTTCTGCCACTTTTGTATATGTTACCAGCAATGTGTGACATTTTTAGGTAAAGTATGACATGTCTGCATTATTTTAATATGCACTTTTCCTAAGCATTGTATATAATACATAGACATTATGCAGAATAATAAGAACTATTTAGGCAAAGTATGAAAACAAAGTCAGGAAAAGGGTTAGGGTTAGGATTAGGGTAACCCTAACCCTGACCCTGATCCTAACTCTATCTCTTTATTGAAAAGACATTTATAAAAATGAAGGAAGAATGCAAAAAAAAAAAAAAGACAGGACTTACTGAAAAAAAAAAAAAACAAGAGAAAAGGACCAGTATTGACCTATTTGTTGCAACAAGGAAGGCTAGAATGGCATTTTAGCAGGAGTATTTTATACTTTGTCAGTTTGCCTTTTGGTTTTCCATAGAATACCTAGGAAAAGTGCGAAATATTAAGCATTTCACACTTTGATGTTCCATTTTTGGCACTCTATAGATTTCCTAGGCATTCTATAAAATTGCCCAATTTCACACATTGACGGTAACATATATATTTTATGACTTACATACATGTAGGAACAGCAAAATTTGCATTGTGACTTTCATAATTTTGATAGAAGTTTTGGATCCTGCTTATGCCTCCATCTATATTACAAACCGAGTCTTTAATTATTCTGGAAACTCTTGTTCCCTGTCTTTGTGTTTTCAGAGCATTACTGGACTGCAGGAGTACTTTTATTTAATAAAATAGAAAAAAAAACTAATGGGAAGATAGGAAGGAAGGAAGGAAGGAAGGAAGGAAGGAAGGAAGGAAGGAAGGAAGGAAGGAAGGAAGGAAGGAAGGAAGGAAGGAAGACTATATATCTGTTTTTACACCTATATATGTACATGACATTACACTAAGTTTCAAAAGATGATTATCGTACTTCATATTTAATTGTAACTATCCATACATAACAGATTACTAGCATTCACAATCCTCACCATGAAATGAGAATTCCAAGTGTCTGGCTAGCAGGAGACCAGCTAAGGTAAGGGCAAAGCATCAGAAAGATGGATGGTAGCTGATTATATTCCCTCTGCAACCTTTCTAAAGTCAAGCAAAAGAAGTTGATTGCCTTCATGGATTTGATTAGAGGGGCAATAAGAAAATGATGCTCTCTTGCTTGTCCCCTCTCTTCCCTTCGCATTGAAAATGGAATAAAATTATAAATGGTTGTTTTCCATATATATGTTTTCCATCTTGAAAGTCAATGCATAATTTCAATCCATGTGCTATATAATTGGTATCCTGCAGTGGGCTGCAGGAATAATTCATGCTGTTCCCTGAGAAGGTCTCAAGATTTGTCTTGTACAAAGAGGGAAAGATATACAGCTTGAAACCTTTGTGCAAAACAGCATTACTTGAGAACACTAAAGAACCCTACTTTCATTCAGTTAAATCGCCGTGGTCAAGAAACTATGAGCACATCACTTTCATCCTTATTTCTTATCATTGTTTTCTTAGTTTGTCTATTCATATACACAGCTACAAAGGAAAGCTACTTAATGAATTTGGAAGCATTCTCATATATCCTCTAACCATAATATTGCAATTTCTACAATGGGGCTGACAGCACAAAAGTTCCACAAACTTCCCAATACATCACATTATATGCAGAGCTTCAATCTAGGTTGCACTAAATACATTGAAATATTGTATAGAGTTGAGAAAGAAGGCCACTTATGAAAATTAGGGACCAGCTTTCCTTGAATTTTGCTAAGACATTTACCTTTTATCCCATATGCTAACATAGTTTCTTCTCCCTTTACCTGAAATTTGAAATGTGCTCCTAGGTTTGTCCCATGTAAATATATTGATACCAATACATGAAGATCTTAATACAGGTAATCCTCAGTTTACAGTACATTTGCAAATAGGACTAAAATTGCTGTTGTTAACAATGTGGTTGTAAAGTGTAATGTCACATGACCATGTCACTTAGTGATGGTAGTTCCAACAGTCTCGGTTGCAGTCATTACATGAGAACTTCATGTGAACAGGTCTTCCGATTTCCTGCTGGCTTCCCCATTGACTTTGCTTGTGGGATACCAGCAAGAAATGTTAGAAATTGCAATTATATAACTGCAACATTGCTACAACATTGTAACTGTATGATTAAAGGGATGTTGCGACAGCTGGAAATTGAAGTTCTGGTCATAATTACCACTTGTTGCAAGTTTTAAAAAAAATCACAGAACAAGGGGTTGTTATTGTAAATGAGAACCACCTATATTTTACCTGCAATCAGATGCTAGATGCTGGGTTGAATAACATGACTATAGATCATTCACATCATATGAAGTTTACACAAAGAAGTTGAGTAGTAGTACTTGCTTATGATTCATTTGTATTATACATATTTCTGTGAAGAATTATTACAATAAAACACTGATATATCTTATGTCGTGTACAACACCCTCAAGTGAATAAACAAGCCATTTTAAAATTAAAAATATGGTTTTATTATAGAAATTATAGACTCAATACAATGAATCTAATGAACAAAGAGATTTTGCAATGTGCAATGGAAATTTAATTTTTATAACTACTTAAAGTGTCTTTTTAGAATCTGGAGATCAGAATTTTTTAAAAAAATACTTTCTTGGTATTACTTTCTATATTTTTATAAAATAGAATATAGCACTGATATATTGAAATAATTTATACATTCAATATTTTGATTAAAAAGTGTATATCTTCTATTTTATATTTCAGTGATGCTTATTATACATCCACACGCAAATATTAAGAACTGGAATGTTACAAAATGAAATGACAGCAATTTTGATTGTAATTATTAGTTCGGTCCTGAATTACACTTTTCTTCCTTCAAGAAAATAAACTGACATAATGATTTCAATCTAATGTATGATGCATTGATTTATAAGCTGAAAAAATGTGTTATTTTAACAAACTGCTTATCAATAAATTATATTTTAAATTTCTGAAGATGTTGGCTCTTTTTAATTTTGAGCTTACCATTAAATCTGACACCAGCCAGAGCATAGAACAACTCAAAGAAGTAGTACAAGAACAGAAGATGTGGAAGACCTGGCCCATTGAATTACCAAGAGTTGAACACAACTGAATGGATATGATGATGATGATGATGATCATCATCATCATCATCATTAATTTTGTGCTAGTTTTCAGGTACCCACTCCAGGTCTAGATGGTAAATCAAGGGTCCTTGGTGCTCTCTGATCTTAGTTGTTTTTTTGTAGACATTTCATTACCCAAATTAGGTAATGTCATCAGTGCTGAGGATGTTACCTAGTTTGGGTAATGAAACATCTGCAAGAAAACAACCAAGCTCAGAAAGCACCAAGGACCCTTTATTTCAATCTTGAGCTACAAATATGTTCCTTTATTGAGATGGTAAATCTCATTCCCTCATTCCCTCTTGGCTTAGCTTCTAGATATAGACTTGGCAAAATGGCCTCTGAAATGACATGATGCAGCCGAACAGGATCCTTATGAAGCCCCAGTGAATGGCTGAGTGTCCTCTGTCAGCATGAGTGTAGTTTCTCCCATGCACCCATGACAGGTTATACTGATTGCTTCTTCTATCTTATATTTCAATTGAATTTTTGCCCTGCACTTGAAGACTCTAAAGACAAAACAGATGTTGCTTGTTGACAGAACTGGCATCTCTGCCCTGAAAGCTGCCCGGCTGTCAATTTAGCTCTCAAGTATTATACAAGGGAAAAAAAAAAGTCCTACTGCATTCTCTACTAATGAAATTAAAGCCCAATTGATTCAATTCAACCTTGCTAGAATATAAGTGGTAGTCAGTGAAAAGGAATTAAAAGCACACAAGCACACATATTCAAGACTGGAATAATGTAGGCTCTTCAGATCCTGCAAATTCATGAGGAGGATCCACATATCATATCAGATATAATGCTCAGATTGGGCTTCACATAATATGTAAGCTCAGCCTTCTTGGCTTATTCAATAAATTGTGGTTCAAATAAATCATGGTTAGTATGACATTCTATCTGGCCATAGTCTCATATGACAATCTACAATAGGTCAGAAACATTCACCTTGTCCAGCTTTAGACATTTATTTATTACATTTCTGTTCCACTTCTTTGTCATTATGGCTATTAATATGCCTACACCAGACACTAACATAGGGTCCTTAAATTCAGACATCCTCAGCTTCAATGTACACATTTCCTTTGCTGGATCCAAATGTTTTTGCTGTTATTCCCCTGGAGATTATAAAAAGAAGAAATTCTCAGGAACAAATTGTTAAGCATCTCCTAGATTAAAAATCAAGGGTCTGACTGGGAATCAACACTTGGATTTTAAGTATACAACAACAACTGAGTTCAAAATTTTCATTGCTGAGCAAAACAGTGACCCCATTTTGTCATTTGAATTTTGAAGTTGCAACTTCAAACTTACCTGTAGACAAAAATGATGCCCAAGGGGGTTTATTTATTCACTTCTCTCATTCATCTCTGTGTTGTAATGAGTTGATTTGGCTTTTTTATGCTATCTGGGGATAGGGCTCCATTTTGCTTTATCAAAAAGAAAACCAGGAAGGCAATTATAACTTCTGTCTAGAGGAGGAGTGGTTTTAAATTGCTTGGATATTATAAGACAAATGAGCATTGCAGAGATTCCAGTTAATTACACTAATTAAAGGGGGTTATCTAGTCCTTGATCATTCCTGACAGTGGTATAGTTTAAGCAATGAAGAAGAAAAAAAATAGAGAAAAAGAGAGGGGAAAAAAATAGTGTCAGATGTGACCATTGCTAAATATATGTGTTCCTGGTGAAGGTTAATAAACCTTGCATTGGCCATGGAGATCTAAATGCAACTCAAATGGGGAGATTTATGCAGTTCTTGACTTACAATCATTCACTTAGTGACCACTCAAAAATACAATAGCAGTATAAAGAGTGACTTATGACCATTAATTCATACGATAATTGCAGCATTCACATGGTCATGTGATTAAAATTTGGACGCTTAGCAACTGGCATGTACTTATGACAGTTGCAGTGTCCCCGGGTCATGGGTACACCTTTTGCAACCTTCTGACAAGCAAAGTCAATGGAGAAAGCCAGGCTGACCTAACAACCATGTTGCTAGCTTAACAACTGCAGTGATTCACTTAACAATTGTGGCAAGAAAGGTCATAAAATGGGGCAAAGCTCATTTAACAACTGTCTTGCTTAGCAGTGGAAATTTTGGACTCAACTGTGGTCGTACATGGAGGACAACCTGTAATTCAAAACTCTATAACTGTATTTTAAGCATGCCGGTTTGGCTCGTGTTGAATTTAAGGCTATAGTAACTCTACCTGAGGCCTCAACCTCATTGAACAGTTTCTTTCATTCTTTGCTTGGGAGTAAACTGTATTGATTTCTGTATAAACACAGACAGTACTGCTGTATACATGTCCTCTCTGACAAATGCAAGACAATGTATACAATGAAAATCACTGCGCAACAATATGCTCCAGACACTTTCATTCCTCAGTAAAGAAAAATAAATCTGACTTCAAGAAGGGGAATGATATGAATTTTGCTGTTGCAAAGCAAGGTCACTTTTCAAGCAGTAGAATACAGAATGGAATTTGCTCTTAATGACAAGAATGCATCTAAATACCACTTATTAAGGAGGTTCCTCTGAATACCAGTAGCTAGGAAACATAACTCTGAGTACAGATCCTGCAGAATGCAATTTTGAATAGCTTGGATACATACTTGTGAATATCAGTTGCTATGGAATAAAGATTGGAGAATGCTATTACACTTAGGCTATGCTGTTGATTTCACACAAGGCTTAGAAGTTGTTTGATCTGATTGTCATGGATTATGAACTGCCTACTTAGTACTGTATACTTAAGCACATAAGTAGAGGCACTGAGAGAGAATAGCAGGCATAGCATCCATCAGACAGAAGATGGACTAAATGACAAATCAGAATATAAATTTTGCTCTTACATTTTGAATGAGACATGGTGAAGTACAAAAGGGCAGACTTTACATTGTGATATAACGGACAACATTTCATCATTTGATATTATCATGATTGGGAATGGATGACTATGGGAGCAGAATCCATTTCTGCAAACAAAGCTCTAAATCTTAACCTTTGAAAGGCAGTTAAATACCAATGACACAGGAAAAGCATTTTTCATCTAGATACCACTTTGTAGCATTCCTAGAACTTAATATATATTTAGAAATACAGTGGTACCTGGGTACTCGTTAATTGGTTCTGGAACCTGCAATGAGTATCCAAAACAATGAATACCAAACAAAATTTTCCCATAATGTAGTGAGTCACAAGGAAGCTAACACTGACAAGTTCTAGCTTGTATTTCAAGTACCAAACAAATGATGAGTACCATGACAAAATGTTGACGTCCAAATATGTCAAGTACCAAATTCAATGACTTTCAAAACACTTGCGTACCAAGGTACCACTGCAATGCAGCTAATCCTTGACTTATGACTTCAATTAGGGCCAGAATTTCTATAGTTAAGCAAGGCCATTGTTAAGTGAGATGTGCCCAATTTTACAGCCTTTTTTTGGCATGGCTGTTAAGCAAATCACTGCAGCTATTACATGAATCATGCAGTTATTCAGTGAATCCAGTTTCCCCTATTGACTTTGCTTTTTGGAAGCCAGCTGGAAAAGTTGCAAGTGGCAATCACATGACCCTGGGATGCTGCAACTATTGTAAATACATGCCAGTTGCTAAATACCTGAAGTTTCATCATGTGACATGGGGATGCTGAAATTGGCATAAATCATTTTTTCCCAGTACCATTGTGACCTCAGTCACTAAATGAATGGTTGCTTATTACCTGCATAATGGTCTTGGCAGAATTCTCTAATGTATACTTTAATGTATTTTGTACAGGATATTTTTGTATTCAATCCATATTCTTTCAATATCTATTTATTCTTGATCCTGTCCGTGTTTTGCATACATACTTCTTGTATCTCCTTCCCATTTGACTCTACTTTAAATTTCTGCTAACATCATCAAGTCTCACATCCTTATAATAAATTAGGGACAACTGGACTCCTACGTACAGTGATTTTCAACAACATTCATTCTGTTCAATGGACTATACTATCCATATACTATATACTAACTGAACTATGATGGCACAATGGTTAGAATGCAGTACTGCAGACTACTGCTGATTGACAGCTGCCACCATTTGGCAGTTCGATTCTCACTGGATCAAGGTTGACTCAGCCTTCCATCCTTCCAAGGTCAGTAAAATGAGGACCCATTTCAACAAATGTATCAAATATTTCTCACACTCATATATTTCTCATGGGCCAACCAAAGAATGTGCATCTGCTGTACACACCCAATCTAGCATGAAGCCACACTACACTTCTTGCATTTTCTTCATTGTCACTGCTCATTTATTTTGGGTTCATTCCTGTGTCTTTTCCCTTTGTCTAGGAGAACGATGGCATTCTTCCCATATCAAGTACAGATGCCATCTTCACAGATAAATTATACAAGTCAGGCAAACATTTCATAAGCAAACTATATTTATATTTCTAAAATTTCTTCAGTTAACCAATCTATGTCACTAGTTCTACCATTTCCCCCCCAACATTCTCATTTCCTTTTTTCTTTTGATATTTAGCATTCATTTCAATTCCACCCTTCAACATATCATTATAATTCCTTCCTTGAACATTCCCTTACTTCTTAAAATAATTTCATCACTTTTTTATTCCATTCACTCTGCTGAAAGTTCTTTATTTAATCCTCTTCATCTATTTTTATTTCTATCGAAATCACTTTGCAACAGTTCTTCTCACTCATTTTTTTTAGTTTTCAAATGGCCAATCACTTTTTCTTATTCCTGCATCTCATTCCTGTTCATCCATTCGTGTCACCAACAGGATTATTTTCCCAATAATCTGGGATCAAATTCATTGAGATTCTTTTCTCATCTCTGGTTCTTTTGGCATTACCATTCACTAGAGCACATACCCATGATCTTCTACTCTCCCATATATATTTTAGCCTTTTCATTCAAAATTAAATCTATATCTTTCATTTTATTACTAGCATCCAGCAACTCTACTTCCAAGATCAACACTCATTCATATCTATTACATTATTCTCTTTTCTTTTAATTTCACATGCATACATTTCACTTGTTTATTCATGCTCTTTACAATTTACTATGTCTCTCATACTCCAAGTCACAATCTTCCCTCTCTTTATGGTGATTACCAAGTGGATCCTAAATATTGTTCTCTGCTGCCTGTGACCATTTTGGTCAATTGAAATTTTTCTATCATATGTTTTCCCCTAAGATAGAGAAGATGTAGAGCACATTATCAGCCTTAGTTGCATCCTTCCTACAAGAAGGTAACTTGTCCTCATGATTCAAAGGCAACTGGACTGTTTTTTCCTTGAGGAGGAAGAAGAAGTTTCGCTTCTCATCCAAGAAGCTTCATTGGTTCCAATGAAGCATGAAGCCACACTACAATTTAGCATGAAGCCACACTACACTTCTTGCATTTTCTTCATTGTCACTGCTCATTTATTTTGAGTTCATTCCTATGTGTTTTCCCTCTGTCTAGGAGAACGATGGCAGATGCCTTTTGAAAAATCACCATTGAGACAGTAAACCCTGGATCACTGAGAATCTCCACAGCATTTGTTCTGATGACATTGCTTTCCTCTAGTTCATTCCTATCCCATAACTGACATGTTTTTATGTTTTTCTTAGCCATTCACATTTTAAAGCAATATTGTTTCCAGTCTGTGGTTTAGTTCTGTGAGTGACAAAATTCCATTCTTCTGCCACCTCTACCAACTAGAGTTATCAATGACCAACAACTTGTGGAACATCTGAAGTGACTTTTGACACTTGGCTAAGCCAAGTGAGCTAGCCATATGTCAAAACTCATTTCCTCCCCAGCTCTAGTCCACTTAAGGAAAAGGGTGATTCCTGCTGGCTTGTGACACTTGAGAAGGCAGAAAGGTAAAGAGCAGGGAATTTATCAATTCCTCTCCTTAATTTGCCCTGTACACAATAAATAAGGACTTTCCTCGGTTGAAAACCTAAGGTGGAAAGAAAGAGAGATTAACTATTATACTGTACTAGATTATAATGGTACTAATCTATTCTGGAGAAGCTAAAATGTGATTTCAGTGCTGCAACAGGCAATATTTCAAACTGAATGGATTTTTGTTCCATTGATCTGTATTCCTCTTCTGTATATATCTGTGTTTTGCTTGCATGGTGGTGAACATGCTTCAGTGAGTTTTTTATTTTTACAATGTAGCATGTCATCTGAAGTTGCTGTACTACCTTTCGTAAGCATGCACATAGACTAAATGGTTGTGGACACTTGAAGCTCTTTCCTTGAAATCTCTTCTTTTTATCTGCCACAGGCTGTTGGGAAAACAATACTTTGAGGACTAGAAGGCTGATAACAGCTAAACTTTTCCTTGCTACTTTTCCCATCCATGTTGCATTACCTGCCTCATCTCCCAGCCTAAATGGCTTTATAAAGTTCTGCACGTTTGTTTCATTATCTTATGCAAAACTAGTGAAAAGGGGGCATATGCTCTGCTAAGCTTTGCTATGTATGGGGTTGGTTATTACCTTTAAATCCCTATATGGCATGGGTCCAGGGTATCTGAGTAGGTATCTCACCCCAGTGGGAATACCCTGCCCCACTCACTCCAGCAGAAGGGGTCTTCTGCAGACTCTGTCAGTCAAGCAATTTCAGCTGGTGAGGTCAAGAAGAAGAGCTTTTCCTGTTGTGGCCCCATCCTTGTGAAACATTCTACCACTAGAAGTGAGAACTCCTTCTGGATTTTTGGAAGGGTATCTAAATCTAGTATTTCCAGTTGGCTTGGGACCCTGAGGGGGGGTGCTCACTATTGAAAGTGGTTGATGAGGTAAGGAGAAGATCTTATTCTTATGCCATCTAGAATCCCCATGATTCTAGTAATTTTAATTGTGTCTATATTTGTCTTTTTATTGTTTGTAATCTGCCCAGAGTGGAGCAGCGTGATGCCCTAGAGGTGGAGCTCCCTCCTCACAATCTAGAGTCTGTGAGTTCAATCCTAGGCAGTGGCAGATGTTTCTTTCTCTGGGCACAATGAGCAATTATCTGCTGCATACTTTGCATAGGCATCAGGAAGGGCATCCAACCAGTAAATGATTGAGCACCCATCAGTTGCCATGACTCCATGCCAATGCAAGGGATTACACAGTGGTTAAAGGAAAAAAATTCTGTCCAGAGTCACCATATCAGAGTCAGGGGCAGGATTTAAATTTAATAAATAAATAAAGTCACATATGTAATCAGCTCCCTTGGTGCCTCAGGGCATGTCTGCATGAAGATCAGGCTATCCAGATTGCTACGGGAATGAAATTTGAATATCCCCTTGAATCTAAAATAAATATTAGAATTCTGTAGAGGAGATGTGTATTAAGGACAGTGGTAGAGTTGCTCTCACTATGCTATCAGTCATGGTGTGCTCAATGTCGCTTTTTTTAAATTTCACATTAGCCAAGTGAGTAATTATTTTCTCTTTGACCAAGCAAAGATATTATGCCACAGACAAATGAGAAATTATTACAATGAGTTATTAGAGCATTTTGGGAAAAGAAACTGTTGAAATAAAGTAGTCTGTTTTTTCTTAACTTAGAGTGAGAAGTATATCAGTCTATAAGGTTGAGTTTCTTTCAAGCTGAAATAAAGTCTTGATGACTTTATGGGCACATTTTAGCAGGAGCCAATATGGTCCAGTACAGGGGGTAGGCAACCTTGGCTCTTTTATGACTTGTGGATTTCAACTCCCAGAATTCCTGAGCCATGGCTGGCTCAGGAATTCTGGGAGTTGAAGTCCACGAGTCATAAACTAGCCAAGATTGCCTATCCCTTGTCTAGTGGTTAAGGCAGCAGGCTGGAAATTGGAGGACTGTGAGTTCAAGCCTAGCCTTAGCCATGAAACCTAGTTGGGTGACCTAAGGCCAGTCAATCTCTCTCAATTCACCTCATAGGGCTGTTGTTGTGGGGAAGATAGGAGGCAGAAGCAGCATTAGAGCTATCCGCCACCTTGAGTTGCATATAAAAATTATAAAGGTGGGATATAAATTAAATAAATAAAATAAATAAGTAGTTTTTCCTAATGATAATGGTAAAAGTGGTTTTCCATTGCCGCCTTCTGACTCTTCAAGTTCTCAGTCAAGATTACAATCCTGAGATATCTTTTTTTGTAATATATTTTATTAATTTTTTCACATGGTCACCTTAATATTCGGTAAACAGTGTGCTGTTGGGGTTAACAATTGGTGCTTTGTTTATTTTAAGTTTTCTAAGAGTATTTAGTTTTAATGGTATAACAAAGGTTTATATGTTTATTTTTTTGTATTAGGATAAAGAAAGAGGGAGAAATTAGATTTTATATTATAGGCATAGATATTCAAAGAAAGTAATGTTTAAAGTTGCGTTTTTGGAGGGAGTTTATATAGAATGATGATTGTATTTAAATTTGTTTAGGTTTTAAAAGTGTTTTAAGTTTTTTTCTTAATTAAGCCTGTACTTAGCTCTGGGAAGTTCAGGGGAGGGCTTGGGAGGTAGGGGAGGAGGGGGGTGAGGTAGGGTTGGGGGGGTATGGGAAGGGGATTTGTTTTTGTAAAAATTTAAAAATTTTCAATAAAAAAAAAACAATTGGTGCTTTGGAGAATAGCTTGACTCCCTCTTCTTTGTGGCAACCCCTGAAATACTGGAACACTGCTATCATGTCCCCCCCTCGTCCTTCTCTTCATTAAACTAGACATACCTAATTCCAGCAACTGTTCCTTATATGTTTTAGCCTCCAGACCTCTAATCATCTTTGTTGCTCTTCTCTGTACTCTTTCTCAACATCTTTTTTACATCATGGTGACCAAAACTGATGCAGTATTCCAAGTGTGGCCTTACCAAGGCATTGTAAAATGGTATTAACACTTCATGTGATCTTGATTAATTAATTCTATTAATTCTATTAATTAATTAATTAATTATATTAATTCTATTAATTCAGCCTAAGACTGTGTTGGCTTTTTTAGCAGATGCATCACACTGCTGGCTCATATTTAAGTGATTGTCTACTAGGATTCCGAGATCCCTCTCACAGTTACTACTATTGAGCAAGGTACCTCCTAAACTATACCTGTGCCTTTGGTTTTTCTTGTCTAAATGTAGAACCTTATTTTTTTCACCATTGAATTCCATTTTGTTAGATAGAGCCCAATCTTCAAGTCTGTCAAGATCCTTCTGCATCTTAAGCCTGTCTTCTGGAATGTTGGCTATTCCTGCCAGCTTGATGTCATCTGCAAATTTGATGAGTTCCCCATCTATCTATTTAAATATAAAAACCCAGGAGGAGGGGAGAGTATATCTGCTTCAGTGGAGCCATCTAAGCATGTTTCTAGTTCCCTGGGGGCACAAGGCCAGATGATTTAATCACATCTTAATGGACTTCCAGAACCTCAAGAGGTATGGAGACAGCCTAACCCTCTGGGGGAGATACATAATGGAACAAAATGAAATGGTCTATTTCATTCCCCCCCAACCAAAAAAGTCAGGCTCATGTATAGAACAATGACAGGTGAGGGAAATTTTGCCACTTTCCTGGTGGTGTTAAGGATCTGTTCTGAGAGACAGAAACAAAAATATTGTTCTCAAGGCAAAAGGGATTTACAGTGTATTGGCAGGATATTAATGATAAAGGGAAAACTACTAGAGAAAGGGCATTGTCAGGTGCAAGGATATAGAACTATTCATGGATAGTCTCAAGCAGAAGCTTTAGTTTTAGTTACTTATGTTACAAAGGTAACATAGCATTACATAGCATTTTAGGCGTATATGCCACCCCATAATACTTACAACAGGGGTCCTCAACTGTGGGACACCAGACCATGTGAATGGTTGGCTAGTGCATGTGTATGCGCACACTTCCGCCCACTCGAAATCATGCCACCCCCAGCATCACGCAGACATTTGGGCTGTTCCCAATGTTGAGTGGGCGCTAGCCCTGCCTCCAGCATTGCATGGGTGCTAGCACCATCCTCAGTGTCATGCAGGCACTAGCCCTGCCCACAGTGTCACGTGGGCATTGGCCCCGCTCCCAGCATTGCATGGGCACTAGCCACATCCTGTTTGTGTTGCACGTGCACTCGTGCAGCCCCCGTTTGTGTCGCGTGCACATGCAGCCCCATGCCTGCCCCTTCCTTTTTCTCTGGGCCGCCAACCTAGAAAGGTTGGAGACCTCTGCTTTACAGCACTCTCTGGGCAGTTTACAATTTAAGCATTATTTGCATATTGTTCCCAACCGTCTGGGCCCTCCTTTTACCCACCTTGGAAAGATGAAAGGCTGAGTCAATCTTGAGCCCATCAGGATCAAACTCCAGGCTGGGGCAGAGTTTGCCTGAATTGCTGCAGCTTAATCAGTGTGCCATCACGATCTCACCAGACTGATTACAGTCCCTTGAAAATGGTCAAATAAGGCTTCAGGGATTCTGGAGGAGGTCAGGTCTGTGTCACTTTCTGCAGTGCAAGGACTCCAAGCTTGGCCCCTCTTAACACCTCCCTCAAATCTACCTGGAGATTCGACCACAGGCATTGAAGGAGGAAGTGGGCTAGTGTCTCAGGTCTCTCAGGAGCATGGAGACAAGTTCAATTTGCCAAAGTCTACCATTAAATCTTCATTCCCACAATGCAGAGGGCAAGGCATTTCAAGTAGGCTAAATGATGGGCAGGTGATATGGAAAGGTTTGCTGGTGTAAAAGGTCTCCTGTCAGTTCTAGTGTCTTAATATGTCTTTTCTACCTGAAGAGCTTTGTCAAATTTGCAGTTACAATATATCAAAGTTCAACATCTTTTGTTTAAAATCAAATAGAAAAATAAAATCAATGAAATATGATTTTCCCCCTGAAACAATATTGTCCAGTCCTCTTAAAATGGGAATATGGAGCTTTTAACAGCTGGTTCAGACTATAAGATATTTGTTTCCAAGAGATTCAATCTCCTAAATTTGAAAGGAAAATATTTCCCTGGGGTTTCTAGAAGTAATGCAGAAAACCATTCAGGTTGGGCAGAATTCTAGATCCTTTCCCTCTTTGCATTTAAAATTAAAAAGGGAATTTCATGATTTTTTTTGTAATTAAGTTGATCCATATGTTTTATAATCTCAGGGAAGTTTTAGGAAGAAGCAGCTGCTCATGTTTTTTTTTTATAATGACCTATTTCACTTTAATAGAATTTGAAAGGTAATTATGTAGTAGGACGTTATATTAGAGCTCCATGATTATTTAGATTTAAAGGCAAAAATGTGCTTCAAAATCCATGTGTCCTAGGCATTAACAGAAACATTCACAGCAAACTGTAATGACACATACAGTAAAGTTGTCACAAAAATTATGCCCATCATATTTTGGTCATGATGCAAATTTGTAAATTTCAGCCTTTGAGTAGTGACCAACATTTTATCATTTTAATCCAGTTTCCCTGTGGAAAATGATCTTCAACTTTTTAAATCAATCCTGCCTTTTCCTGAGATTGCATTAGATGGCTACCTCATTCCAAGGAAAGATGCAGCTGTCCCAAAGGTGCTTTTTCAAAAGGCAACTGGACTTTCTTTGTTTTTTCTTAAAGATGTTTAACTTCTTCTCCAGGAAACTTCAGTTCTGAAAAGCTTCTTGGATGAGAAGTGAAACATCTTCAAAGAAAAACAAAGAAAATCCAGTTGCCTTTTGAAAAAGCACCTTTGGAACAACCTTGATCTGGATGTCTGAAATTTTTTATAGAAAGATGCAGCTATTTTAATAAACTGGAGTCAGATTTCGGCACACTCTGAAATCCACATTCATCTTCAAATCTTCAAATCAAAGCACTATGCTGCACATAACATTGCATTATAAAAAATTTCTAGTATGAAAGGATCAATCAGTGTAAATGTTTTCAGCAGACATTCTTTTGTGATATGGATATGACACAACTATCCTTTTTTGTTTGTTTTACTAACTAAGGCTATCTTAATATTTTTAAAAATACAAGGATTATTTTTTCTTCTTTCAAGAAGGAAAGAAGATCCTATGAAATACATCAAAACTGAACTGAGTCAGCATAAATCACTTTTTCATGATAAACCATTTATAACTTGATCCATTGATTCATCTCTCAACAAGACAAGGTCAGTTGAAATAAAATGATTCAGTTTCTTGCCTGCCAGAGAAAGGAACTTAAACAGCAAATTCATCTTCACTTCTAACCATATGGAATTTGACATAAACACACACACATACGCACGTATAAGTACAGTGAATCTAAAAACAGCCTCATAAACAGATCAGTGCACAGGAAAGTACAAAATAAAGATGGTACAGTAGTTTCAAAATAAGACAGCTGAAAGTCTGGACTATAGCCTTCCTTCATACAGTTCTTTGGAGTTATTTTATTTCTATTATTTTAAAGGCACATTTTAGAGTTAAAGACAAACAACATGTTAAAATAACTAATTCAGAAAAGATGCTTGGAATTGCATGACGGTGAAAAATCTTCCAATATAACTCAAGGTATCAATAAAAACCAAGGCTTTTCAAGGTTTAAGGCATTCCCTGATTGCAAAGCAGATTCAAATACATAATGAATTAACCACTACTACTATCACCACCATAAGCACATAAAGACGTGATCATACAATGTCATGACCAGGTTCTAAGGTCCCTCTTCCTCATGATGTGATCTCCCATTTGAAAATAATGAATATTGCTCCAGAAGCTTTGGGTTCATATGTTATGGTACACAGTGTGGAAACTGAAGAGATAGTCCCATGTTCTGTTTTCATCATGCTTGGGTAAAGCTGCCTCAGTTTATTTATCTATTGCTGCTCTTATCCTTGTTTAGAACAACATCTCTTGAGATTTTATTAACTCCAATCTGCCTGCTGTTTCAAAGGCCTTTGTGATCTTTTTTTTCTCCCCAGGTCTGGGAAACATCTGATCTGAAGCACTTATTTGTATGTTGCTACTTGGTATTGTGATTTTTCTTTTTTAAAAAAACCCAATGCTTTCAATTTATCAATTTTCAAGGGTGGTTGATTCCTTGCCTACTCTGGGCAACTTGCTAGTTAAAAGGAAAACAAGATGTATAAAAATTCAAAACTGAAGAGCAATAAGTGAATGTCTTGAATATTATAAGAGCAGATGATCACATTAAGCCACAATGTGATTTATTTTTCTGGACATAACATATGTGAAAGTAGGATCTTATCAACTAGCATGAAGTGGCTCCTTCCAGCTCTTTATGAAAGCCCTGATAAACCTATATAATAGTGGATGAGTCTACCTATGGAATTTATTAGTTGTCCATCTCTGGAAATTTATAAGAAAAGTCTGGAAGGTCACTTCTCATTACACATTATGGAGAGTTGGATTAGATTATTGTCATATCTTTCAACTCTTCTGTGACTCTATACAAACACTGTTCTGTTTATTTAACACCAAATAGGAATATTAATGAAGGAAACTATTCTGCTGTAGTTTAATGCCATTCCTAAACTCTGAACAAGAAATCTTATTGCAACTCTGCATACACTCATAACAATCTGCTGTTTGACTTAGATTTTTTGTTTTATTTTGATGATACTGTAATACCTTTGAAGAACAGATGTTTCAAACAGCTGGTAATTTAGTTCTGTGACTAATTCTTTTTGGATGGTTTCATAGACCTTCATTTACATCTGGTTTCATACAGAATAATTCTCTGGGTAGATTTGAGAGGAAGTTATACATTTCAAAATATAATAAGGCTTTACTCGCAAAGATGTTGCTCCTAGATTGGAAAAAGATAATGAAGGACTCCTTTCTAAAATTCAGAACTGCTACCTCATGCAGTGTCAAAGAGATGAAGCTGGATTATCCATCAGCCCCAAAGCCAGAGACAATACTGTGAAGTCCAATTGAGTTCAATCCTTTATTTGCTAAACCTAATGGATAGAATCTTGCCAAACTAAAGCTAAAATCTTCTAACTTACTAGACATAGCTAGAGGCGTTCTATGATGTAGCTACCCTGAACTTCTTCCCTCTTTCCCTAACTAGCACAGGACTGCTCAATGTCCAATCCATATCTCTGTGGGAAAGCTCTGGGTTGCCAAAGTTCCCCCTCTGCTCTTTCAAGTTTACATTTCATCACACCTTCTGTGCTCATGTACTTTCACCCATCCTTCTGAGAAATACAGATTGCTAGCATAGACAACCAATCCATGTCAAAGCTACAACAGGATAAAGGCTTAAAAACCTCCCTATAACTGGCATTTAGGAGGAAAACAAAATGCCACGAATTGCTGCTCAGAAATAAAGAAAATGTGAGGGACTAACCTATGTTCCCAGAATGACATTTTTGGACAACTCTCTTTGCTGAGACTTATTTGCAAACTTGTGTTTAATATTTTTAGTTTGTAGCCTCACTGGTGTGTTCAATGGTATTGTATGAACAAAGCAGACGTCTGGCTGTTATTTTGTTATTTTTCTTTCAAAAGAATCTTTGATCTCCAACATGGACAATTTGCTTGTGAAAATAGCAGGAAGAAGAAGAAGTAAATAACTGAAATACCAGTAAATAGTTTGAATTAAGGAGGCACAGGCTGTTTTCCTTCCTCCTGCATTCCACAAATACAAGGGAACAAGAAGATGTAATTAATTATTTCAGTGAATGTGGCCTAAATCACAGAGAATGCACACAGTGTGGGCTGCTTGGTTGTTTTGGCCATTATAATTAAGATGGCTTTGAATTATCTTTGAATCAAGCCATAGTTTAACAGACTTTTATCTTTGGGATCCATGGTTCTCTCTGAGTTTGGTTGTGTTTTTGTAGATGTTTCATTGGTAAACTAGATAACATCATTATGCACAAATGCCTAAGAAATTTGGCTGGTTCCTACCAACACTGACAGGGCAGTGTCACTAGTATATAAAAAAAATCCTGTTCCCTTCTATCACTGGGGATGTAACCTAGTTGAGTCATGTAATGTAACTTTGTTTACATCCACAGAGGTAAGTTGAAGTTGTGATGCCTCTTTCCAATGGCTCTTTGCAACTATGGTAATTATGACTTATTGCAGGATGGCGAGATTAAACAAAAAAGGAAATTAACTATTTGACTAATGTGCAAATCATCTCCATAGCCTTTTATTACTACCTTCTTTGTTCAATTTCATTGCAATAAATATTTACATTTCAAATATTATAAATTGCAGCATGTGAATAGAAATGGCATAGGTTTGTTTTCTGTAAATTCCTTTTTTTTTCAAGCACAACTTTGTTTCATCCTGCTTCAGCATCAGTTCACATATACTTTCTTAAATTCCACACAAATCTTTACATACATGTTCTTGAGCACTTGTGTAAGCATGAACATACACATTTTTCCAATCATATTTCCCCCTCCAAGTATGTATTTTGAAAACTGGCCAATAGTGTTATAAAATGTGGGCAAGTATAAAAACTGAAGGATACTATGCTCCAGTTCACATTTTAATTTGAGAAGCTTTAATAGGGTTAATTTATACAAAAAGTCCAAGTTATTTAGATGTGATATAGGTTGTATGTACTGTAACTTATATCTTCTCTCCAAATGTGTTGTTGTCCCCAGTTTGGGTCTGAGCCTGGTGCTGAGGCCAATGAAAAACACCAGACACAAGGTGCAGGTTTTGTTTCCTTTTATTGAAGTGCTTCAGCAAAAGGAGTCCCAGCCAGCAAAATGCCAGGATCCAGAACCAAGGATTCAACAAGCTTTCATACAGTTTTTTCAAGACCGGATAAAGGAACATTGTCTAATAGGCTTTTTGAAAGTTATCAAAAGGGTCCATGTCCCTATTTCTAAGTCTTAACTAATAAACACTTCAAAAGTTATATAACAGGTATTCTATTAACTCGACTTCAGCCCTGTTCCTAAGTTAACTAGTAGGCACTCTAGAAGACATTTAGCCAGTCTTCTATTGGCTCTGTCTTAGTCCTATTCCTTATCATAGCGATATGTCTTATATGACATGCCTGACAATGAGCTCTTGTTTTATACATTGAAAGGGGCCCCACCTGTGCTCACTCCCTCTTCCTTTGTCTTTGTTATGCAGGCTTTGCACATACACATCTCCTTCCTTCCTTCTGAGTTCATGCCATGACCTGACATTTTTACAGCAAATGGCTCATCAGTGTTTTCCTTTATGAACTTGTTTATCATTTTAGGAGAAATTAAATATAAGCACTTCAAGAATACATAACTGGAATCAGCATATTCATTTATGACTGATCAAAGAGAAGCAGAGAGGCGAAATGCAGAAGGACATCTCCAAGGTCAGAGATTTAAATAATTGAGCGATCAGCAAAGCTTATCTTCCAAGGAAACTTCTGCCTCTGAGCCCACTTCTTCTCCTGTGGCTTTACCTAATTACTAAACATTATAAGGCTTTTGAAAACTTGAAGGAGCTTCAATTTCCAAGGATTTTAACTTCTTCTAAAGTCATCCTAGAACAGTGGTTCTTAACCTGTGGGTCGGAACCCCATTTGGGGTCGAATGACCATTTCACGGGGGTTGTCAAACAATGCAGTCCACCATTTTTTTCCCCTTTTCCTTAGCTGAATAGAGTCTAATTCTATTGGCTTTCAAAAGCCAATAGGAATTGTCCAGGCTGTCTCTGCCCTGCTGAGCCCACCAAAAGTCCCATTCTGCAAATGGTGCTGTACCAGTTGAGTAGTCCTCGACTTATGACCGGTTGAGTAGTCCTCGACTTACAACCAGTTGGGGGTCGTGGCATTAAAAAGGTTGAGAACCACTGTCCTAGAATCATAGGGTCACAGAGTTGTGAGAACCCTTGGAGGTTTTCTAGTCTAATCCCCTGCCCAAGGCAAAAGTCCTCATACTATCTGGAACAAATGTTTGACCACTCTTTTCTTGAAAACCTCCAATGCTGAAGCACCCACAACTCCAAGAAGCAAGCTGTTCCACTGTTTTGTAGTTCTCACTGTGAGGAAATTCCTCTTTATTTCCAGGCTGGATCTCCCTCTCACAGGCTTCAACCCATTGCTGAAACTCATGGATTCCTAACTTTAGTACAAACATGACATTGTATCTCCTATATTCTGACTTGCTTTTACCTCAATACTACCCTAAAAAGATTTAAGGAATTAGATCTGATAGACAGAGTGCCTGAAGAACTATGGATGGAAGTTCGCAACATTGTACAAGAGGTAGCAACTAAAACCATCCCAAAGAAAAAGAAATGCAAGAAAGCAAAATGGCTGTCTGAGGAAGCTTTGCAAATAGCTGAGGAAAGAAGGGAAGCGAAAGGCAAGGGAGAAAGAGAAAGATACACCCAATTGAATGCAGAATTCCAGAGAATAGCTAGAAGAGATAAGAATGCCTTCTTAAATGAACAGTGCAAAGAAATAGAAGAAAACAACAGAATAGGGAGGACCAGAGATCTCTTCAAGAAAATTGGAGATATGAAGGGAACGTTTCATGCAAAGATGGGCATGATAAAGGACCAAAATGGCAGAGACCTAACAGAGGCAGAAGAGATTAAGAAGAGATGGCAAAACTACACAGAAGAACTATACAAGAATGAGCTTAACATCCCAGATAACCACATGAGATGGTCACTGACCTCGAACCAGACATCCTAGAATGTGAAGTGAAATGGGCCTTAGAAAATCTGAGCAATAACAAACCTAGTGGAGGTGACAGTATTCCAGCTGAGCTATTTAAAATCTTAAAAGACGATGCAGTAAAAGTGCTACACTCAATTTGCCAGCAAATTTAGAAAACTCAACAGTGGCCACAGGATTGGAAAAGGTCAGTTTACATTCCAATTCAAAGAAAGGCAATGCCAAAGAATGTTCAAACTATCACACCATTGCACTCATTTCACATGCTAGTAAAGTTATGTTTAAAATCCTACAAGCTAGACTCCAGCAGTATGTAGATTGAGAACTACCAGAAGTACAGGCAGGATTTCGAAGAGGCAGAGGAACTAGAGATCAAATTGCCAACATACGCTGGATCATGGAGAAAGCTAGGGAGTTCCAGAAAAACATCTACTTCTGCTTCATTGACTATGCAAAAGCCTTTGATTGTGTGGATCACAACAAAATGTGGCAAGTTCTTAAAGAGATGGGAGTACCAGACCATCTCATTTGTCTCTTGAGAAACCTATATGTGGGTCAAGAAGCAACAGTGAGAACTGGACACGGAACCACTGATTGGTTCAAAATTGGAAAAGGAGTCCGGCAAGGCTGTATACTGTCGCCCTGCCTATTTAACTTATATGCAGAGCACATCATGAGAAAGGCAGGGCTAGATGAATCAAAAGTTGTAATTAAGATTGCCGGGAGAAATATCAACAACCTAAGATATGCAGATGATACCACTCTGATGGCAGAAAGTGAAGAGGAACTAAAGAGCCTCTTGATGCGGGTGAAGAAGGAGAGTGCAAAAGTTGGCTTGAAACTCAACATTAAGAAAACCAAAATCATGGCATCCAGCCCTCTCAATTCCTGGCAAATAGATGGGGAAGAAATGGAGGTAGTGACAGATTTTATTTTTCTGGGCTCCAGGATCACCTCAGATGGGACTGCAGCCAAGAAATTAAAAGACGCTTGCTCCTGGGGAGGAAAGCTATGGCAAATCTAGACAGCATACTAAAAAGCAGAGACATCACCCTGCCAACAAAAGTGCGTATAGTCCAGGCCATGGTTTTCCCAGTTGCAATGTATGGCTGTGAACGTTGGACCATAAGAAAGGCTGAGCGCCAAAGAATTAAGGCCTTTGAACTATGGTGCTGGAGAAGACTCCTGCGAGTCCCTTGGACTGCAAGGCGTTCAAACCGGTCAGTCCTAGAAGAGATCAATCCCGACTGCTCTTTAGAAGGCCAGATCCTGAAGTTGAAACTCAAATACTTTGGCCACCTAATGAGAAGAAGGACTCACTGGAGAAGGGCCTAATGCTGGGAAAGATTGAGGGCAATAGAAGAAGGGGACGACAGAGAATGAGATGGCTGGATGGAGTCACTGAAGCAGTAGGTGTGAACTGAAATGGACTCCAGAAGATGGTAGAGGACAGGAAGACCTGGAGGAACGTTGTCCATGGGGTCGCGATGGGTCGGACACGACTTCGCAATTAACAACAACAACACCCTAAAAAGAGACAGTTTAAAATTGTCCTTACTTGTTCCAGTGTCACAGTAATGTCTCCCTCATTTCAAAACACAGTTTTTGCTAAGTACATGACCGGGCCAATTTCTCTAACAATGTGGTTGCTAAAATAGTCAGATGTTGGAATCTGCTCAGCTCTTATTGGGTACTGTTGGCTGCTGAGACCCTACCTCTTTCCCTCCAGTTTCTGGGATCTGTCCTGTGTAGCCATTTGTGGATGTACTACAGATATCTTACTTCTACAGATCCATCTGTCTGCACAATGTCTGACTGCTATTTTCACTTGTTAGGCTTTATGTGAGCTTCTAATAAGTATAAGATTAGTGTTCTTTCAGAAGAGTACTAAATCCACATTTGTTTAGAGAAAAAGTAGAGCTTAATACTCTTGAAAGACTGTTAGTTCTATGCTACACAAAACATAATTATGTGTCAACCAACAAAGTGTTTATTGCTTTTATTACTTTGAGGAGGAAACAATGCCATTTTGCCTACACATTCTAGCTTTAATACCACTAGGTACTATGAAAATTATTGTTGTTTATTATGCATGGGCCAGTCTAACTGTATATTCTCCATTGCCATCCAATGGCTACTTTGGAGTTCTACCAGGCCAAAGAAGTTGGACTTCCTTATCACTTGCTATCATTGGGACTCTTTTGTACCAGGGATTTTTCATTATTAACTGTAACTTCCTACTTCAGCCTTTGTATTTCATCCATGCTGTAATTTATCTGTTATTTTAAAATCTTTTTAGCAGACTCATAGAAGAACACTAGACCTAAGCTCAGAAATATTCTGGGAATTGGCAGGTCCAAATCAGAGAGAAGTGTTGCATATTGAAGCAGGAGTGTTTAGCATTCCTTCAGAAGAACATTAGACTCAAGTTTAGAACTATGCCACTTGACAAATAACAAGTAAGGAAGAGTCAGCCTATTTTTGACATAGATTTAACACACTTTCAGAAGAACACAATCTATTTCAGCTTTTTTGCTCACTTAGGGATTACAACACTAATACCTGGTTTTGCCTTTGGTTTGATCACTAAGAGATGAAATAAAGGGCTTTAGCACTGAGTAAGATTTGGACAGACTCAGAGAGTAAGTCCACCGAAAGCATCTTGCTATTCAAAACTTAAATATATTATTGCAATTCAATCATTTCCCTATTTTTTTTTTCAAATCTGTATATTCTGCTGCAGAGAAGATATACTAGCCATAGTTTTAGTCCTGTTTCAGGCTTCAAACATTTTACACATTCACACATGGGTAAGAATAGAAATGTACTTAAGGCTGAGCAGTTAATGGCAGAGAAAGGAAGGAATGTAAATCAACAACATCTCTCAGAAAGAAAGCTTGCCTGGGTACAACAGGAGTGTGCAGAAGAGGAGTCAAAATCCAGTCCAAAGTTCCGGGAGCTGGGTCAGGTTGTTACCAGTCCAAGGTAAGGGTTTTGTGAGCAGGATTCGGAAGAATGACTTACTGGAACAGATCAAGCAGTTGTTTCCAACAGGGAAAACTAGGTCAGGACTGCTTCTTAAATTAGACTGAAGCCAGCTATCTTAATTTGTTTAGTTACTTCCTTAGTTGGCAAGGAGCCTGACTGAGCATCTTTGTTCTGTTCTCCACTCTTCTCACCAAGATCAAGAGCCTGGGAGCTATATCTCATCATCTAACTGCTCCAGCTGTCTTGATGTTATCTGTGATTCCCAGCTTATTGTTTCCTGAGGCTGACATTCCCAGGTTCAGCTGGAACAGCTTTTGCTTTCTTCATTTTATTAAACAGAAATATATACCTGCCGAATGCATATATACTAACTCAGGGTGGCATACAACATTTAATCTTCAGAGTCACTGTTTGCATCCTGGGTCATGAAAATTTGCTGTTATGAATTCTTTCTATGCATCAGCACTATGACCTTTTCTTTTATCCAGCTAAATTACTTATGAGCAAGACCTGATTCAGTCATAAGAAAATGAAGGTATGAGAAATCACAATGACCTTAGCCCAACTCTTCCAGCTAAAATGTTGTTCTGGGGCATACCTCATGTAGCTTCAGGAAGATTTTGGAGTTTTAGCTTTCAGAGGAAAGGGGAAAGTAAGGAGGAAAGAATAGATGATAACTGTGTGGAATACTATATTTTTGTCAAGCAGAAACAGGTTAGGGTAAAATTATGATCAAGGTGGAACATGAAGCTGAACATGGTCCAATGAAGTTAGACAAGGGGAGCCTGAGACAAGTAAAAGTGAGCTCTGCAACAAGCCAGCTGATAAACAAACTCTCTTGTTATATGTTATATATTGATAGTGTTTATGTTAGAAATAGGTGTTGGGTAAAAGCAAATGGACACTGCAACCAGGTGAAACAAATTATAACAAAAACATTGCTACCATTATGGATGTGGAATTACCATGTATAGTCAACATAGGTAGTTCTTGGGTTGTGTTGGAATTGCTCTCACAAAATGATGCAGTCATAAAGTGCAATGTCACATGACCGCTTAGTGATAACAATTAGGCAATCCTGGATGTCACTGCTAAGCAAGGACTGAGTAGGTCATTAAGTGAGGACCTTAAACAACCATGATTTCCAACTTCCTGCAGATTTCCCCTTTGACTTTGCTTGCAGGAAACTGGTGGAAATGTCAGAAATCACAATCATGTGAATGCAAGGATGTGATGGCGGAAATTCTAAGGACTGCTTACTAAGTCCCTTTTAGAATTACAGAATAATAGAATCATAGGGCTGGTTAAGGAGGCCAATCCCCCTGCCCGTGGCAGGAAACTTCATATCATCCCAGACAAATGGCTGTCCAATCCTTTCTTGAAATCTTCCAGCCATGGAGCATCTACAACTTTGGAAGGTATGCTGTTTCATTGGCTAATTGTTCTCACTGTTAAGATATTTCTCCTTAGTTCCAGGTTGGATGTCTCTTTAATGAGACATCTCTTTCACCCATAAAGTGATCCTAACCTGAGAACCACTTGCTAAACATTCAGCAGCCAAGCAAATAATCCAACTGAGCTAAAACAAAATTTCTTTAAGATAGAGGCCTGTTATTTTAAATGCAAGCACAGACTTGCAATTTTGCTTCAACATCATCTTCCTTTTTTCTCTCCATTTAAAATAAATGCTTTTGACTTAACAGTTAAATAGCAACAGCGTATCTCATATCCAGCACTATTCCGGAGAAGACGCAAATTAATAAAGAAAGCTGCATTCTGAGCAGAATGGCAATTTCCTTATGGACAAGAAGCACTTCTATTTCCAGGCTTAGAAATGCTAGAGAAGAATATAAAATAGAGAAATCAAATCCTGCTAAACATACAGAAAGTTCTTATTAGATAATGAGCTGATTTTTAGTGGTGAGAATGGTATACTTCTATTAGCAATTCTGATAACAATAACAACATCCATTTGCAAGACTTAGTCTTCCTGTCTTTTGCAACCATCAAGAGAAAAAGCAAAATACAGCAATGAACTTTTGATTTGTCACTAAGAATTTGATTTGAAGTAGCTGTTAAGGCCTCTGGTCAGTTTGTGCAGTTAATGAAATGGACCACAAAACCAAAAAGTGGTCAGAATTCCCATACATAAAATGGATATCACGTTTGTAATGATTTCATCATGAGATAGTTAGGGAAAGTCAGAAGCTTAGTGACCATGCAGGCAAAAGCATTCCAAATCAACCCCACGGGAACACTAGTTTAGACACATCTAGAAGAAATTGTTAGTGAAAAATGAGTTTGCTTTCTAAAGAATTGCTAGAGGATCCTACAAAAACATGGAGAATGTCTTTTGGAATTAGAGTAGTGAGAATGACAGAAAAAAGAAGAGGTTGCAACTCCCTGAGTTAAGAACCTTTGTATGGGGAAATTAGAAATTAGTCTCTACTTTCTTGTCAATCAGGGAAATTCTGTAGAGAATTGGATATTGTATTCCAGGCATATTGCCTTTTATGGAGTAACATGAAACAAGGGCATAGATTGCAAAAAAAGGAAGCAGGCGACCAAAATCTATCTCCATTCATGAAGAACATCAAGATCCTAAAGTCCATCTTTTGGAGGCTGTCAAAATACTTTACCCTATAAAGCCAGACTACTGCAAAATCACTATGTGCAGTCAATGAGCTAAAGGAGCACCCCGGGGATTAATATAATAGATTTTTGCAGATGTATACAAAGTATCTGGACACGTCAGAGCTACAGAAAATTGGGTCTGCTACCATCTACTGACATGAGCAAACAATTAAAGAACTCCTTAATCAGGTGGGAATAGAAACTGGTAGCAGAATGATTGGCGGAAGTGGATCATTTTAGGTGGAAAATTCAGAATTACATTCAAGGGTGAGAACAAAATCATTATCACACATCACTTCAGGGGAAAAAGATTCACAGCTTCAAATCCAATGAGATTCACATTGGGAAAACAAGGGGATGGACTAGTAGCTTTAAGCCATCCAAAGACTTTAAACATGTCTTTGTGATGGTACTTAGATAATTTTTGGTTGGTTTCCTGGTTCATTTTCTGACTTTTTTATAATCATATTTTCCCTTTAACCTTCACTCCAGTGTAAAGTTTATTTTAAGTATATATATATATATATATATATATATATATATATATATATATATATATATATATATATTTGTTTTCTGAGGTTTTCGCGATATTTGTATGTAGGTCTTTGGTTGTTCGGGTTTTCTCCCACGTAAAATTGGAAGTGTCTTGGCGACGTTTCGACGAAGTCCCATTCGTCATCTTCAGGCTGGTGTTTTCAGCTTCGTGCTTTGAGCAGCAATGTGTGGTCTTAGCTGTTTCTTCCTTTTAACTGCCAGTGGGGGTATGAACTGATTGGGTGGGAGCTTGGCTGTGTTCTGATTGGGTGGAGGTGTGTTCTGAATGGTTAGGGGCTTGGCTGTGCTCTGATTGGCTGGGGGAGTGTTCTGTTTGGTTGTGCTCAGGTTAGTCTGAGTTGCAGAGGGGTTTAAGATTTTGGGCTGCCTTGCTATTTTCTGGCTTCGCGTTCGTGGTCGTGCCTCCTCTTCATGGAGGGTGTCAGTTTGCTTCATGTATGGATTGGAGGGGTTTAAAGTGGCTAATGATGCAGCTGTGGTCTGGCTTCTGGTTTGTGGTCGTGCCTCGTCATCGGTGTGGCTTTGGGTTTGTTTTTTGCGTGGATGTGTGGTGGTGACATCCTGTGTGGTTTTTGTGAGTGTGGGTCTGGTATCATTTTTTGTGTTAGGGAGTCGTTTGTCAATAAGGGCGGGTTTCCAAATGGCTGGTAGGCGGGAGGTATCATCTCGCTTGTTCATGCTGTGTGGGCGTTTTTCTATCTCGATGGCTTCTCTGATTATTCTGTTATTAAAATGTTCACTTTTGGCAATGGTTCTGGTATTTTTAAAGTCAATTTCATGTCCTGTGGCTTTAAGGTGTTGGACCAGGGAAGATGTTGGTTCCTCTTTTTTGACTGAGTTCTTATGTTCTTCAATGCGTGCACTTATTCTTCTGTTGGTTTGTCCGATGTATGTGGTGGGACAAGTGGTGCATGGGATTTCGTATACTCCTTGATTTTCTAATTCAATTTTATCTTTGGGGTTTCTAAGGATGGTGGATATTTTTCTGTTTGTGCAGAATGCTGTTTTGATGTTGTGTTTATGGAGGATCTTACTGATTCTGTCTGTGGTGCCTTTTATGTATGGGAGGAGGGCTTTGCCGTTTTCTTGTTCTTTGTCTTGGATTTTAGTGGGGGTTTCTTTTTGGATTAGGTTTGTAATCTTATTTCTATGGAATCCATTGGATGTGAGTACATTGGTGAGAGTGTGTAGTTCGGGTTTTAGGTGTTGTTCGTCAGCTAAGCGTTTTGTTCTGGAGATGAGTGTCTTGGCTACAGAGTTGATCTGTGCTGGGTGGTGGTGTGAGAGAGCGTGCAGATAGCGGTGTGTGTGTGTTTTCTTCTGGTAGATGGTGTGTCCTAGGGAGCCATTGGATTTCTTGTAGACTAAGACATCCAGGAAGGGAAGTTGGTTGTTAGTTTCTGTTTCCATGGTGAACTGTATTTTGGGGTGTAGGCTGTTGAGGTGTGTGAGGAAGTTGTCCAGTTTTTCTTTCCCATGTGGCCAGATGGTCATTGCCAACCTCTACATGGAACACTTTGAAACCCAAGCTCTAGAAAAATCGGATCACAAACCCAAACTCTGGCTCAGATATGTAGACGACACCTTCATAATCCTTTTCTTTAATTTTTTCCTCTATTATGATTTATTTTATTCAATTAAAAAAATAAAAATTCTGATGAACTTGTACATATTTTCCAAATGGACTAAAGTATTGACTACCTGCAAGGCTGGTTCAACTGCAGTGGCTAAGGCAGTATTTCTCAATCTCAGAAACTTTTCAATATGTGGAATTCAGCTTCCAGAATTCCCCATGCATTGAAGTTCACACATCTGGAAGTTGCTGAGGTTGAGAAACACTAGATTAAAGACTTACTGAATCACCAGATACTCCAATTTGATGTACCTCATATCCTACCCTATGAGAAAGGGATTCATTTTGTGAATGTCACACTTATACATAAAAATGTCTCTCACTCTTATGAATATTAGATCCCTGTCCTCATTGCCAATGAGATCCTAATGAGTTATCCCATGTGCATTACTATGGGTTTATTTAGATTCAAGTTTGATGCTTGATTTATGGAGGAAGTCCTTGGGAATTGTATTCTAAGTTCAGAATAGAAAGTTTTCTTCCCTATACACAGATTTCTGTGTCTGTTTCCATCTCATTCTAGCCATTCTAGTTTGCTGGAGGTTATCACCACATTGCTCCATGAGAATAATGGCATGTGAGGATGACCTTTGGAGACAGAAGGAAGAGTCAAAACCAGGAGAATGGTCAGTTCAGAAGTAGGTTAGTTCAATGTATAAACATCTCAGAAGGGAGAAACACATTTGTAGACTTGTAAAATTGATCTTAGCCTTTTGAAATAGTCCAGACAGGAAGCAGGCCCAGATGGAGTAATTCTACTTTATCCTAAATTTACATTGACATAATTTTGTAAGTGCCTATTACTATGTCAATCTATATCTAGTGATAGTTAATTGATTGTACAGATTATGCTTTGAAAGGCATGAAGGATATATATTATCCTATCCAGTGGTGGGATTCAGCCGGTTCGCACCACTTCAGCAGAATTGGTAGCTAATTTTTGTTGCCCAGGCCCGGAATGGACTTCCAGAAGAGGCATCCACATAGAGAACTGGTTGTTCATATATTTGAATCCCACCACTGATCCTACCTCGTTATGTCTTCATGGTATTAGAATAGGGGCAGCCTGCCCAAGGACCACTTTTCATCCTTATTTTTTGTATTCCATCTTTTTGGGATATTTTACTGAAACAATGAATATTAAAGCTTCCACTGGACTAACAAAGTTACTTTTGTTATGAGCAACCACAGTCCAAATCAGGAAAGCTACCAAGAGATTAAAATGCAATATAAAAGTTTTGCATTTTACAGATTCTGCCTATTTCCCATCTCTAATTTAATAAAAGAGCTTCTAAAAAGACTGTTTTATGTGAATAATTTGTTCTGTCACCATGAATTTTCAAAATTTCCATTCTTAGAATCCTAAGGTATATTATTTACATTGATTTATGACATTTCATTTCATTTTAACACTGTGAGACACACTGTGAGACACTGTGAGGACAGAATCGTTGCTTAAAATCCTTAAATTTGGTTGCGATTCTAGTACCTTAGATAAGAAGAGATTTTTTTTTTTTTAAACCAGCTCGTTATGTCCAATGGAAGGGAAAACAGTATACTAATCCAGAGAAAAACATTTTTTCTCTGTGTAAAGACAAGAAGGCTCTGCATTTATAAATTTGCATCCACCTCTATACCAGTAGCAAATGAAATTGTTGTAAAACTATGTTGTACTTTTGGAATAAGAGCTAACGTAACTACCAAAGCAAATTAATGAATACACATAGGCCACTCTTGGAAAAAAACAAAACAAAACCAGGAGACATTCATTTATCTTTGTTAATTCTTACATTTCTTGAGTCCATACATTCTTCAGGTCCTAGCACTGTCTCCAAATGCTGTATTAATCACAGCATGGGAACAGCCTCTATATCATCATTTGTCACAACTTAGCTTCCGGTCTGAGTTATAAACAAATTGACCTGCAAGTAGCTTTCTTGGCATAAGGAGTTCTAATTTCTGCTGACATTTATATACTATCCTGACTGACAGAGATGTGGCTTCGTTAATTTATAGTGTATGATAACATAAAATGCACATACAAATAATAAATCATGGGTTTTAAAGGCTGGAATTGCATATACTGTACTGTGATGTTAATCAAATGTAGAATTTTTATTTTTGGCAAGAATTAAAAGGTTTTGCCAGGACAAGGTGCACTCAATCGTTTGTACTTTGCATGGTTAGTACTGATACAGGCCTAGTTTCACAACTAAGAATTCCCAGTTGTAGAGTTTTAAACTTACCACAGCCTAGGCATGCATAATAGAATAATACTATGAATAATAGGGCCCTACACAGCAATACTGAAAAAAGTGACTTACCACCATTCCTGCACTTATAACCATTGCAGCATCACATGATTAAAATTTGGGCATCTGGCAAATGGGATGTATTTATGATGGTTGCATAATCCTTTAGGAGAAGTGCTGGCAGAGTTGAGGATGCTTAGAGATGTTGCCTTCCCACAACTTCTCCTGAATTCCATTGACCCTTATCTGGCACCAATTTAATCTTGACCTTCAGTTGACTAGATTCTTATGTAGAGGCTTAAATAAATCTTCTATGCTGCAAGCTACCATATAATCCTGATTCTTTATGCCTGACAATCCTGGGAATGATGTGATTGCCATTTGTAATCTTCCCAGCTGACTTCTGACAAGGAAAGTCAATGAGAGAAGCTAGATTTGCAAAACAACTGCATGATTTCCTTAATAGCCATGGCAAAAAAGATTGTCAAATCACTTAACTCACTTAACAACTTGCCTTGCTTAGCAACAGGAATTCTGGTCCCATTTGTGGCCATAAGCCAAGGACTAATTATATAATAATGCAATTATTCTTCAGAAAGATACCAATATGAATATTGTCTCTTATCAGTCTTTGCTTCAGTGTTTTCCCTTTTTTGGGGAAAAAATTCCATGTGATATATTTGGCATCCTCAAAGTATTGGTGAAAAGTTATTGCTATATTACATAATTAATATAGTTTGAGTAAACGATTGATTAATGGTTCCATAGATGCCTATGAATGCAGAGATTTCAAAAATGTTTTGTCAATTTTCTGCAACAAACACCCATGAGAAAACTAATTGTCAAAAAGAAGTAGCATCCTAGTATATTATAACTGCAGAGAATAGAGACAAAACACAAACACACATTGACATACACACAACCATCCACCCACTCAAGTACTGTACTGGTATAATTTTTAAAAAATATAATGAATGAAAAATATAAATAAAAAATAATGTGTATTATTTGCAGCCAACACTGAATTATTTGGGTAGTTAAAAGGAGAAGGGGCAGAAGGGGACCTTAAAAAAAGAGTTCTTTAAACAGGAGACATCCCCATCAAAATATCTCACTGATGTTTGATTAGACTTTTGAACTTTCCTGATAAACACTTGAACCTCCTTCACATATTTTGAGAGGAGTGCTGGAACTATTTTGAGTTTGGTCTAGTAGGGAGCTTTTACATCAGTGTAGAGATTAAACAGGCAGTTGGATCCTATGTGCATTGGTAATCAAGCAATTTCTTGAAAAATGTGAATGAGCTATTACAGCTTTACTTTGTCAAAATCCTCAGTGCATAGTTAAGATTGTACACTTCTTCAATATTATATAGTACTACTTCTTGGTAAGATAGGACAATGTGGGATAGACTGGACCGCCACCAGATAGATTTGCACTTGGCTGACCAACCACACTCAGTGGGTAGTTTTCAATGGAACTACATCTACATGGAGGGAAGCATGTAGTGGGGTACCCCAAGGTTCTGTCACTGGAGCCTTCAAGAGGTGACTGGACAGCCATTTGTCTGAAATGGTAGAGTCTCCTGCTTGATCAGGGGATTGGACAGGAAGACCTCCAAGGTCCCTATTACTCTACGTTTTATAGTCTATGTTCTATTATTGAAAATCTCATGATGGACACCTAAGGATAGTACATACACTTGCCAGAAGAAATAATTTAAAACAAAAAAGGAGAAATAAAAGGACTAACAAAAAGAATGACAGTGCTGAATCTAAAATTTTATTAACAGATCCACTGATACTTTGGAAAGAGAAAGTATCACTAAGAAGATTGTATTTTTATTTATGTATTATATTTTATCCCCCCCTTTATTATTTTATAAGCAACTCAAGTAACCTAATATTCCTTCCTCCTCCTGTTTTTCCCATAGCCATCAATCCTGTGATATGGGTTGCACTCAGAGTGAATGGCCCAAGGTCACCCAGCTGACTTTCGTGCCTAAGGCAGGAAGTTAGCAACAAGTTCAGTGAATTTTCCTACAACTCCATTGACAAACTTAGATAACCCTAGACCTGTATAGGACTTGTATAGCTTCACCTGCTTTTATGTTCAGGGATTGCAATATCCAACCATCCAGAGCGGTTGAATATTCCTAATTCACCCTGTAGGAGTAGCAAGAGTACTGAGTTCATGGAGATTCTGTCTTTTGTTTCCTTTAAAAAAAAATCTGTTGACAGTTTCTGAGTCAGCATTTTATTATTCTCTCTACAGTATTTAATTTCTTGAGACATTAATCTAGAAAATTGCAAGTCCAGCAGACTTCTATAGAAACTTCAGCACTAATGCCCAGGTCATAACTAGTCTTTCAAATCTCTTCTCCTACTGAACCTTTTATTTTTCCTCTTTCTAACATTTTACTTGCCTTGAAAAATTCTTCTCAGTAGGCAGGCTCTCCTGAAGTTTCAAATCAAACTATGATTTTCATCTTACATTACCATCCTCCTTAGCTTGTTACTACATTATTAATCTTTGTTCTTACAGAGCAGTTAGCTTATTGCTTTCCTGTTTGAACATATCATCAATGAGACATGTTTACACTGGGAAGTTTCTGCTGCAGAGTAGAACTGTAGTTGAGTATGAGAGGCTGAGTTTTCATAGCCTGTACATTAAATTCAAAATCCTGAACCTCTGATGATCAGTGAGAGAACGCCCATTAAGAAGATCACTGTAAATAACCAGAGGACCATTTCAACCTGAGAAGCTATAGTCTTTGGAAGCCATTGAAACACTCTGAGACAGCTATCAAGAAAAATGTTTAAGAACCTAAACTTATACTAAGGAATTAAAATTCATGCTTGATTTTTGGATTTCACTACTACTGAGGAAATATCAACTTATTTTTTAAAAGACTAGCAAAATATTTGCTTAAATCATAGCACCATACTATTTTTAGTGTTAGGATATAGTTTCTAGCGGATTCCTAGATTTGGGTATGAGACTGTGTTTTTAACACTAACAAATTAAACTAACTTAATTAGCTCTAAAAATTGTAAACATAAAGCATTAAACAATTTAATGGTAGATGAGTATATAAATAATTTGGTTTGTTTTTATTTCATTGGGGACTTGTCTTCTGATGCCTGCAATTTCATTATTTTTCATCTAGATAGCATTACATTTTACCAACATTCAGCTATTTTCTCAACTGTCAGGCTGATAAAGGTGGAAGAGATGAAGCTGAAATACAAAAATAAGATCACAAACATTTCTCCCTACTGCTGATTTTAGATTACAAACTATGAAAGGACTATAGGTCCACTATTCCTCTTTTAAATAATGGTAAAATAAGGGTGGAAAAAGGGAAAAGAAAAGTGTATGGCAAAACTGAAAAGAAAGAAAAAAAACATTGACTTCCAACTCCTTTTGGTGCAGTAGTATAAGATAAAAGCATCAAACTTCAACTTTTTATTTTTATATAATAATATAAACTAGCATTTATATAACAATAAATCTATCTCATTGGCAAAACCCAAAATCAAAGTTTCATTTTTTCCATCTCATGTACAAAGTCCAGAAGTGGTTTCCAAGTAGAAACAAAAGTAATTGTGTTCTTTTCTTTAATCAGAACAGTCAATTTGGCCATCTCTGCTAATTCCATCAACTTTTGCAGCCATTCATCCATTGTGGGAATCAAAGTGTCCTTCCATTTTTGTGCAGAAAGTAATCTTGCTGCCACCAACATATATAACTTGGTGTTCATGCATGTAAAATATCATTTATGTTTAAAATTGCTCAATGAAGATAGAGAACCTCTTCTAACATTATCAAGCAGTATCTTAAGCAGCACATCTAATATCTGCAGAGGAGATTTCTTTGAATGATACAGCAACAATTGTTAGTAGAAATTCTGGCAAGACTAGATATATCTTGGCTGATGTCATTACTACCACTACGAAGAGCTAGTAAATAAAATGATAAAAGAAGCATAAATAAAATTTCCTAGGTACATAGACGTCTTCTGATGTGATTAGTGTAAACTGCTAAGATTTAGCATGAATCAGCTGCCCTCTCATCCATCTGCACAAATGCAGTGAATTGGGTTATGAAGACATACATATAGCATTGGGCTGCAAACTTGGCCATATTTCAAAATCAACCCAAGATTCATTCTCTATTGCTAAATAGCATTTTACTTGAGATGGGTATTCTGGAAGCTATCACACACTGCAGGTTCCCAACGTCTGTGTCTCTTTATTTTGGTGACCCCCTAGAACATCTACAATCTCATTGACACTACCTGGTTGGAAGCCACCAATTTAGATCAGTGCTTTTTCTCTAAATGATTAAATATGCATTAAGCCTCTGCTAGGCTTAAAGAGGTAAATATTCCTTCAAACCAAGTTCAAGTCTTATTCGAAGTGGTTTGCTACTACCATCTAGGTTTTCTAACTTCCTTGTAGTCTGCAACTTTGGGATTTCCTGTTTGTCCTGTGTAAAGGATCATAAATTACCAAATTATATTCAAAGTCTAGAGGAGGATAAATAAAAAGATGCTTTGATGAGTGATTTTAAAATATTACCATATCTTGGAACTGACTGTTTTAATTAAAAGGTTTCCAAGAAACAAGTGGGAGAAAGAAGAATGCTTATGAAGACAGGCAGAACATCTCTTTCCATTACTGATAAACCATGGAGTGTTCAAAGCACTGGATAGCTCCATACAGAACCTGGAACTGAAAGGTAAAAACAGACTGTCTTCAGAAGCTTTTCTTCTGATTTGGTTTGGTCCTTTTAGTGCTGAGAAGATGGTATTGCTGCATTCTTAATGCCCAGATGTCAGTGAGCCTAAGCAAATCAAAAAAGTTCTGAAAAGAGTTGCCTGTACTGATATTGGGATGGAAGAAGGAAGGAAGGAAGGAAGGAAGGAAGGAAGGAAGGAAGGAAGGAAGGAAGGAAGGAAGGAAGGAAGGAAGGAAGGAAGGAAGGAAGAATTGACAAGCATGTTTTATAGAACATCAAAATAATACCATAATAATAATAATAATAATAATAATAACAACAACAACAATAACAACAACAACAACAACAACAACAACAGGCAGCGGCATGACAAAGTAGCAACAATGGTGCATTGGAAGATCTGCAAGAAGTATCATTTGCCTGTAAGCAAAAACTGGTGGGATCATAAAATAGAGAAAGTCATAGAAAATGATGAAATTAAACTGCTCTGGAACTTCAGAATTCAAACAGACAAGCACTTGCAATATAACACCCCGGACTTAACAATTGTCGATAAGAAAGACAAAAAAGTCTGGATAGTGGACGTGGCAATGCCTGGAGACAGCAGAATAGACAAGAAAGAACTGGAGAAGATAACAAAGTACAGAAACCTACAAATAGAAATAGAAAGACTGTGGCAAAGGCAAGCAAGGGTAGTACTAATAATAGTAGGTGCCTTGGGTGCAATCCCAAAACAAATGGAGCACCATGTGAACACCATTGGCATTGACAAATTTGCCATTAGTCAATTGCAAAAGGCGGCCTTACTAGGAACTGCTTCCATCTTGTGACAATATCTGTAATACCATCAAACATCCACATCTGCCTATCCCAGATTGTTGGTAAGGACTCGATAGGTAAACAAAATGCCAAATCCAGTCTGAATATCTGGCTGACTGTGCGATGATCCATAGTAGTAGTAATAATAATAATAATAATAATAATAATAATAATAATAATAATAATAATAATAATAATAGTAATAAGTTGGAAGGGACCTTGGAGGTCATCTAGTCCAACCCCCTGCTCAGGCAGGAAACCCTCTACTATTTCAGACAAATAGCTGTCCAGTCTCTTCTTGAAAACCACCTCAGGCATTCACCACTTCTGGAGGCAGAGAAGAAACAGGTACTTTCTCCCAAAAGATGCTTCTACATTTTAGATAGACCTAAATGTCTACATCCATCATTACAACAATGTTCAACAAGGACTATTCTTCAAATTAAGCTTGAAATCTCAAGCAAGTAGGAACTTGTGAGAGAACAGCGGTTGTCCTATCCCTTCAAGTACTCTCCCTAGCCAAAACAGCAATTGTTGGCTATAAAGCTGAACAGTGAGTACTAGACTTTGAATGTTTGTGTGTGTGTTGCTTAGGGACCTGTGTGGTTGTGTTGGCTTTCTTGGGTTTTGGAGCCCACTGACCTGAATATATGTGAAAGAACCTGTGACAGAATTATAGCACCTAGACTAGCACCAGAATTATTTGCAGAAAACTAAATGATGATCGTTTAAGATTTTATTTAGCATGAATGTACTTAAGGTTAACATGAAATGATGATATTTTCTGAATTATGCTGTTTACATGAACAAAATATGTATAAGAGTTATGTTTTAGATTCTTCTAATCAATAGTTGTTGGCATATTCCCATATTTTGGTCAGGTTTATTTTTATTGTAAAGGCTTAATTCATTACTTAGCACTTGGATTTTAATCTCCTGCATTGCTTACTCTTTATCTTTCATTTTACTGCTTTAATAGTATATTGTTGAAATATATTTCTCTGCTTCTTTAGTGTTATTAAATTTATTAAACTCCACTGGACAAGAACATAAGAATGCTGCACAATAAATATTTCTACCAGAACCCAGTTTATAGGTCAGGACCACAGAAAATTCTGGGAATACATTTGACCAGAAAGAATACAAGCCTGCTTCATCATCATCTCTAATGAAATAATTGACTTTTAATAGATGTGGCTTTTTATAGAGGCAAGATTTTTTTTTCATTGAACAATCTGGATACATTTTTACCAATTTTCACAATTTAGATTCATCTCATGCCCCAAATCAAGAATAACAGGTGGCAATTCTTCCAATCTGAGTTCTTTATTATTTCACGCCTATATTCACTGTTGTGTGGCTGAAAGGACAGCACCGCAACATTTACAGAAATATACAAATTTAATGAAAACAAGGACTGTAATGCTTTCTCTTCTCCAAAAAAACCAGCCCAAACAGGACTGGTCAATTTCAGTGCTTATAGAAATCTGAAGGCGGAGGAGAAATTCAAAACAAATCTGGGAAAGCACTTACTACATTCCTGTTCAGAAAGACCCCATCCCACAATAAGTTATCGCAAATTCTACTTGTTTTATCTATTTTTAATTAGTTTTTTTCTCTGTTGTGTCTTTGTTTTTTTACCAATAATCAAGGTCTTCTGGTCAGTGTATAAATAAATAAAATCACAATGTAGACCTCAGTCAAGGGTTTTAAATAAGAAACTTCCGCACATGGGATAAAGTCAAAAAGGCTACACATCTTGTGGCCCAGAGTTTCATCTCATGATGTATCCTAATGAAGAATCATTATCTCAGTTATGGCTATCACTTAGAACATTCTCCTTATCCTGTGATGCAGAAAGTGGTTCTGCAAGTGATCTATCTGATTATATTTAATTATTTATGGAATGGGAATATTTACTCTTTGAGTTAGCTTACAGTTCATTTGCATTAATTTCCCTCCCTCAGCATTATATATGTTCAATCTTGATATAATAAAACAGAATCATTCCTTCATCTTTCATGAAGAACTATAAGCTTACATAGGAAATCTTTTGTGGAGTGTTTTATTATATGGGTACTATATCATTTAAATATTATCTCATCAAGATTGTCCATATTGCATTTTCCTTAGATACATCTAAAGAGAATAAAAAGCCGTAAGACATTTTTCTGCATAAAATATGGAAAGAAAAGACAAAGGAGCAGGGAACTGTGAAATCCAAAGAAAAATCCAGAAAGGAAAAATAAATGAAAGCAAATCACCTTTTCAAGATTCGAGATGATGTACATGTCAGCCATTGTCAAGCTCTTCAATCTAGCTTTGAAATGTGAACTATTAAAAAAAAAGAAAACTATCTTTCTCTATTCAAAATCTATTTATTTTTTATGGTCAAGAAACTTTAGCAGAGAGTAAGAGGTTTATTTCTTTTCCCCTAATGTGTATTGATTTTGTTCATGTTTTCTTTATTCTAGCATTGCAAATGGTTCATAGGATCCCCTCTATGTCCCTATTTTGATGTTAGTTCTTCTGGGAGGCCTGCTAGAAAAAAACGCTGTCCTGCATATAAAATATAAGCAAGTTAATAAAATAGAGAGCACATTTTTTTTTCATGAAGCAGCCCCTTAAGTTTCATCTTGCTCAAGCACATTTTTCCCCACTCCATATTTATGAAAATATAAAGCCACTGGTCTGATACATAATGCACAACCTGCTTAAGAGTATGCAGCATTATTCCCCTCTGACAAAATAGCCAATATTTGGTTATCATAAAACCAATTTTAATTCCCTGCTTGGCATTTCTTAAAGAACCACTTCATCTTTGAAAAGGCATCTTTGTGTTCATTCACATTTTCACATATTTTGTTTTCAAGGCAACTTCCAGGACAGAAACAAAAGAACAAGGCAGAAAAAAAATACATATTCTAATATATATTCGATTCGCAATGGATAAACCCTCTCATATATTTGCTTCTGTTCAGTTTCGGCACTGCATTTGGATTCAACAACCTTTAGTTTGAATTAAAGGCTAGCTTTAAAAAAAGACAGACTAGTTGGCTTGGTCTTATCTTTCCAGATCCAATGTTTTGAAACACACTTCCTTAATATCTGCTAATTAAGTGGGTTTTCTGACCATCCTTTGACATGACCCACAGCTGACTCACCACAAGACCCATCACTATATTCATCACAAGACCCTCCCCTGACATGACCCTCCCATCACAAAAACTACTGACCACACAAAGCCTTTATAAACAGAAGAACACTAACACTGGCATTCCCTAAATTCCACTGAAGATGTTACTTAATCTGGTAATGAAACGTTCAGAAACCAACACACACGCTTGAACAAGCTTCCACCCTCAGTTATTTTATAATAGTGGACAATAATAGTAGATCTATTGAAAGCTACATAGAACCAACACTGGATGGAACCAATGGAGGATCTGGCAACTGGTCTGACAAAAGCTGGGAAGTATAAAAATAATTCAATATATTTCACACGGGTACAACAAGATCCAGAGACATTCCAAACAAATGGAGCTATTTGGTAGCTTCTGTTTTTTGCCATTGTGGTGACAGGCAGACAGCAACACCTATGTATACCTGCCTTTTGTATCCTGATCAGTGTACACTTAAGGACCTCAAGGCAGGATGACAGAATGCAATTAATGTGACTAGTTTCTGGGCAAGATCTGTTTCATTTGTATATATTTTAATCTTGTATTTTATATTTTAAGTTTTATGTCACATAGTATAACTTATTTTAATTGTGATCCTTCTGACATGAATAAACAAACATTTTATAATTGCCTCTTTTATAAATAAAAATGGATTTCCAACCAGAAGTGGCCTCTGTGTGTTTATCTGAGTTTGTCATGGCATGACAGGACTTTATAGCAGGGAGGATATAACTATAGCTCTTTAAATAGGCAGGCATGACTATCCCCAGGACAGCATGAGGAAAAACCATGTTTTGGCTTGTAGAAAAGTGTTATGTTTGTGGGCTGCATGCTCTAAAGCCCCTTTTTGCTTTAGACTCCCTAGTGCTACATAGCCCTATTAAACAAGTGTAAAGATGCTACTTTCAACCCAGGCAAATGTCTCTGAAGCCATGTTCTCTTTGAAGGAATTCTAAAGCAAATGCTCTTTCATCATGTCAAATGAGAATTGGAAGAGAAAAGGCAGGAGAATTTCACTGTGCTGTACTTTTCATTCTGAAAGGGAACTTGACAAATTATGCTGCAAGTTCTTGCATGCCTCCACCTTCAGCTGTGAAAGAACTTAAACCATCTGCACATTGTTGAAGAACACAGAAAGTATCAAAAATGGGTGTTAGTCAAATAATAATAACAACACTGACAATATGTCTGTGCATCTTAAGGTCACAGCAAGAAGACCCCTTTGGTGTTTGTTTCTCGACACACTGGTAAACTGTGAGCTTACATAACATTTGCTGCAATGCAGTTTCTTCAGTATTCACCTTTCCCAGGCTCCATCTGAAAAGGGTTTAATCTGTGCAGAGTATGGACAAACTAAAGCATGGCAGATATATTCATTTAAGAGAATTATTCATTTAATTTTTGCCACTTAGCATTTAGGCTCATCTGCTATTCATTTATTCTTCCCACTGACATTCATTTATGCATTTATCAAATATTCATTTAAATGGGGTTCATTCCAACTACAACAATTATTTTGTAATGGTATATGGGAAAGACCTTGGGAGACTGACCCAGAGATTCTGCCTAGGGGAAGAGTCAGATAAGAGAGAGTGTAGCCAATGGATAGTGCTGGGGGAAGAGAGAGGTTCAGAAGGGACCTTCCTAGTTTCTCAGCCAGTAAAAGAGATGGAGGGAGAACTGTACTTTCAGACTTGCAAGATGTTAATGTACAGTAGCTTTATAATAAAGTAGAATTAGTTCCTCTGGTCATGTCTCCTATCTGGTCAATGTAGTAAGGCTGACGCATATGGCCTAATCTGCAATATTTTCTTTTTAGCACAAAGAGAATGCAAGTTGGATTTCATCTTAGGCACGAAGCCAGCTGGGGCAGGCATTCTCTCACAGCCCTAGGAAGCAGGCAGTAATAAGCCACTTTTGAAAACTTGCCAAGAAAACAGTATTCCAATTTTTGAGGGACTGCCACAAAGAACAGGGGGTCAACTTATTTTCCGAAGTACCAGAAGACAAGAAACAATGGATAGAAACTAATCAAGGAGAGAAGCAACCTGGAATTAAGGAGAAACTTTCTAACACTGAGGACAATTAATCAGTGGAACAGCTTGCCTTCAAAAGTTGTGGATGCTTCATCACTGGAGGTTTTTAAGAAGAGACTGGACAGCCACCTGCCTGAAATGGTATAGGGTCTCCTGCTTAAGCAGGGGTTAGACTTGAATGCCCATTCCAGCTCTATTTTGATTGATTGATTGATTGATTGATTGATTGATTATTGATTGAAAACTGCAGGGACTGTAGAGCATCAGGACTGAAATGAATTCTAACTTTTAAACTTTCACTTTATTTTGAGTTATGAACATTTACAATTTTCCTTTCTTCCATTCATTCCAGGTTCCTAATTCAGGCTCTATTAAATGTCAATTATATTTTTTAAACAATCCTTGCTGTGGTATATAAAAGCGCCTAGAATAACTTATTTTATTTACATTTCTTGCTAAGGAGCTGGCAAAAGTCTTTATGAAAATGCTACTTTTAAAGACATCTTGTTGTCCTTTTAAAAGACACAGGAATGTGCAGTTTTGGCAACTGAAGATGTAAATTCTTTTTCTGGCACCTTTCCTGTTATAGAAAAGTTATAACTGTCTGCTTTTTTCCTATCCACAGATGAGAATTGTGACAGAACGGAGAACATAGACACTGCCTGCCACAGCCTGTCACGTATTCTTAGAATATGGTCTCTCAGGCATTAAAAAGTGTTCTTGTCATTAGTAGCCTAAACCTGAGAAAGCACTGAGAATATGTATCTTTGCAAATTTATGCACAAACCAACCCGAATTTTTAGTTCCATATGTTTCTATAGAACAGCATGTCTATAAAAGGTAGGAAAAAATATCATGTCCTCCATGCCTTCTGATTCTTTTCTTTGATAGTTGGTGTGGAAGTTCCAAATTGTACAAGTCCTTCGGTTGGCTAAACTCACAATTGCTAAAGAAGCCAATGGATTCTGTTTTTTTTTTCCTTTCTTTTCTTTTCCCAGGCAGCCAGCTTGCTAATTACAAGAACTGCTGGGGAGGTAAGCAAGAAAATGGGAGTTACTGCCATGCATATGTATCGGGGAGACTAGTGTTCCATTAGAGCAGCGGTTCTCAACGTTTGTGTGACGGCGACCCCCGTCACACAAACGTTCTGTGCATGCGCGGCGTGGCGCGCATGCGCGGCGCTGCCCCATGCGCGGCGTGCATGCGCGGCGCCGCCCCCTGAGGGGAGAAAATGGCAGATCACCTTCTTTGGTGACCCCCGAAAAATGGTCGATTGACCCCAAATGGGGTCGCGACCCATAGATTGAGAACCGCTGCATTAGAGGCAAGGAAGAAGACATGTGTTGGAGGAAGACAACAATGTGGAACAACAAAGAGGGATAACTGGAGCACAAGAAAAAGATTAGCAGAGAGGCAGCTGAAAGGAGCTTTACAGTGAGATGGAGCTTGCTATCAAGAGCTATCAACCCTAATCCAGCAGGCAGCAAGAAAAAGAAAATAAGAGGGAGAAAAGCAGTTCAGGGACAGAGAACTGGAATGATAAGAGGTTATAGGAATCCTCTTTATTTATTGAAGAAAGTAAAAGTTAATACAATAAGTAGGTGAAAAAAATATAATAGAAACAATCATTAATTGTAACAAAGACTGCACAAGATGCTTGGATTATAGGCAACTGGTTGTAGTGCTTAAACAGAACAATAATAACAAGAAAAAGAAAACAGGAGAAGCATACAAGAGTCAGTATTCAAAGCTAAAAAGAAAAAAAAACCTACTGGAACACTTGTAAATAAGTAACACAGAGACTAACAGGAATAAAGCTATGAATTAGGAAACTTGCCATCAAGTTACCCACTGCTCCAAGAAACACGTTTGGAGTAGTGGTTAACCAGGCTAGAAACTGGGAGACAATGAGTTCTAGTGCTCCCTTTGGCACAAAACCAGACTTTGGGCCTGTCTGTCTCTCTCAGCACTAGGAAGGACTAATGCAATAGCAAACTACTGAAAAGCTTTGCAAAGATCTGTCTGTTTGCAGGGACCTGTCCAGGCAATCGCCAGCAATCAAGACTGATTTGAAAGCACTAACAACAAACAAAAAATGGAGAATGAATTAATTAGAACATTAGGATTTGTAAAACCAAATCCTACTTTTATAACTGTTGAGCAATGAAAACAACCCTGTGAAGGTAAAAGAAGGTACAATTCATCATTTTGCTTACATTGGCACCCTCCAAAAAGTGATATTTAGCTTAAAGATGACCTACTGAGGATTTTGGATATTGATTCCCAATACATTTGAAGAGAACTAAGTTGGGAAAGATTTTCATCTTTCTCTCTGTATCTATCTGTCACAAGGTCCAATCAAGGTACACATTTTAAATATATCTTAATTATAGGTTGACTTTTTTAAAAAAGTATAGCAAGTGATGTTCACTTCAGTTGGACAAAAGAAGAAAAATGTTGATTGTGTACCATATTCCTATGGGCTGACACCAACCAGATTTCCAAACTTGAATTAAATTTCTATAGAAAAAAATATTAGGATTTTTTTTCCTTTCTGGTTAGCCAATACAGAGGTGTCTTCAAAATCACAGAGAGATGTATAACAAAGCTACAGCCTCAAAAACATCTGCTAGTTCACAATAATAAATTCAAAAGCTCCATCAAAATAAATTCTAGATAAATTCTAAATTACCTGAGGTAGAAAAATAGACACACACAAACAACCTTTTTTTTTTTTTTGAGATGGAGGAAAAACGATTGGGAAATTAGAAGACAGGGTTTGGTCCAGTATTAATCAACTCCCACTGTTTTCACAAACAGAGCAAACCCATGCTGCACCCATATTAAAAACCCAGAAAATGCATAAAATGGGTTTAACTGGATATTTTGGTGGCTTTTAATTATCAAGGAATGCAAAAATTTGCTATTGTTTGATAAAGTTTTATTACATGCATGGCTTGGGATATCTGAGCAGGCAGAGGAGATAGGCATTGAAATAAAGGACAAAAGAATGAGTGGAAGAGGCGCTCCAATCATTTTTAAGTTTATTGGCAACAAAAACTAAAGTGAAAACCTGCAAAAAATGTATTTAAACCTACATATAGATTAAATTACATTTTCTAAAATTAGAAAGACTGGTTTTCAGTCACAATCTTTTTCAACAAATCTTTTATTTCCAAGAACATACGCCAGTGATAATATAGAATCAATGAACATATGCTTTCTACATTTAACCACAGAATGCACGATGAATCAGGGACTTCCATGAAGCTATACCAAGCTAAATATGACTTGGGAAGAGCAAAGACCAAAGAACTGTGTGTAGATTGGTTCTTGAGAACCTCTCCAGATCAGGAAAGGATGGAAGATCACCCACATGTGCTCCAAATAGCTGCAGTAGTGTCTTCTACTGGTTTGGAGGCCAGGAGATAAAGGGATCAACCATAAAACCTACAACCACAGTAGAACCTTTTTAAAGAACACTATGTTTGCTAACTTTGCTTCCAATCTTTTTGCAATTGCTTATTTAACCATGTTAAAGCTGTTAAAGATCTTCAGAACAACAAGTTTGAAAAACTATCTGGTAAGTCTATCTTTCTTTCTGAACAAAAGAAAAATTAAATATAATTTAAGAATAAATGGCAAAAAGCTAAATATAATTTTGAATCAAGAAAATTATAAATGAATTAAGAGTTCAGATCAATTTGGATTTTATTTGCATTCTTTACTCTTTTTATTGTCTAAGTTTACTTTGTATTAATTTTTATTATTACACTTATTAATATATTACTTTGTATTATTTTTATTAATTACGTTACATTTGAAACCCAGCATTCATTTTTGTATCAATCAGGCCTGAAAGATGTCACTTAAATTGCCAAGTTTCTTTCTTTAATTTATTTCCTGGTTCCAAAATCAGCTTTAATTGAGCCCTTTCAGTTATACTACAGACTACAGTGAATTATTGTGAAACAACAAAAACAAAAGGAGACATTAAAAAAGCCAGATAACATTTGATTTTAAGGCTATGCCTACCAGGGCAAAAGTGAAGAAGGTTAAAGAGATATCTTTCAAGCCTGGTTGCTAACAAAAATGAATGGTGGATCTTTAGTGGACAAAAAAGCTGTCTTTGTTTTTCTCACAATACTTCTAAGTCATTTGTTTCAAGTGACTGAATTCTTTAATGCTTTCCCATTAATTTCTGTCCTGCTTTCAAGTTCCCTATACATCACTTTTCTTTTTCTCCAAAGGTCAAAGAATAGATTATTCACCACTTTTACATACTCTGGCTGGATACAAAAGGACTTTCAAAAATTCTTCAACAAATTCATAGGTAGGAAAACTGACTGGAAAATTTCTCCCTATTTCTCAAGAGGAAGGAGAACCTTCTTTTAGGGCTGTGGTGACAATTACAGTGCTACTGAAAAAGTCCCATAGGAAGAATTATTTATTTAATTATTATTTATTTATCAAATTTGAAATGGCCCATCTCCTTCACAGGGGGATTTCTATATTTTATTTTGATAAAATATAAAACATTAAAACTAAAAACAGGTTATAAAATTTAAAAAGGCAAGGATAATTAAAAAGCAATGCTAATTAAAAGTCAAGGAGGGCACTTTTAAGTGTTAACCAGTGCACGGCTCTATGCTCTTCTGTGATCCCAAGCAAAGTCAAATACTTTCTTGAGGTCTTTTCAGAATTGGAGTAATCCAGGAAGGTAGAGACCAGCTTAGATGGTTGTATTCAGAATTCAGAAGATTCACACATGTTCTTATAAGCAAAAACATCATATTTCATCGTTGAGGGATTATCTTGTTCTTTGAAGAAATTTCAAAACCAGGGTTCATCAAATGACATGAGAATTGGTAGAGAATCCACCACTTGGAACTACAGACAACCACATGCTTTGCTGTTGCTTCCCATCTTGCCCTCATGTTTTTATTCAAACTATTTGAAATTTGTCAATGTTACATCCTGCAATGATGGATTTAACGCTATCACACAACATCTGCCTATCCCAAGTCCTTGAGAAGGACTTGGTAGGTGGACAAAAAAGTACACTCTAAAACATCTGGCAACCTCCACCACCACCAACAACAACAACAATAATAATAATGCATACAAGTCTGTCTCAGAGATTGAACACTTCATTCTCAAAAGCTTTACTCCGTATTTATAATTTCTGAGTCTGTGACCTTTATTCTTGCTTCTTGACATTGTTTTCATTCCTCTATGCCTGCAAAGACTTCATATGAAACCTGATGGGGTCTCATTTAATTTTGTAGCAATATTACATTGTTTTGTTATTAGGTTTTCTCATATATTCTGCTACAGGGCAAGTTCTTTATCTGGTTTATTCCAATTGACAATTTCATTCCCCTTTATATATCAGAAGGAGATTTTTATTGGTTTTTTTTTTTCACTTGACTTGCAGTGCATTTTTTTTTTCTTATTTCCAATTTTGTCTTCCAAATAATTGGTCCTCTTTTTCCCAATTTTTGCAAGCACTTCTTATAACGCTTTCAGGCAGAAAACAACAGGCATGTTTTATTAGGCTACTGTTCTTTTTTTAACACTGAGCAATTATACCTTACCCAGGAGGATAAATAAGTGGTATAGCTGCATGTTGATAACAATACAATAATAAAAGTATTTCTCTGGTTCAGTTCAACTCCTGGTGATTTCATAGCTATGGTTTATCTATGTAGTTTTCTTGGCAACAATAGGAAATACTTTGGCAATATCTTTTTATAACATATGTTTTAAATCTCCCAATCTTTTTCCAAAAGCCCTGGTCATTAGCTATCCAAGTATTACCATATCCAAGCCCACTCATCATTATTGATGAGTGCTGCTACCTATACCTGTTTACAATTTAACATATGGGCATTAAATGCTGCTTTAATTGTGATATTTTATGCACATTACACTTTTTAGTAAGATAGAGAAAATGTAGATTAGCAGCTTTTCTTGATATTAATATCTGCATTAATGTCCTGCCTCTAAGTACATTGATATAAATCTGTGCTTCCTTACAGCTGAGGTTTAGCATATATAGCAACAAGGCTTTGGTGCCATCCTTATAGATTCCATACTAGAAATTCCTTATTCTTCAGTAAGCAACTTTTGTTCTGCTGCTGTGATATGTGCTAGGCTGCACTCAATGCACAAATTTCTCTGCTTTCCTATATTTCCTAGTCTCAAGAAATATGGTGGGGCAAATCAAATGAGAACATTTATTATGGCTTTTGCATAGGACTATCTATCTCAGTGTCCTTATGTGGGTCTTAAAGGTGTGTGCATGTGTTTTATTGGAAAATTGTCAAGAAAATTATCCCTGGCTTCTTCCAAGCTGCAGAGTAGCAGTGAAGTGAAAAGGAGGAAGTAAAGAAGGAAATGGGTGTGTGTTTGTATGTTTGTGTGTGTAAGGGGGGAGTTAGTGAGAAAACATATGAAACCCTGTGCGTCAGTGGCCCTCAGCTTTTTGAGCACCAGGGACTGGTTCTGTGGAGAGGTTTTTCTGCGAACTGGAGGGGGTGTGGTTTTGCATGCTGCCTGCAACCCATGGACGGGGCTTTGCTTGTTTGTGTGGCCCATTTTCTGACATGCCACAGCCCAGTGCCGGTCCATGGATTGGGGGTTGGGGACCTCTGCTATATGTGATGAATGCAAAAACTAACAAGGTATTCGGCAGAATTCTGACTGAAATGGTATGAGAGATAGCAATGAGCAAAATTTAAGAAGCATATAGTAGTTTTATGCTGGCCAAGAACTTGATGACCCCATTTTGCTTTTTGAGAAAGGAAGTGCATTGTCTTTTTCCTGGTTTAGAGAAATATACAATAAAGTGAAGAGGCTCAAATTGTGGAACTGTTTATGCATATCTAGAGTTGTATATTAGTAACCATAGGAGAATATGATGAAATATGATGAAAGACTAAGCAAAGAGTGAGACACCTAGATGTAAGGTCTTGTTTCTAGCAAATTTATAGAATGAGAAGTTTAATGAATAGTGTTAATATGAACTAGATTTAGCTCTACTTCCTTTTCTTATCTCATGCCTTTAATTTCTTTGGCTTATTATTTCATATTCCTCTCTGCACTTTGCATGAAGATGCTTATCTTGTAAGGGAACAGTGTGGTAGTATATACCACACAGAGGAGAGCCGAGGTGGCGCAGCAGTTAGAGTGCAGTACTGCAGGCCACTTTAGCTGACTGTGTTCAGCAGGTCAGCGGTTCAAATCTCACCGGCTCAAGGTTGACTCAGCCTTCCATCCTTCCGGGGTAGGTAAAATGAGGACCCAGATTGTTGGGGGCAATGTAAATATATATATACATTGCTTACTGGTGTACACCACTTAGAGAGTGCTTGCACTTAAAGCGGTATATAAGTCTCATAAAATAAAATAAAATAAATAATACTTATGTATTTTATGTAAATTGGCATAAGTTACTATTAGAGGTAGCTTAGGACAGTACTCTGCTATTAGACATTTCATTTCAGATTTCCTCTCCTTATTTTCCTGCATATTTCCACTACTCCTTACGTGTTAGAATTCTGATATATTGAGAAACCGATTCAAAACCGACTTTAACCCACTTTAGATCACCTCTAGGTGCCATAAAACATTTTCTTCCCTTGAAGTTGATCTGTTTCCCTTTACTGTTCATGACCACTTACTGAAGTCTACTTATCATATAGGCCCACCAGCATCCTGTATGAACTGCTCATTTTTTAAATAATATAAATGTTAAAACAAAATGAGAGTAAGATTAACTTCTTATTAGCTGGAGTAGGAATATAAAGCAAATTATATATTGTGGGAAATGTTTTTGGTTATACTTTGGTTGGCAAGGTTAATTTAATTAATTAAGGAGGAAAAAAGAGACCTATTTAATAAGTTTCAGCCTGGCTGATTTTCTTAATTCCCTTTTTAAAGATACTCACATACACAGACACACACAGACAGACCCACACAGAGACTACTGTAGAAATGTTGGCACATTCTATGGAACGTGAAGTATGAGAGTAGAATATTTTTGAAAAAGAAAATCAATAAAAACGGACAACTTCATTTCTGTCCTCCGTGTGAAATCCATTGTCAGTAACAGCCAATTTTGCTATAAAAAGACCAGAGCAATAAATGTTTTACAGCACCTGAAGAAAATATGCAGTATTTGACAAGGATGCTCCTTGATGATGTAATACTGAAGAGAATGGGGTACTTAAGTGATACATACTAGAAAATGTAGTGTCCTGATATTCAGAATTTTAACTGCTTCACTTATGAGAAGATAAAGGCTAAGAAAAGCATTTATTCAGTCCAGAGACTTTTATCTCAACAATAACATCAATGAACATCTGTCCACAAAGTAAACAGTTGAGGGTTTTGAAGATCTTGTATAAATTCTTCACTGAAACAATTTGAGCTTCAAGGTTGTATTTCATATGGTCATAGCAAGAAATCCTTGAGATTTTTTTTAAAGGAATGTTTCCTACAGTAATAAAGTCATTATATTAATATCAGAGGTTTTTTTTAAAAAAAAATCAATTGGAAGAGCTTTTTGTATATTGAAAGAAAAGCAAATACATGTTTTAGGAGATTCTGTCATCCATGTTGTGGTTGTCCAAAGGTGCTTTTCCAAGAGGCAACTGGACTTTCTTTGTTTTTCCTTGAAGATGTTTCACTTTTCATCCAGAAAGCTTCTTTAGTTCTGCAAATACAGTTTCTAAGTCCTGTCATGAGTTTGGAGGAAAAATAAAAATGAACTGTATTAGAAAGTGGTGACAGTTCGTGTCAAAAATATTAACGTGTGAGGTACAATCCTTTGGAAGCGAGTGCATTCTTTGGGAGACTTCTAAAGTACAAGCAGCCCTCAACATACAGCCATAATAGAACTTATGCATTAGGTTGTAAGTTGTAAGACAGTCATAAAATGGGTTGATCACATAAATGACCCAATTTTATGACCTTTTTTATGATCATTAAGTGAACATGGCAATTAAAAGGCACATCTTGTCTCTTCCAGCTTTTGGATACTGTCTTTCATGGCTTTGGGCCCATAGAAACCAGACCCCTGGCTTTCACAGAGATAGCAATACTTCACAAAATTCCTGTGAATGACAATAACAATATTGTGGTGTCATAATATGCTCTGTGTGATCTCACTACCCATATAGAAAAGGGACAGGGCTTGCAGCATGACATGGCAACCTGGCTTTTAAAGGTCTGACTGTCCTTGTCTCCACAGTGACATTTGCCTGCATAATGTTCCTTATAAAAACAGATTTAGGATGCTTGCTAATTGTGTAGTCCTCAGATCATTGATTTAATCCAGAAAAGATAGACATGATTTTCCAGGTGTATGTTGCTACGTCTATTACTATTGCTGTGTTCTATGTTTTCTACTGCTTTGCCAACCAGAACTTTCACTTGACAATATTTTTTTTAAATCTTTTACCTTTGTAATTTGTTATTTCTGATTACTTGTGCAAGGGGGTTGTAACTCTTCCTTTAACCAGTCAGTGTTCCTGGGATCAATATCATGGAGCTGGAGTTTCTGTAAATGATGTGCAACACAGTACAAATTGCTTCATGTCAAAGAAAGGCACATGTGATGCAGGTGGTGGTAGAACTACTTTGCCTAGTCTATTTTGCCTTTGCAGGTACTAGGTGGCCCTTTTATTATTGTAAGAGGTCAGGGGTGTCAAACTGCCGGCCCGCGGGGCGGATGCATCATGACAAAATTGTGCACATCCCATTGCCAGCAATGGAAAAAAAGTCACGATAAACACAAATGAACCATATACAAATTTGGTTACAATAATTAAACAAATCATAAAATACTTTAACACCAATACTTAAAAAACAGAAAGAGAAAAAGAAAAGAAACAAGAAGAAGAAGAAAAAGAAAAGAAAAAAAAAGAAATTAGAAAGAGAAAAAAAAATATCTGAAAAATATTTAACTTTAAATATAAATTATTCAAAAGCTAAATAATATTTTTTTATATCATACTTGTATTATATAAAATTTATCCATCTTTTCCATACCAAAAGGTACTTCTCTTGCGATTGATCTTTCAATAAAGCCGAAATCTTTGCCATTTCCGCTAAATAGGAAACTTTAAGAAACCATTCTTGCAAAGTAGGCAAAGATTCCTTCTTCCAGCATTGCCCTACTAACAATCTAGCCACTGTAATTAAATTTAACATTAATATAGTTTCTTTACTGTCACAGTCGGAAACAATACCCAACAAAAACAATTGTGGAGTAAATTTTATCCTTCTTTTAAAAATTCTTTGAATATTCCACCATATCTTAATCCAAAAAGCTTTTATATTTTTGCATAACCGCCAAATATGATAATAAGTAGCATCCAAGCAACCACATCTCCAACATTTAGGCTGCAAGTTTGAATACATATGAGACATTTTTTGTGGATCAAGGTGCCATCTGTAAAACATTTTATAAAGGTTTTCCCGTAAGTTTTGGGCTTGTGTAAATTTAACATTCCTCACCCAAATAATCTCCCAAGTATCTAATGGAACCGATTCATTAAAGTTTTGTGCCCGTTTAACCATACAATCTTTAACTAGTTCTGCTTCTGAATCTAGTTCCACTAACACCCCATAAATTCTTTTGATATGGGTTTGTCTTTGATCTTTTATTTGTTTTAACAAATTCTCATCCTCTCTAAGCAAACCCACCTTACAATCTGTCTTCCACCTTTCCAATAATTGTCTATACTGAAACCATGAAAAAATAATATTTTCTTGTGTTAAATCTTCCATGAATTTTAATTGCCAATTTTTACCATCCCATCTAAGTAATTGTATATAAGAAATGCTATCCATCTTAACTCCTCTCCTTATCCCTTCTATCGCATGCCATGGAATAGCCCATAATGGAATTCTTGAATCACTTCTATAATATTTCTTCCAAACCCAAAGTAAGGAAGTTCTTAAAATATGAGACTTAAAAACCCTGTCAACTTTCTTATTAAAAATTAAATAGGCATGTCATCCGAAAAGTAAATCCCATCCCTCCAGGAGGAGTACATCTACATTTCTTAAGTTAACCCAATCACTAATTAATGTTAACACCACAGCATCATAATACAATTTCAGATTCGGTACCTTGAGTCCACCTCTTTCACGAATATCTTGTATAATTTTAAGTTTTACTGTTGGTTTTTTCCCTGCCCAAATAAATTTGTTGATACCTTTCTGCCATCCATTTCAATTAACCTCATTCTTTAGAATAGGTATCATTTGAAATAAAAAGAGAAACTTTGGCAAAACATTCATTTTAACCGCTGCAATTCTCCCCGATAGGGACAATTGCAGCTTCTTCCAATTTCAATCCTGGGATAAAGACTTTTATATAGGGTCTGGTTTTGCATATTGCAATAGGCATATCTGTTGTAGCTAGCTTCATTTGTACCCACAATAAATCATCTGCAGAAGCTGAATTGTGCCAGGAAGCTATTGCTAAGTAAGTCAGATCCAGACTAAAGGCTTGTGTGTCCAGAAAGCCTAGATTTTCAGTTGTGTCTCAAAATAACAAAATAACAGAGTTGGAAAAGACCTTGGAGGTCTTCTAGTCCAACTTCTTGCACAAGCAGGAGACCCTCTACCATTCTAGACAAGCCTCATTTAAGAATACCAATTTTCTCACAGCACTATTTAAGGAATGAGCTCAACTAGTTCCTGGTAGCTCCGTGTACATATTTCCCTTTATTCTTTCTACTTCTTAGTATATTGAACATGAGTTGAGTACTCTTTTAGACTAGAGCTAGTACCATAGTCAAATATGGTACAAGTCAGGTTACATGTAAGCAAATGTGGAGGCATTTCTGTGATGAGTAGGAATAGCAGGAGAACTCTGTTTCACTTGAAATCATATCCCTTCACGAAGACTGCCACTTGTTAGTTGAGCAACTTGACAGATAGTTGAACTCATTCTAAGCATTTATTGAAAGTCAACCCAGTTCGTACCTGTCCCTTATTAAGTAAGCAATTAGTGGTTGCTTTTTCTGATGAAAAGGTGATGCTTGGTGGGAAGGGAAATAAAACTAGGACAATTCCAAGTCCCTTTCCCTAATTTGTGCTGTAGTAAACAAGGACAGCACTATTTGCCAACCTCACAATAGTGGCAGAACTGGCAACGGAAGCAGCACAATTTAGCTACCATATTTAGAACACAGAATCATAGGGCAGGAAGTCTTCTAGTCCAACTTCCTACTCAAGGTAGGTGACCTTATTCAATCCTAGTCAAATGGTTGTCCAGTCTATTTTTGAAAACCTCCGGTGATGGAGCACCCACAAACACAGGATACAAGCAATTCCATTGATTAATTGTTCTCACTGTCAGAAAATTTCTCCTCACTTCTAGGTTGTATCTCTCTTTAACATGCTTCCAGCCATTACTTCTTGTCCTGCCCTCTGGTGCTTTGAAGAATAAGTTAATCCTCTCTTCTTTGTAATAGTCTCTCAAGTATTAAAAGATACTTATCTTGTCCTCCCACCCCCAAATCCTTCTCTTAAATAGACTAGACATACTGCATCTATGTCCCTCAACTGTTTGTCATATGATTTAACCTCCAGACCTCTTATCTTTGTTCTGTTAACTGCACGCTTTCCAAGGTCTTGATATTATTTTTTTTTGTATTGACATGACCAGAACTGGATGTATTATTCCAAGTGTGGTGTTACCAGCATGGTGTAAAATAGTCTCACCAGCTTTTCATTTATTTTTGTGCCAGCTTAACGGTTAGTGAATATCACTTTAGCTCAGCCATCTGGAAGAGCTCTAAATCTGGTTCGTATCAACTGTGAAACTGCTTCTTGATATTATTTCCATTAATGGGCATATGAAAATCTGCTACATCAATTTGTCATTTATGTCTTGCCCCAATATGCAGAGCTTTTATACAGGATTTTCCTTAATATACACAGTTTACATAAATTTCCCCAATTTATTTTTAATGTAATGTATTTTGTTCTGCTGTGTGCTTTTTAATGCAAATGAAACCATACTTTTATTGTAAGAGCCTTGCCCTATTCTTTTTTAAACATAAACAATTCAAATATTATGGATTTTTGCTAGCAGTCTCTTCAAATATATGCTACTTCAGACATGCATTTCAGAAATTATTTTTTAAACAGAGATTCCCCTTTTTTTCAGCAAAACAATGACAGATGCTAATGAGTTCCATTTATTAGTGCTATCTGGCTTCTGCAGAGTTCATTTAGCAGATTGTCCCAAATTTGCACTCATTAAAATCTATAGTGGATTTGTTTTACATATCTATTCCCACAGCAACGCAGAACATGTTCCTATGTGCTGACACTGTGTTAGGCATATACATATATTTTCATCTTTCTTCCCTTTTCTCAGCAAATAAAAATGGTCAGGGATTCTCAGGAAAGAGGACTAGATGTTGGATTCGAACTTGTTTTGGTTGCAACGGTATTAGCCCTGAGTAGAATTCTGGGATGGTTCTAGATTCAACAGAAAAGTCAGAAGCTGGCTCTAACCAGGGGTCTTCAAACTTGGCCCTTTATGACTTGTGGACTTCAACTCCCAGAATTCCTCAGCCAGAATTCTGGGAGTTGAAGTCTACAAATCTTATAGTTGCCAAATTTAAAGACCCCCTTTCTAATAGGAGGAATGTATCTATTGTAGCTGGAGATGAAATCTGCAGAAAAAGGCATATGCCTTAGTTACATCCAGCTCACAGTTCTGTAATAAGCAATGTTTAAGTCTACTTTGAAGTTAGTCCTTGATTTAAGATCACAATTGGGACTATAATTCCCACTGCTAAGCAAGATGGTTGTTAAGTGAGTCATGCATAGTTTTATGACCATAAATATCTGTTGGTTGCCAAGCACCCAAATTTTGCTCACGTGACTGGTGGGATGATACAACACTCATAAGCGCAAGGAACGATTGTAAATCACTTTTTTCAATGCTATTGTCATTTCAATGGTAAGAAGTATTTACTTCTTAATTCTTTCTTTTAATAAGAATTGGGAAGCTAGCATTGTACAAAGCAGACAGTCAGTTTCCACTATAATATAATAGAAAACCAAGATGAGTTATTTTGATAAAGATATCTTGGGTGTTTGGAGATAGATTGAGATAGTTGTACAATTCCACCCTTGTGCCTCCTGGCTGTAGTCTTCATGGCCACCATTTTAAAAGATTTCCCATTGCAAGTTCTCAAAATACCAAATGGGTCCACTCTTGGGAAAAATATGGGAGACCTGCTTTAGAAGAGTGCACCCAAACAAATTTTCTGGCCTTTTAGATGTTTAAAAAGGTTAAGCTCTTATTGGAGGCTACGGAAGCTGTAAATCCAGCAATTATACTTTAAACCCTAAACATTTCCAAAATTATCATTCCACGATGGCTTTAAAAATGAACAGATGGTGACTTTTTCTATTTCCAAGTTTTATTTAGCATTGCTATTGATTCTTCTCTTTTGTTTTAATTATCCTTGTATTATATTTTTTCCCCTTGGGAACTTCATGTGCTTTTTGTCATTTTATTTATTATCTACTTTGTTTATTTCTAGCTGAAAAAGAGCCTAACTTTTTTAAAATGAAGAAAGAACACAACAGAATATAGCACTATCAATACTGATGAGGCATTTAAATTTTGTTGTATCAGTGGGTCTGGTATCAACTGTTTTCCAAACTGCTCAGGACAATTCAGTTGCTTTACATTGTTTGTTTATTCCCTAGCTAGAGCTTTTGTTATATTTCCTGCCACTCTGTATTCATTTCATAAATTCATTTCACATTCTAAAGCACTAGAGGAACAAAGAAGGATAAATCTGTATTTCCTGCAATTGTCTGTGGAGGCTTTTATTTTAAACTCTTTGATGGTTTCTTTTTTTTTAACAAAATGTTATTAAATTTATATAGGTGAGGAAAAATAGGAAGAATACAAGTATGGTAAAAATAAAGGGGGAGGGGAAGGAAATAAGGAATTAGGGTAAAATAAGGATAGGTACAATCACATATTTCAACAAACAAGCAACCGTCCAGTTCATAATAATGAATAAATATCATATTCAATCATTTTTAACAAAGCTTAAACTGTAACATTAAAAACAATTAGTAAACAAATACGTTAATCTATTAAGTAAACACTACTAATAAAATCTCCCCCAAAAATTCCTAACAATCAAAAGTAGCAAATGAAAATCAGTAAATCAGGAAAAGTAATCGTATCATCAAAATGTTAGTTAGAACTCGATTAAAAATCAGTCATCTATTCTAAAATATTAAATCCTTCAAGTTCTAACATGTCTCTAACCATCGATAAAAAAATTCCCAAGTTCTAAAATAAATTGAATCATCTTTTTCTTTCATTTCTAATGTTAGTCTATCCATTTCTGCACACTCTAAAATTTTGGTAATAATAATCTGGTCAGATGGTAGATTCTCATTTTTCCAAAATTGGGCAAATACTATCCTTGCAGCAATTAAAACATGCAATATCAAGTAGTTATTCTCTTTGCCATAATTAGGTCTTAATATTCCTAACAAAAACAATTCTGGTTCAAATTCTATTTGTAGTTTCATCATCTTTTCCAACCATCTATGAATCTTAGACCAATATTTCTTAGCGATAGGGCATGTCCACCAGGCATGGTAGTAAGTGCCTGGCTGTTATTTACATTTCCAGCAAATATCCGAAACATTTTTAAATATTTTTGCTAAGCGAACTGGTGTCATATGCCATCTTTGATGGTTTCTTGATTTGCCAAACCAACATAAAAGCACAAACTCCCTTGGTCCAACATTGTTTTTCTTAGGCCTTCTTCTGCTTGAGCTTTACATCACTGTGATTACTTTGGAATTTAGTGAGTTCCTTCACCCACTTGTGAAGTATGGTCTACTTTTTCATTAGCTTCTTCCCATGATGCATATCGGACATTGTGTGAGCTGGATATTTTACATGGGGCCATATATGAAGCTTCATTTACATGGCTCATGCCATTCATTAGTAAGGAACAGTTTCAGATTCAGTTCTGTCTCCTCCTATAACCATGCATAAGATCTGATTTTTCTGCAGTTATATTCAGCATAGAGTATGGTATATGCCTGTATATTTGTGTATGTGTGCAAACACATGTGCGTAGGTACAGTATACTTTCTCCAAGATAGTATGAAAGTCCTTAGCTATGCAAGAACATGAAGAGACCCAGTAATAATTGGAAAACTGGACATTGGGTTACAAATACAGAACCAAAAAAGAAGAATATCTGTAGATCAGGGTTGAAATGAAGGATCCTTGGTGCTCTCTGAGCTTGGTTGTTTTTTTGCCGATGTTTCATTGTCCAAACTAGGTAAAATTGTCATGTTGTTACCCAGTTTGGGTAATGAAACATCTGCAAGAAAATAACCAAGCTCAGAGAGCACTAAGGACCCCTCAAAATTCAGAACCCAAAATATCTGGGTCAGAGATCCTCAACCTTTTGGGCACCAGGGATCAGTTCCATAGAGAGACTTTTTTCCGCAGACCAGAGGGTGTATGTTTTTGTGTGCTGCCTGCATCCCGTGGATGGGGCTTTGCTTGTTTGTGCAGACCAGTTGCTGTCATGCTGCGGCCCACTACTGGTCCATGGCCCGGGGGCTAGGGACCCGTGATCTAGATCATGTTATTCTCAAAAGATTACAAAACTTCTAAATCCCATCTCCAAGTCTGCTTCCTAAAAGGAAAAAAATGGATAAAGATGTGCGGATTGAAATAAGCCATACATTTACATCATGGAAGACAAATTTTTATTACAAAGGTTTTTATCTCAAATTGTAATTAATTGCAATTAATGTTTAATTAGATCATTAGCCAATTGTAATTAATTGATTGATTTTAATTATCTCAGTTTTTTAAGCTGAGTGTTTAATTATAAATATCTAGAGAAAATCTTTGAGACCATTGGGGAATGCGTAAGTTTGACTTCTTTTTTTAAAAAAAAATATGACATGCTTGGAAATGTTTTTATGTCTTGGATGGTACAAAAAATAATAATAATAGGTGCATAAAAATGCCAAGTCCAATCTAACTATCTGGCTGGCCAACCATAATAATAATAATAATAATAATAATAATGCAAATAAAAATAGAACAACTGTAGCAAAAGAAATCAAAGGTAGTACAAATAGTAATAGGTGCCTTGGGTGCAATCCCAAAACAACTGGAGCACCACTTGAATACCATCAGCATTGATAAAATCACCATTGGTCAATTGCACAAGTCAGCTTTCCTTGGAACAGCTTACATCAGGCATGTCAAACTGCCGGCCTGTGGGCCGGACATGTCACACCAAAACTGCGCCCACCCCATTGCCGGCAATGGGGAAAAACATGCCTGGCTTATATCCTACAATGATACCTTTAACACCATCAAACTTCTGCTTCTGCCTATCCCTTGTCTTTGGGAAGGAATTGATAGGTGGATAAAAATGCCAAATCCAGTCAAAACATCTGGCTGATTGTGCAACAATCAATAATGATGATGATGATGATGATGATAACTCAAAACAACTGGAGCACCACTTGGACACCATCGACATTGACAAATTCGCCATTAGTCAATTGCAAAAGGTGGCCTTACTAGGAACCGCCTTCATCTTGCGACGGTATCTGTAATAACATCAAACATCCACATCTGCCTATCCCAGGTCCTGGGTAAGGACTTGATAGGTAGACAAGGTGCCAAATCCAGTCTGAACATCTGGCTGACTATGCAATGATCCATAATAATAATAATAGGAAATACCATCCTGGCAATTAACTCCGGGGCAGCGTCATTGATTGGATACACAGTTGGAATAGTGGACTGGACTCAAGCAGAACTCATAGCTTTGGATAGGAAGATCCACAAAAATAATGACAATGAATCATGCCTTTCATCCATTGCATCCATGCCCTTCTCAGTTTCTGGAAAGACCAAAAGGGTGGGGATGTCCACATCTCAGGCGGAGGCTATTTCTGCAAGACAATGATACAAAAGGCACAACATGACATTAATGCATTCACAGGGTCATTCCAAGAAGTGCTGCTTGAAAAGAACAGCCTCTACAGAAAGCCCTGCTGTAAAGCCATAGTGTAGTATTTATGTGTTTTTTTTTTAAAGGTGGTGGGGGAGGAGACTAAGAACTTCGGGCCCTGCATACTTTTTCATTTTTTTTTCTTTTCAGGGAAAAATGAATCTCCAGACATTATTCCCATGACTTTTATGCTTAAGCTAGGATCTATTGTCAGTTGAAAGAAAAAAAGAACAATTTTGCTCCTAGCAGTTTCCATGATAGAATTCTTTTTATATCCATAGCAGAAAAAGATTGTCCAAGAGATAGAAGTAGCCAGCTGTTTTTTTTCTTGCAGAGAATGTGCCTGCCTCTGAATGCAGTCAAGTTTGTACTGGTTTCTTTCCTAAGTCTTGGTAACAGCAGGTTTTTACCTACCAGAGTCACCTGTGAAGTGGGGAGAAAATCCCAAACCCTAACCACAAATGACACTGCCAATCAATATTCTGTATATTTTTGGGGAAGACTTTGTCCTTGACTGAAAACCCAGTGGCATGTACCAAATTTATAGATATGCTCCATGGATATGTAGACCAATGGTGTACAGTGGTTTAAGATAGAGTCCTCAGTATTCTCTGAGCTTGGTTGCTTGATTGCAGATGTTTCATTACCCAACTAGGTAAGCAACAGTAGTTAAGGTATTGGAATTGACTAGGAAGAACCAGGTTTGTCCCCATCAGCTGATGAAACTTATCATGTGAAGTGGGGATTGTCTCTCAGTCCTTTGACGTACATCAGTCTAGGAAACAAAAGTCAGGTAGGCCAATACCATTTTTATTATAAAGTTATAGCAATGGAGAATTATAAATCTGAATGTGCTTCTCCCCTCCCTTTATCTTTATGAAAACTAGGGAGGATTTTTCTGAGACTCTTTCTAAGGTTACAGTTCTGTTCTGGATTCAGGTTTCCTCTATCTGATTGTGGTCTTGGATAGTAGCTCTTATTCCTGTTCTGCAAGTTCATTAAAGTAATGGACAATGTCAGAAACTTGTCAGAAATGTGCAACAGGTCAAAAAGGCTGGCAGAAGAAATGGAGAAGAAATATATGCTATCAGATAACTGGAAAAATAGTTACTCCTACACTCCTTTTACTAGAGGGAGCAATTGGAGGAGTAACAAGAAATGTGGCAAGGGGCAAGAGAACCTAGAGAAAGTCAAGTTCTCTGATAAATAAATACCCCCCTTTTTTGAAGTTATCTTTCATTAAATGTGTGACAATACCAGCAGGGCTCAGCCATGAGGCTAGTGTTAAGTATGCCGACACACTGTACTTTTGTGCTGTCTCATTAATGAACCATGAGGAAGAATTCTTTCAAGCTCAGTCTGCTCAACCCCAATATCCTGGCTCAAAACAGTAACTGTGAGATGGACCTTGGAGTCCTAGTGGACGATCACTTGACTATGAGCCAGCAGTACGCAACAGCAACCAAAAAAGCTAATACAATCCTGGGTTGTATAAATAGAGGCATATAAAACCCTAGTAAGACCACACTTGGAATACTGCAACAAATTTTGGTCACCATACTACAAAAAAGATGTTGAGACTTTGGAAAAAGTTCAGAGAAGAGCAACTAAGATTATCAAAGGCCTGGAGACTAAAACATACAAAGAAAGGCTGCAGGGCTTGGGTTTGGCTAGTCTAAAGAAAAGAAGAAATGGGGGTGATGTGATAGCAATATTCCAGTATTTGAGGGGCTGCCACAAAGAAGAGGGGGTCAAACTATTCTCCAAAGCACCAGAGAACAAGACAAGAAACAATGGTTGGAAACTAATCAAAGAGAGAAGCAACCTGGAATTAAGAAGAAACTTCCTGACAGTTAGGACAACTAACCAGTGGAACAGCTTGCCTCCAGAAATCATGGGTGCTTCATCACTGGAGGTTTTTAAGAAGAGACTGGACAGTCACTTGTCTGAAATGGTTATAGGTTCTCCTGCTTGAGCAGGGGGCTGGACTAGAAGACCTCCAAAGTCCCTTCCAGCTTTATTCTATTCTAAATCCCTCTTGGGAGGATAAGACTGGAAAAGGCTGTTTTGAGCATTAAAGGACAGGGAGACTATGTATGCAATAAATAAATATTTGTGGTTGTTTTTTTTTTAAGAGTTCCAGAAAGCCAAGAGTACAGTGTATTTTCCTTAGACCTCTGTGTCATTCAGATCTCCTGCATTCATCAGGTTTCTCTGCCAACTCTTTCTTTCCTTTTAAGATCCATAACATGGGGAGAAATCAGAAGTGTTTTGCTTCTTCCTAATCCTGTCGAACTTGTATTCATTTTTCCATAATAAGTTTTTATTGATGCAAATGATCCGACTGAAATCCCAGGGCTTATTTACATAACTAAAAACACCAGGACCAAACCTCTGGAGAGTAGTATACCCAGCAGGGTTATTTAGAAATGAACACATTGTGTGTGGTTGCTTACCCAAGTTGCATTTAAATGGGTCTCATGAGCCCTTGGGAAAGCTTTAAAAATGTTTTCAATTAAAACCCTCCCCCAGAGTTTACCGGAATTATTTAATTTTGGATCTTGAGGCTAAGGGGTTATTATTACCTATGATGAACACTGTGTACAACTTGAAACAGCTTGGTTCCCTCAGTTATTTTACACATTAAGGTGCTGTAATTGATTTGATGTTCATCATACACACTTGATTTGGTTTAATAAGCTGAGCTGAGTTGCAGGCATTATTAGGAATTATAGCTGGATCTACAGAAACATGTCTGTTCCTATTTAACTCCCAGCTGTCATCAGGAGCAGCCTCGTCTCCTGCTCTGTGCATCCTCAAATGATTCAGAGTCCTGATACGGATGCTTACTGGATGTCAATGCAAGTCATTTTTGATAAGTAGGACAGAAACTAGACTGAAGTACTTGCGATGTAGCATAATTTGTTTCCCTGTCCACACCCAGACAGTAGCCCCTATCTGACAAAATGAGAAAGCTTAGCACAGAAGCCTTCATGAGCTTTCAAGTTAAGGTTGAGTTTGGGCTATTTTGCAGCCATAAACAAAGCAACTAATGATGAGATCGGGACTTATCATTTCCTGAGTTCCCAAGGCTGGTCAATTAATCATGGCACCTGACCCAGAAAAATCCCACAAATTTATCTCTCTCACTCGCTGGTAATAAAGTTCCAGTAATGATAGATTTATGCCCCTTTATGACACATAAAATCAGCTACTTGAGACTCACTGCCTTACTCTGCCTAAAAGATGAGCCAGCCCTGCCAGAATCACACTTGTCTTCATCTGCAAGCACAAGGTGGAGAGCAAAACTCCCATTTTGTTTTTTATTTTTTTATTTTTTTTTAAATAGCACAGATCTTCATTACACCAGAATTCAGAACTATGGTTTGCTTCATACAAGACTGGGCAACATGAGGCCAAAGGCCCATTTTTATGTTCACCCACTGAGTTGAATTGCCAGAAATTGGTATCATAGCTTCTACACATCATGAGGCAGGAATCACAGGAAAATTATAGGGCAAACCTTCAAGCGTGAATAACATTCTTTAAAAGCAAAGAAATGTTCCATTCAACTCAAAATAGAGAAAATTGGTCAATCCTCAGTCTGTTGATTTTCCCTGTGTGATGTTGATATCCTTGATGGTTTATTCTGCCCTTTGCTTCTTTCCAAAACATATCAAAAGTTGCCCACATGTTGTTTAGAATGAAATTCCAGGCAAGAATCAGAAAACAGAGTTTGATCTTGGCTTGTCCTCAATCAAGAGTTCACAAATCACCACTTCCCAGATCAGATGTAATGATATTAGATCATGATCTGTTGAAACCACAGTGATGCTACGGTGGCTAAATTGTGAAGAGATCAGCATAGAGGAATTCTACAACCATTTACAAGAGATGCTAAATGCAACATCAGGAAAGAAGATATAGTGGTTGGAATGCAAAATTGGAGACCGGGAATTATAGGAAGATTTGGAGTGGATGAACACAATAATGCAGGGAATAGGTTAATAGAGCTTTATAAAGACAGTTCTCTTTTTATTGCAAACACCTGCTTCAAGGAACACATGGACACCACCAGATGGACAATGTCATAATTAAATTAAATACAGAGCAGGAAACAGAAATTGAGAAGTTGAATCTATTTAGTTTACAGACTTCAATAGAGACATCCTTGAAGAGGATTCTTCCACATGAAGAGGAAGGTTTCAGAGAAAGCAAAAGGAGTTATGATGGATAATGGAGAAACCAAGACAATGAACTTCAGCATTGCCCCATGAGCCATTGCTAGGACTTGGGTGGTACAGTATATAAATTTAAATACTAACAATAGGTAGAAAAGAATGCCAAATCTATTCTAAACACCTGGCTGATCAACAACAACAGAAACAACAACAACAACAACAACAATAATAATAGTCAATAAGAAAGACAAAAAAATCTGACAAATGGATGTGGCTGCTGGAGTTCTTCCTCTTCTCTTCTCCTCTGGAAACAGCAGAGGAGAATAGAGAGAACTGGAGAAAAATCACAAAATACAAAGACCTTCAAACAGAAATAGAATGACTGGGGCAAAAGAAAGCAAAGATAATACCATTAGTACTAGGCACTCTGGGTGCAGTTTCAAAACATCTGGAGCACCACTTGAATCCCATTGCAATTGCAAAAAGCACCATTACCCGTACCATTGGTTGAAAAGCCCTGGACTAGATGACCTCCAAGGTCCCTTCCAACATTATTATTACTATTATTATTATTATTATTATTATTATTAAAATGGGAAGTAGAAACTAATAGCAATAGCACATAGATTTATATATTGCCTCATTGTGTTTTACAACACTCTCTGGGCAGTTTACAATGTCAGATATTGTCCCCAACAATCTGGGCCCTTATTTTATCGACCTTGGAAGAACAGAAAGCTGAGTCAACCTTGAACATTGTCAGGATTGAACTTCAGATTGTGGGTAGAATTAGCCTGCAATACTGCACTCTAACCACCAAGGGTACAGAATCTAAGTCCTAAGAAAAAAGACTGGAAGAAAAAAAAGGGGAGGTCTAGCCTTGAGATAGAATATGACTAGCTAGTTAGTAAATTAGTTTGTTACAAGTGCCACCGAGTCAGGTTCTAAGGCAGGGGTGTCATGCCAAAACCGCACCCACCTAGTGGTGGGATTCAGCCAGTTCGCACCACTTCGGCAGAACCAATAGCTAATTTTTTGTTGCCCAGGCCCAGAATGGACTTCCAGAAGTTGTATCCACACAGAGAACCGGTTGTTCACATATTTGAATCCCACCACTGTGCCCATCCCATTGCTGGCAATGGAAAAAAAGTCATGATACGTCGTGACACGTCATGTGACGTTGTGAGTTTGACACCCCTGTTCTAGGGTCTTCATATTTCTGTCCTGAGCTGTGTTCGGTAACATCTGGTAGGTCTTCTAAGAACAGTGATCTAGATCCTTTTGATCCCATCCACTTGCCTTATCTGTTTGCTTTCCTGCTTCTGAGCCTACAGCGTCTTTCATCAGTCTAGCACACAATGGCTAGACTAACAGGGTTTAAATTTGCATAGGGGGGGGAGGAGGAAACAGGTGGGTTATACAGGTATAGGTTACATGTGAGACAAATCACAATTGTAACATTAAAAATGTATTTGTTGAGACTTTGAGTAGTCAGTTTGGCAATCAATCCAATCTTATTTATATTTTATTATTCCTAATTATAGCGGATTTCTATTTGCTGAGCATCAGCTCAATGCAACTGTCATTCTGTTTGATCCAGGACTAACACTTTCTTCTTGTAGCCCCGATCCTTTCGGTAATTATCTCCAGATCTATAATTCAAAGGCATTTAATTTTTTCCTGTTGCTCTTTCATAGTGTTTATCTTTCCAAGCTATACAGTTCCACTACTTAACCTTTGGTGCTCTTTACTGTCATGGGATTGTCCTTATCTTACCTTATCTTGCCTAAGTTTGTAATTGCTGCTCTCTTCAGCACATGTCCATCTTTACCAATTCTCACTCTATATCACCTATAATTTTATCTGCAGAAGATATGCATGTTTGTGGTTTACAAGATACCTGCTAATTCCTAATCTAACAATCTATTAAATCCTAAAACATCTTCATTTCAATTCTGACAATTTCAGCTTTCTTGATTTATATTTCTCACATTCCAGTTTTGCTACTTTGTTTAAAAAATGAAAAAAAAAAACCATCCATGGTAAGATTTTTTTTTTAAATTATTGGTCTGAACATGTCCTCATCTCATTCAATATATACTCTTATAAGTTTAACATTAGCCCAACAGTTAGAAGAGAGGCTACCAATTTGATGGTCTCATCATCTGATATACCAAACTGTCTAATGTTTCTGTCATATATGTATGGTTTTCTTAGCAATAGAATAGAAATTGTTTTTGCTTTTATTCATTTGGGATTGATTTTATAATTTGGAAGACTCCCATGAATATCGAGAAGCTATTCTTATCATTACCTCTACTGTGAATTATATAGTACTTAGCTTCATTCTTTCTGTTTGTTCTGAATGTAAGGCTAACTTTACTTGGAGTTCATGCTTCCACTGGGACCAATATCAAAGTCATTCAAACTATTAAGTTCACCAATTCAACTCAACTCCCTTGGCTTTCCCATAGATGGTAGTTATTGAAAGAACATCCCAAGGAAGATCAAGAACTATTATCTATAAAGTAGGAATGTTAAGACCCATCATAAAGTTACTTTTTTCAATGAAATTGTAAGTTTGAATGATCTCTAAACAGGGTAGTCATTAAGCAAGGATTAGCTCTGTCTCACATTCAGATCCACACATACATAGCTTTATGTCTCAAAAACATCTTCTCATTTATTTTCCTTGCCCTCTTTTTTACACACTGTTCTCAAGAATATATATTTTTTGTTCAGATTTTTGAATGGAGAATGATAGATGTTAGTGAACTATGGGATGAAGCCTGTTTTGACAGATCATACCATTTTGCTTTTGTTGAAGAATAACTACTTTCCAATCTGCCTATTAACCCAGAAACCTGGCTGGCTCACATACAATGTATGAATTTTTGTTAAGTCTTCTCATGATAAATTGTACAGCAAAGAGATCTGCAGATTTGAGCTGCATTTTCTGGACAAAAATGCAGTTGGGACATATGAATCATTATTCCCAATTGAGTATACCATGGTTGGAAAAGAAGGACAGAGTTCCTGTGCTGCACAATGCTGGAGTTGACTTTTCAAAAATTATATTTTGTTGGTAGCCAAGAGACCAAGGAGTCATATAATAGCATTCCTGGCAAAAACTGGGATGAATTAGTGTGACTCAACCCCCATCCACATATTTGGACATAGGGATTGAGTTTTCTAAAAAAAAAAAAAAAATAGAAACTTAACACACATGCCTAAGCATATGCACATACTCTTCTGTTTGCTTACAGTTTGTTTGCTTACAATTTGTTGTTCAGAGTAAAATCACACTTTTGTTATATTGTGATTTCATGGCTATCTTTTAGGGCAAGCAAGGGACCTAGATGATGAAACAGGCACTGTATGGTCACAATTCAAAATTGGCCCCTTTTGGACTTGTGTCACAATGTTGTATGAAAATTTATTTATTTATTTATTTATTTATTTATTTATTTATTTATTTATAACATTTAAATAAAGAGCCATGGTGATGCAGTGGTTAGAATGCAGTATTGCAGTCAGCTAACTCTGCCAACTGCTAGCCGTTCAATCCTGACTGGCTCAAAGTTGACTCAGCCTTCCATCCTTCCGAGGTTAGTGAAATGAGGACCCAGATTGTTGGGAGCAATAGGATGACTCTGTAAACCACATAGAGAGCACTGTAAAGCACTATGAAGCGGTATATAAGTCTAAGTGCTGTTGCTATGGCTTTTTATGTAGTGCCCATCTTATAACCAAATCTGGGTATGGCTCACAATCCAAAATATATAAAAAGAAAAGTTTGTGTGATGCCATTTTGATGAAATCTTGCCTTACTGCAGATGGTTGCTGCTAATTTTAAATATCCTGATCTTGGAAGGATAGGGGTGTGTATGTGTGTGTGTAGTCATGGGGAGCATGAAAAAGGCAGTTTGAGAGACCTGAAAAGACAAACTGTCCTTTCTTGCTGTACAATATTTTTTTAAGAAAAGAACATAACAGCCATGTAGCCACATTGCCTGTTAGTGTCTATCTCTCACAGCCTCCCAGTTATAATATGTACATTGAAAAAATACGACAGCCGATTTGGTGTAGTGGCAGTGTTTCTCAACCTTGACAATTTTAAGGCAGGTGGAATTCTGGGAGTTGAAGTCCACATGCCTTAAAATTGTCAAGGTTGAGAAACACTGGTTTAAGGCATCAAGCTAGAAACTGGGAGACCATAAGTTCTATTCCTGCCTTAGGCCTGAAAGCCAGTTTGGTGATTTGGGGCCAGTTATTTTCCTTCAGCCCTAAAAAGGAGGCAATGACAAACCACTTCTGAAATCTTTTCCAAGAAAACAGCACAGACTAATCCAGGTGGCCATCAAGAGTCAACGCTGACTTGAAGGCACACACATGCCTTGTAAAGAAGGCCTGTCATTTCAGAAAGAGGTAAAGCCTGCCCACCTTCCCTAGACTTGTGGAGCATGCTTGGTTAGAAAGGCTATCCCATATTGCAGAGTGTCTAGTATTTCTTTTGATCTTTCATTTATGTTTTCATTTTAATGTTGACTTTATGGGATTTTTTTTGTTTGTTTGTTTCGTTGTTCTTCTGCTGTGAATGTAGCAATATGCCAATGGTATTCACAATAAAAGAAATGCATACTCAATAATGTAATCATATACCATAATAAATAAACAAACAAACAAACAAACAAATAATAAATAAATAAGATCTGGATGCTATGATCAACTATTCTTCAGAAACATTGTCTCCCGTTCTAAAGGCATTCTGCATGGTGGGGAAAAAAAAGAAATTTAAATTGTTTGTAATAAGTTACAGATAGGAAAATATTCTTCTGAGTCTATGTCTGTGTCTGTTTCTGTTTTGGTGTGTACATGCATGTCCTTGTGTGTGTGTGTGTATGTGTGTAGCCTTTCCTGTCTTCATTGCAGTTGATGAAGAAGTACAGGTAGTCTTCAACCTATGATCACAACTGGAACCAGAAGTTCCATTGCTAAGCAAAGTGTTTGTTAACTGAGTCACAATAGATTCCATAACATTTTTTTGTCATTGTTGTGAAGCATATCACTTCAATTGTTAAGAGAATCATAACTTTGTTAAGCAAAGCTGATCCCAACTGTGTTGTAAGTCAAGGACTAGCTGTGCCTATAATCTTTTGAGTCATTATTTTTATATCTTCATACACTGACAAGCTCCAAATTCCTCCTTAAGTCAAGAAAATCTTAACCTTGAGTCCTTGCACAGCCACAAGACATCTAGAACTGAGGTCTTAAGCTTAAGCTCCACAGAACCTTATCTGTTCCCAGAATAAGACTGGCAGTCTGGGAATATTCATGTATAACTGGCAGAATATAATGAAGTAGTGAGTTTGAATGTTACACATGTAAGTTTGGTTGCTTGTGCCTGACAGATAGTTTATCCATAAATCTTTTAAATAAAATGCTTATATTGGGACATTAATTCCTAGTATCAGAATCTTAGGCCCCTGTAAGTTAAATTCCACCCCAACATCTCTGCCGTAATCATCAATCAGTATAGGTTTTGCCTATAGTTGAACATTTATGTACATTTCTTTCGTTCTTTAAATTCCTACCTCTTCATCCAAATATTTTTGAGTCAATTTTTTTGTATCTTTGCTTATTATTTTTTTATTTTATTTTTATTTTATGAGACTTATATACCGCTTTAAGTGCAAGCACTCTCTAAGCGGTGTACACCAGTAAGCAATGTGTATATATATATATATATATATATATACATACATTGCCCCCAACAATCTGGGTCCTCATTTTACCTACCTCGGAAGATGGAAGGCTGAGTCAACCTTGAGCTGGTGAGATTTTATTTATTTATTTATTTATTTATGAGACTTATATACCGCTTTAAGTGCAAGCACTCTCTAAGCGGTGTACACCAGTAAGCAATGTATATATATATTTACATTGCCCCCAACAATCTGGGTCCTCATTTTACCTACCCCGGAAGGATGGAAGGCTGAGTCAACCTTGAGCCGGTGAGATTTGAACCGCTGACCTGCTGAACACAGTCAGCTAAAGTGGCCTGCAGTACTGCACTCTAACTGCTGCGCCACCTCGGTTCTTCAAACTGCTTATATTGTTTGAAGTCTTGAGTGCTCTTCACTATAAGTGAAATAATATGTTATCCAGTTCTGGTACAAACTAGGATTTGTAATAATTTCTTTGAATTAATATTCTCAACCACCCGTTTGTGTTTAGTCGCAGAGTATTAATTTTAGATGTTTGTAATTCCAAGATGCCTCCATCTTTTTAATTCCATATCTTTGGTCAATAAATTCATACTACGTATATACTCAGAATGGAATGTTATCCTATCTTATTACTTCTCATGTATTACATAAGTGGTACAAGATTTGTAATCTCACAAATCCTTTATCAGCTACTAACACAATGTTTTGGAAATCCTTTTCTTAGCTTACAGTAACATGCTTTTTTTTTTTACGATTAATCCATTCTGGGCTTTACTAATAGCTTAGTGGTGAGAAAGACGCCTTGAATACTATATAAGAATAAGAAATGTAGTGGCTATGGATTAAATTTGTCCTCAAGAAAAAAATTGTTGGATGAGAATGAAGCAGGCAGGAATGAAAGTAAAAATGATTTTATGTCAAAATAATTGTATCCCCCAGTGATGGACTTATACACGTCCTACAACTGCAGCATGGATAACAAATTAGAGTCTACTCATCTCTCTTTAGTGCAAGCACCGAAATGCTTCCATATTATTTTGATCAAAAGAGACTTCTAGGTGAAACAAATGAGCAAGAAATAGCGTGACTTAATGCTTCTTCTTAGTGCTGCTGCTGCCTCGTATTTTCATGACTTGAGGTTTTCTCTTTGTCTCTTGTAGTAGATATAGGACTCACCATTCTGAAAGATAAAATGAAGAATGGGAAACAATGAAGATCAACCTGATTTAGATGGCTAGATAAGTGAAGGCTCTTTGGTGCTGTCTGGGCTTATCTAAGAAGGTAACATCATTAGTTCTAATTAGGTAATGAAATGTCTGCAAGAATCAGAGAGCATCAAGGACCGCTCATTTCAACCCTGAGCTACAAATATTCTCCTTCATTGGTTAGTTAAGTGTCTTACATTCCCACTCTACTGAAAGATACCTATCCTTTAAAAAACATTTTAACAGATCTAATTCAAAATGGTGTCTCGAGAGGTGATAACCTTCTGGCTCAGTGTTGGCCTTCAAACTCTGGAATTAGAAGTTCTCCTACCAGATATATTTCTGTTCTCCCAACCTTTTAAACAGTACCTGTTCATCAGTTTTGTAAATATGATTTGTGTTTAATCTAATTTCTGCTCCTACTCCTTTAATTGCTGCTTACATAAGTTATGGTTTTGTTGTGTTATGCTGCTGTTTAAGGGTCTTTAGCTATTGGGTTGAAAAAGGCTTGCAATCCTTCTTTGGAAGACATAAACAGTTGAATAAATCTTCCTGCTCTGGCCTAATGGAAAAAGAAGCCTTGTGCCCCCATACTTCTCTGAGCTTCCCAAGCCATATTCTGTAGTTCCTGCATCTGCCCCCTCAAACTATCTAGATCAGGAATGTCGATGCCAGCCCGCAGGCTGGATGTGTCACGCGGAAGCTGCACCCACCCAAGCTCCAGCAAGAGGAAAAAAGTTGCGATACATCACGACATGTCACGTGATATGGCGAGTTTGACACCCTTGATCTAGACTATTGTCTAAAGCAGGGGTGTCAAACTCAATTTCATTGAGGGATGCATCAGCATTGCGGTTATCCTCAGGGGGCCGGATGGGTGCGGCCAGGATAGGTGTGGCCTACTGGGTGGGCATGGATGGAGTGGGTGTGGCCTACTGGGTGGGCATGGTCAGCTCTACATTGTTCACATCAAGGGTGCCTGTGGGGCCTGGGCAGGAGTGGGACAGATTGAGGGTCCCTGGCAGAAGGGGGTGGGACCGGGGCAAGCGCCAAGGCATGGTCCATTTCTTCATTCCTCACAAAGGGTGACACCTCCCAGCATGCACCCAGAGGGCAGGGCCAACGCAGCAGGGGCTGGCTCCTCACTGTTTCTAGATGGCCTTGTGGAGCTAAGACTGAATGTGTTTCAGCACAGATGGCCACCACAAAATTGTACATTGGTTCCCAGCCAGCCTGGGCCAGGGCAAGGCAGTGGGGTCCGTTCCCTCACTGTTTCCAGAATGGCTTCGCGGGCCACATGAAATCACTTCGTGGACCACATCCAGTCCCCGGGCCTTGTGTTTGACATGTCTGGTCTAAAGTATTCTTTGAATGCAATGCTATTGCTTACTAACATTTTTTTTTCATTTGGGATGATGAAATGATTTAATAAACACACATGCCTGCAGCGTGTAGGTGTTTCAACTTCACTCTGCCTAGCTGGCTGTGATTTGGAGACTAAATTAAACTGGCCTCCTCTTTTCCAATATTGGAAAAAGTTCTGAAAACTGAGCTCTTTTGAAAAGTTCTTCCCTGACTTGATGCTACCATCTTTATCCTTTTATTTTCTATTTTTACATTATTACTGGGGATTTTGCTTAATGTTGCATATTATTATTGTTTCTACTTAAGACTGTTAGGTTAATAGATTATTCCACAGATATTTTAATTATGATTTATTCTTTGGTGGGATACAAATACAATTCATAAATCAATAATATTTCAAAAACCAAAGGAAACTTTTATAAAGCAGCTCAAAAAGGAAGTAGAACAAATAGACATTAATTGATAATAATTCTTTCAGATAAATCTGGAACAGATTTAGCGAGTGGTCACATTTTTCCATTTTAATACTTAGCTTCTAATATCATTTTAATCAATTATTGTTTGTTTGTTTGCTAGGACTATACGCCGTTCCAGTCATTAACAACACACTTCTCATAACCATTTAACTTTTTTTAGAAAAGAAGACCCTTTTTAATGTCATAAGACTCTTTAAGCATTGTGTGTTTTGAAAAATTGATTGGGAAATTGAATTGAATTTCCTTTGAATTAAATCTCTGGAATGATGGTTCACATATACAGTACCTTATCACCTGACTGTTTTATTCATAATAGAAGCAATAGCACATTTTTATCAAGGCTATCACACACTTGTAGAAATAATATGACTCTCTGATGTTGGCATACATGCTGGTACATGCAGTCTATTTCATTTCTAGCAGTTGCTCAGGGTGAAGGACCTGGAATCCACTTAACTGGACTCCTGAGAAATCAGAACACATGATCCGAAATAACCTTCACTTTTATTAAATGGTGCCTTGCTGCTATACAATATGCACCTTCTAGAACTGCATTCATAGCAATAAATCACCATCTCATAAGATATTTAAACAGCAACTATGCATCAATAAACTGTTATAGATTAATTTACATTCTATCATGTTGAAAATATATCTAGTGACCTTAAAAATGAATTTTCATGCATGGTTCAGTAGACCAAAGAAGTATCAGGACTGATACAATCTATTACGCCAATGCGTATTTAGGGAGTTAAAAATGAAGATTATTGACTTGATTATTGATGCAAAAAAGCCATTAAAGCCTATCAGGTAATTAAATGCCCTCCCATAAAGAACCTATCTATTAAATGCAATCTAAATTTATAGACATGATCAAAATTAATGATCTCTCTGGAGCCATTAGATCAGTTCTCAGGTACATTTTTATTGTTGTATTTTTATTTATTTCCTTCCATTTTCAGAGAGGGATAATAAGAAACTCAGGGATTTTTTTTTTAATACAATACAAATCATCTGCCTTCTGATACAATGTTTAATAGTGCACATAAAATAACCAAGCTTGCCTTTCCTGTTTGCCTCTCCATCTTTCATTTGTATCTAAACATAAAGCATAGTTCTGCGTTTCAATATTCCAAATGTAATAATTAGATTAATAACCCCACATGAATCTTATGAAGGGTTTCTTCCATGCCAACAATTGACAGAAGAAGAAGACAGAGAGAAAGAAAAGTCTGCTATGAAACTGAGCATCTTGCTGCAAGATCTGCAAGAAGTTCTAACTCAGATCTGGATGAGGGGATAGATGAGGAACTTATCAAATTTGCAGACGACACTAAGCTGGCATGAATAGCAAACACTCCAGAAGACAGGCTTAAGATATAGAAGGATCTTGACAGACTTGAACATTGGGCACTATCGAATAAAATGAAATTCAATGGTGAAAAAAGTAAGGTTCTACATTTAGGCAAGAAAAACCAAATGCACAGATATAGTACAGGTGGTACCTTTTTCTCAATAGTAGCAACTGTGAGAAGGATCTTGGAGTCACTTAAATATGAGCCAGCAGTGTGCTGCAGCTGCCAAAAAAGGCCAACACAGTGCCAGGCTGCATTAACAGAGGGATAGAATCATGATCATGTGTAGTGTTAATACCACTTTACAATACCTTGGTAAGGCCATACTTGGAATACTGCATGCAGTTTTGGTCACCATGATGTAAAAAATATGTTGAGACTCTAGAAGGAGCACACAGAAGAGAACAAAGATGATCAACTGACTGGAAGCTAAAACTTACAAGGAACGGTTGCTGGAATTGGGTATGTCTAGTTTAATGAAGAGAAGGATGAGGGGGACATGATAGCAGTGTTCCAATATCTCAGGGGCTGCCACAAAGAAGAGAGATCCAAGCTATTCTCCAAAGCACCTGAAGGCAGGACAAGAAGCAAAGGATGGAAACTAACCAAAGAGAGAAGCAACCTAGAACTAAGAAGAAATTTTCTGACAATTAGAACAATTAATCAGTGGAACAACCTGCTTCCAGAAGTAGTGAATGCTCCAACACTGGAAGTTTTTAAGAAGAGACTGGACAGCCATTTGTCTGAAATGGTATAGGGTTTCCTGCCTGACCAGGGGGTTGGACTAGATGACCTCCAAGATTCCTTCCAATTTTATAAAAAAATCTGTTTAATTTAGTGTCTGATACAGTAAAATGCCCTTTTGAGTTTGATCTCCCAAGGGAAAACTGGACAATGCTCAACTGAATTCAAGCCAACCATGGCAGGGGCCAATATTGGAAATGTCTATAATGATTCTCAGTCATCCAGGTCATGGATGTCCCAAAGGTGCTTTTTCAAGAGGCAACTGGACTTTCTTTGTTTTTGCTTGAAGACTTTTCACTTCTCATCCAAGAAGTGGATGAGAACTGAAGAAGTTTATTTTTAATGAAAAGTAAAATGTCTTCAAGGTAAAAGACAAAAAATAAAATCCAATTGCCTTTTGAAAAAGCATCTTTGGGACAACCATGACCTGGATGACTGAGAATCTTCATAGACAAATCATTATTGAAATATTATATAGTATACTATGTTGTTAAGTATGTGTATTAAGTCTGTAGTATACATACCCTTAATGTCTGGACAACTTGTATTTGAATGCATGTCCTTGCAATCTGGGATTATGCAAATTTGTTTTAATGTATTACTAGTCCTATAAATTATTACATTTTTTTTCTTCTATACAAGTCTGTTCTTTTTAGTACAAACTTGTCTTTGCCCCAATAATAATTACCTATTTAGCTGGAATTGTTGGAGAGCAACCATCTCTGTTGGGAGGAGGGCTCAAATGATGAATTAGCCTAGATTTGCTAGGTAAATACAAGAGGGTCAGATCTCTCCCCCTCCCAAATGCCTTTGAGCCTTAACTGGTCTTTCCCAGGTAAAAACTGCCAGTCTGGAGAAATTCCTGTATCACAGGCAGACAACAATAAAGTAACTAGTTTGTACTCTACTCATATGAGTCTGGTTGTTCACGCTGGACAGGAATGTGTAAAAAGAACACTAAAAAAGGCACAGGAAAAATACAGAAAACAACTTTAACTATCTTAATGGGAAAATAGTACTAATGAGTGAGGACAAAGTTAAGAAATAAGAACAAAATGACAGCAATTGGACCATTACACCATTATGATCAGAGTGGAACAATTAATAATAAATGAAGTAAAATATTTTGCTGCTGCAAATTATACAAGCATCCAGATAAAGATAGTTACAGTCCAAGCTGAAAATCAATTTTAAAAACCAATTAAAAGAGAAAACTGATTAAGTATTATGGACATGCAAATTAGTCTAGATTTAATTTAATTTTCTGAATTGATTCAAAAGTTTAATCTGTTGAGTTCAGGCTTCCATTTGATTTAGGCATTGAATCAATACAGAAGATATACAAAGTCATTCAAAGCTCCAAACTGGATCTGAATCTTTTTTTTCATTAAATTGGAGGCATCCAATTCAATTTATTGCTACAAATCACTTTGGAGATATGATATAAAAGTTTGAATGAATAGCTGAATCTATCAAATCAATCTGATAGTTATTTGATCTGAGTCTATGAAATCTCCTTCATATCAAATGTTGGAATCAAGTATTCTTTCAACTGTATTAAGTAGAGATTTTGGTGATTCTTAAGGCATCCTGTCTCTGAGAACTATTATATTCTATGCAAACTTCTGTCTCACTAGCTTAGCTAGGGCTATCAGTTCTACTTCCTTTCTGCCATCTAGTGGCCACCGGTCCCTGGGAATAGCTGGCGAGGCCACCCCACTCATGGTAGCACCACCGCGTGGGAACTAGCGGCCCCATTTGCATATATGCAGGGACACTAGCACTGCCATCAGCGTCACATGGGCACCAGCCGCCTGTTTGCACATGCATGCGGGCGTCAATGCATGTGCCATGGGTGAACATGGCCCACTTGTACATGTGCATGCATGCTAGTGCTGCTATCATGCATGCATCCATTTTCACTTGCATGCATGGGGCCACGCGCACACACATTTCCCTGCTGCTCCCTTTCCTTCCTGGCCTCCAAGCCGGAAAGTTTGGGGAACTCTGATCTAGCGGTTGTCTGGATTTTTGTATCTCAGATCTGGCAGCCCTAATTCACTACAACCCAACCAGGTACAATTAATTACATAACCAAAGACAAATGACATTGTTTCCCATAGAAGCCAAATGTGGGTAAGACAGAAGACTCTGAAGATATTTCCCCTACAATATATTCTACAGCAAATATTTACTGCACTATTCTCAGCCTCATTATTTTTTATAGGGCACATACACATATATACCACAAATATGCTATCATTCTGTAAACGCATACCACAAATAGCCAATTCTTTAAGACTTCCAAATTGCTAAGGGAAAGCAGATCATGCTTACCACAAGACCTGGTCAGATAGATAGTTCTCGACTATCACAATTGAGCCCAAAATTTACGTTGCTAAATAAGACTGTTGTTAAGTGAATTTTGCCCCATTTTATGATCTTTCTTGCTACAGTTGTTAAGTGAATCACTGCTTGTTAAGTTAGTAATACGGTTGTTAACTGAATCTGGCTTCCCCATTGACTTTGTGTGTCAGAAGATTGCAAAAGGGGATCCCATGATCCTGGCACACTGCAACCATCATAAATATGAGTCAATTGCCAAGCATCTGAATTTTGGTCACAGTGGCCATGGGGATGCTGCAAAGATCATAAGTGTGAAAAATAGTCATAAGTCACTTTTTTCAGTGTTGTTACAACTTTGGACAATCACCAAATGAAGTCTTGTAAGTCAAGGACTACCTGTATTTGCTTGGTGGTTCTTGACTTCCAGTGACTGCCTGAACAAGTTCCTGCAGTTTTATTGGCAACATTTTGGAAATGCTTTGCCATTGCCTTGTTCCTAGGACTGAGAGAGGGTAACTGGCTCAAAGTCATCCAACTAGTTTTGTGCCTAAGGCAAATCTGAAACTCATGATCTCCTCATTTCTAGCCTGGTGCCTGAAGCATTACACTAAACTGACTCTCAGACAGAGGGTAGAGGGAGATATAGAATAGATAAGTAGATGGATTGATAGTTATAGAATGGAGAGAGATGATAGATAGATAGATAGATAGATAGATAGATAGATAGATAGATAGATAGATAGATAGATAGATAGATAGAAAGAAAGATAGATAGATAAGAGAGAGAAAAAGATGAGAGAGAGAGATGTAGATCATGCAAGTTGTCAGTTGTTTATTTTTATTTATTTATTTACAGGTGCACCATGCCTGCCCAGATTGCAAGAACAATATTCTGCAAAAACAAAAAGAAAAAAGAAAGGTAAAATTCAGAAATATAATTTTGCTAGATTTAACTAAGAATACAGATGTATTTGACCACAACTAGGCTTAACATACCTTTTTGTTTTGTTTTGAAGACTTATCACTGTCCTTGGGAGTTGAAACTGCAGTACGTTCCCACAGCATTCTGAGTTCAACGTAAGTTTAAAAATTGAATAAAATACAAATGCTGTATTTGTCTTTTTGTATCTTAAGAAGTACAGGTTTTTATAAACAAATCTTGTAGGACAGTTTTCTCTATTTTAATGGGATCCAGGGAGTAAATTCATTGAAACTCAAATTTCAAAAGAGTTTGAAACCAGATGTGGTTCAATTTAAAAAGTTATCAGAACCTTTCCATCTATTGGGATTATGTTCACTAAGATTAATGTTTAACAAACTTGACATGCACACTCCATGCACTTTATTAAAAATTCAATGAAAATATATCTGATTATTGCAATGTGAAAACTTCCATAATTTAATACACTTAATAACTTGTCAATAACACAGGACTTAACACTGATCTCTCATAATTTACCAGAGTTGCAAATTTCATGACATTTGTCCTCAAGGCAAACACTCATTTAACTGCCCCAATTTACTTGACTGAATTTTGAAAAGCCTAAAATTAATAATCCGTGTAAGAATAGCATATTTGGTGTGTTCTTTGCCATATTTTTTAGCTTTGACTCAGGATATCACACTCTGACACATGCTTTCTATTGGCAAAGAAACCTAAGAGCAATGAATTAATGGAGATAAAACAAGTCTTATCTCAAGAAATATTCAATAGGCAGCTGTTCAACCTTGTGAAATATGCAGTTGCTTTAAAGAGTTACTGTGTTCTTTAATCTAAAAATGCAGCTGCTTTAAAGAGTAGCCGTGTTCTTTATTCTAAATATGCAGCTGCTTTAAAGAGTTGTCATGTTCTTTAATTATTCCAAAGCAATGTTTTGCCTTTAAATTCTAAGAAAACTACAGTTCCATTGTGAGCCACCTTGTTCCATACTCTGTTCATGGCCAAGCCATCTCAATCTCGTTATCTATATTGGATAGATAAAGGACCCAACCAACAGAATCCATCCATCTTCTATGTAAAATATCCCATTAATGAATTGTTCTTACTATCAAGGTATTTCTAACAATTTGCAATGGAAATGTATTATTTGTTACTTCATCTAGATCTTGTGGTTCCCATAGGAGATAAGGAGGTGAAGATATGGGTCGCCATCCATTTATCTATTCAACAAAAACCCTAGGAGATGGTTGACCCCAGTCCTAGTCCAATGTTTTGATCACTGTGGCACATTTTTCCAGATAAAAAACAATTTTTGAAAAATTATTGGGAAGTCTTTCCTAAACTGGAACTTCTGGATAATGTTCAGAGTTTCATTTTAGGAGAAACATAAGAGTTTGTAAAACACTTCTCTATTTTTTATGTATGTATTTATTTATTATGAATGTTATTTGCTGCCCATCTTGTGTACAACAACTCTGGGTGGCTTACAACATAAAAACATTAAAAAAACTTTAACATTGTTAATTATAAAATAACACAGCAGATAAAATCATTAACACAAGATGGCAAAGCCAGACACACTGGGGAAGAGGTGGGATTAGGTTTTTTATTAGTTAACCACCTCCAGTGTGTAGCTCTCCCATTGGTTCCCTGAACCATCTGGCAGAGCCAGGTCTTAAAACTCTTATGAAAAATCAGGAAGGTGGGAGCCGTAGCAGAAAAGGATCTTCTCCTGGATCTTGCCAGCTGAAATTCCCTGGCTGATGGGATCTGCAGTATGCTCCCTCTGTTGGCACAGAGTTTATTTACTTCAGTGTTTCTCAACCTTGACAATTTTAAGGCATGTGGACTTCAACTCCCAGAATTCCACAGCCAGCAATGCTGGCTGTGGAATTCTGGGAGTTGAAGTCCACATGCCTTAAAATTGTCAAGGTTGAGAAACACTGATTTACTTACTTCTCCCTCCTTCCCTCCCTCCCTCCCAGAATGGCACAACTCACAGTGGCCAATTTGACACAGAACAACCCATCATGGCCCATTTGCCACAGAACAACTCACCACAGGACAATTCAACATTTCAATTTAATTATTTTTAAAAAATTAAAAATTACCTTTTGTCATTCCCATTTAATTTTGTCCCTTCTTGGGCATCCTTTCTTTAATTATTCTATTTCACCATTTCTTCAGTATTAGTGTAACTCTTGTTCTGTGGCGAATTGTCCCACAGCAATTTAGCTAAGGCGAATTGTCCCGCCGTAATTTGGCTGTGACAAGTTGGCCATGGAGAGTTGGTCATGGTGAGTTGTCTTCCCTCCCGCCCCCCCCTCTCTGTGGGTGTGGGTGTGTGTACATGTGTGTATGTATGTGTTGGATGTTTTCTCAAACCTTCAAATTTATCTCCAAATTTCTCAGTTTTGGATCATGCAAAAATCATGGGCAGTTTTCATTGTTTACCCTTCCATGTACAACCAAGTTAATATGAAATATACTATTATATCACCACTGTTACATATATATTAAAAATATAGGCTTTTTTAAAACAGGAAATCAAGTATCCTTACAATTCTGTCCCACCACTATTATCCCCAAGTGACAGAATTTTGCAAAACCTATGGCACACAATAAGTTACTCAAGAGAGGGGAAAATAATCCCATAGAGAAATAATTGATTTACCCCAGAAAGACACAACCTGCAACTCTCAGCACGCTTTGGGCTAGAATCCAAGCAGAAATAATCAATAAATGCTGATGTATTCCTTCCCAGACTTTAGGGTTTGGGCAAGATGGAAAAAGATGAAACTTCTCAGATGAAAAAAAAAAATCTCTCCCATGAAAAGTTGTGTAGGATTGTGCTTTAATAAATAAACAGCAACAAGGGTGGGTGGGTATATTCTGCAGCAATCATAACATGAGGAGATAATAAGTCCTTCAGGGAAATAATTGCTGCAGAATGGTGTGCTGTAGCATTTCAAATTGCTCAGCATCTAGGGATTAAGTCACACAAGTTCATGGTAGTTAATGCTGCTAGATAAAAAGGCAGTCAAGGAGCATTGCTGATTTTGCTCTGCATGGTTCTGGTATGTTTTCAGGGAGGGCTCAGCTTATTATCATAAAGATTCAATAGCCAAGCTAACATCAAAATAGACTGTATGGGATGAGAGCCAGCCTGGCATTGTTCATCAGTAATTCGTTCAGTTTGTGTTGTATTCCTTGGGGCTTGCTCACTATTGTTTCCCCAGAGTGCATGAAAAGCCTGGATGCAAATGTTATTTAGGAAGCCGGAAGATGCCTTATTAATTTCAGAGATTCAACATGCCAGAATCAGCTGGTGTTTTCTAACTACAATTTGCACTAAATGTAACAGACACTGTTAGCAAAGAGGCTCTTAACAGCCTCAAGAGAGAACATTGCATTGTGTCACATTGGCCTGGAAACCAATAAGGGGGAAAAAATACAACATAAATCTTGATGTAAATTCTTAGGAACAGTGGAGAAGGGAAAGAAACAATTTTTATGAATGTAAGACAGAGTTATCAGAGGGTCTTTAGATTATTTAGTGATCAGCAGTGGAGATGGAGAGAGAGAGAGAGAGAGAGAGAGACCCCTTAAAGATGTTAAGAAAGAGGGACTCAGCAGAAAGTTTTCAGATTCATATTCCTTTGTCATAATTCTCCAAAAACATATAGATGAACATGTACTTTAGCATAAACAAGGTAAAGACCTAGGTCAGGGGTAGGCAACCTTGGCTCTTTCATGACTCATGGACTTCAGGCTCAGGAATTCTGGGAGTTGAAGTCCACGAGTCATAAAAGAGCCAAGGTTGCCTACCCCTGACCTAGGTAGTATAGTAGGCTAAAAACAATTTGGAAAAGGTACTTTCAAATACAGGTAGTCCTCGATGTACAACAGTTCATTTAATGACCATTCAAAGTTACAACGGCACTGAAAAAAGAAACTTATGACCAGTTTTCACACTTACGACCATTGTAGCATCCCCATGGTCATGTGATCAAAATTCAGATGCTTGGAAATTGACTCATGTTTATGACGGTTGCAGTGTCTCGGAGGGTCACATGATCTCCTTTTGTGACCTTCTGACAGTTAAAGTCAAGGGGGAAGATAGATTCACTTATCAACAGTTTGACTCATTTAACAATGCCAGTGATTCACGTAGCAACTATGGCAAGAAAGTCATAAAATGAGGCAAACTCACTTAACAAATGTTTCCCTTAACAACAGAAATTTTGGACTCAGTTGTGATCGTAATTCGAGGTCTACCTGTATGCAGGAAGAACTGCACACCACCTGTCTACAATTCTTTAAAGCAGCTATGTACTTTCGAGGGATTATGTCCATCTTCAGGTAACTCTTAATATACAGTATCCATGCATGCTGATATCACAAATGCTAATGTTTCCCATTTAATTCTGAGAATATCCTAATTTGATACTCACATTCCAATGATTGCCAATTTTGACTAAAAACAGTGTTTAGTTTTGGATATTCACAAAATTAATCTGCAACTTTCAACATTTACCCTGTTCACCAAAATTCAGTTTTCACAACTGTAAGTATAAAATAAAAATGAAAAAGAGACGAAGCACTGATGTTCATAGTCTTATGAAGGATAAGGGAAATAGGACCACCACAATTGATTTCCTTTCCTGGATAAAGGAGCCGAAGCAATGACTTTCATTGACAGAAATAATTCCTTTTTCTTTTTTACCTGACACAGCCTATCCAATAAAAGAAAGGTCTCCAGTACGCAAAACATCCTTTCTTTATTAGTTGAGTATTTCTGGATCCCTTACAAGCCCTAATGACCCATAATGAAAGCAAAAGAATGGCATCCAAATACATAACAATGTATTGTACTGTCAGACAAGACAGTCAATTTAAGGATCAAAATTAAGGGGGAGAAATAAATGAAATAAAATGGAGGTATAAACTCCCAAGGGATGTTTTCAAGATGTTTACATATATTAAACATATTTTAAGAGAGATTCTGCTTTTGGTCTAGCTCAGGGGTGTCAAACTGCTGGCCCGGGACCGGATGCGTCACCAGGAAACTGTGCCCACCCCATTGCCGGCAATGGGGAAAAAGCTACGATACATCACATGATGTCATATGACATCACGAGTTTGACATGTCTGGTCTAGCTAAACCAATCTATGTGGGGCTATCAAGCTATATCCCTCCTTTCTTCACTGCAAAACTCTGTAGAGTTAGAAAAATGCCTATAGAAATAACCAGGGGGAGAGGTATTTATTGGGAACAGTTGTAGTTGGAGAAAGAGGAGATAAATCTCCACCTCCACCTTTAATCATTTAAAGGGGAAAAAACAATAAAAAATAAACTGCTAGAGATGCATTATTGGTAATTACCACATGTCATTGATTTCTGAGAGTGATTTCACAAAGATATTGAATACAAACATCTCTTCTGGAAATAGGTCATCAAATTAAGTTCACATCTGTAACAAGAGTAGATTGGAAAGCAATATTGTGCAGCCCACAAAAGGACTTTTCAAATAGTTCACATAAGGGTCATTAAAAAAAAAGAAGCAAATTCAATAAAATGCAGGAAAACACATTTCAGCCAAAGGTTAAATAAAATAAATTTCATGGAGACAAGAGAATTCCTGAGAAATGGAAAGCATTTTAATAATAATAATAATGAGATATTTTACTAACAACTAGATCAGTGGTTCTCAACCTGTGGGTCGGGACCCCATTTGGGGTCAAACGACCATTTCACGGGGGTCACCAAACAAGGCTGTCTACCATTTTTTCCCCTTTTCTTTGGCCACGCCCCTGGCACCCGGTGATGTATAAGTGGTTGGGGGTCACCACAACATGGGGAACTGTATTATGGGGTCGCGGCATTAGAAAGGTTGAGAACCACTGAACTGGATGTTCTGGGCCCAGTGCTCTGGGCTCTGTTCTGGGCCTAGTGCTCTTCAACATCTTCATCAACGATCTGGATGAGGGATAGATGGGGAACTCATCAAATTTGCAGATGACACAAAGCTGGCAGGAATAGCCAACACTCCAGAAGACAGGCTTAGGATACAGGAGGATCTGGACAGACTTGAACACTGGGCGCTATCTAACAAAATGAAATTCAATGGTAAAAAAAGTAAGGTTCTACATTTAGGAAAGAAAAACCAAATGTACAGGTATAGTATAGGGGGTTCCTTGCTCAATAATAGTAACTGTGAGAGGGATCTCGGAGTCCTAGTGGACAATCATTTAAATATGAGCCAGCAGTATGCTGCAGCTGCCAAAAAAGCCAACACAGTGCTAGGCTGCATTAACAGAGGGATAGAATCAAAATCACGAGAAATGTTAATACCACTTTACAATGCCTTGGTAAGGCCACATTTGGAATATTGCATCCAGTTTTGGTCACCACGATGTAAAAAAGATGTTGAGACTCTAGAAAGAGTACAGAGAAGAGCAACAAAGATGATTAGGGAACTGGAGGCTAAAACATATAAGGAATGGTTGCTGGAATTGGGTATGTCTAGTTTAACGAAGAGAAGGACGAGGGGGGACATGATAGCAGTGTTCCAATATCTCAGGGGCTGCCACAAAGAAGAGGGAGTCAAGCTATTTTCCAAAACACCTGAAGGCAGGACAAGAAGCAACAGGTGGAAACTAACCAAAGAGAGAAGCAACCTAGAACTAAGGAGAAACTTTCTGACAGTTAGAACAATTAACCAGTGGAACAACGTGCCTTCAGAAGCAGTGAATACACCAACTGGAAGTTTTTAAGAAGAAACTGGACAGCCATTTGTCTGAAATGGTATAGGGTTTCCTGCCTGAGCAGGGGGTTGGACTAGATGACCTTCAAGGTCCCTTCCAACTTTATTATGATTATTATTATTATTATTCCCCTGACAGGAATGTGTTAGTTCAGAGATGCAACTTTTGTTGACCTTTCAGTGGAGCAATGAAGTTCACAGTGTAGGAATTGCTTAGGGAGCAGATAAAGCAGTAGGTAAGATCGGGACAAAATGCTATCTAATGTTATTCAATTGTTAATTAATTTAAATTGCATTTAATTTTATCTAACTATATACTACTAAAACTCATTTCATTACCATTAACTAGGCAAAAGGTGTATCATAAGGTAACAATTTTTGAACCAAGTTAAATCAAATGGGTTAAGGTCCAAAATCAGGGACCCATGACTGTTGAGGGAATGAAATTTGAAAGATTTGTGGCTGTTACTAGCTACTGGCTGCTGCTGTGGTGCTGGAATGCTGTTGAGGTCATGTGATCTTCATTTTCAATATTATTTGACAGTTTCCCAGCCAGTCTCACAACCCCTTGCTCACTCCTCCAACCAGCAGTACCCACTTACCTGCTTGCTGGAAGGCAAAAGCAAAGACCAGATTTCTGATGTTCCCTGCCTGCTTCCCACAAGGAAACTCAGTGGGGAAGCCAGCATAAAGTTGGAAGTCACTCCTGCTACCACTGCTTTTTTGCCCAGCCATGGGTGTTTTGTTTCTCTGTTTAGGTAAGCAAATAGTTCTGAAACAATGAACCAACAAGGAATGGGTTATCTGTTATCAGATAAAAGTAATGAATCAACTATCACTCCTTTCATTCACTTTCCGTAGCAAACTTAAAAATTGAAATTGGGGGTGGTGTTTATCTTTGGGTAGCTGCTTTCAGAGTTTTAACAGGACACATGTTTCCCTTCAGATTTGCACATCCCACTCCCCCTTGTAACTGTTGTGATGATATGTGCAAATGGCCTTGGGATGTAGGAGGAAGACCTGCAAGATTGATGCTAGCCCCTCAAGGTAGCCCAGATAAGAAGCACTAATAGGGATATCAACCACATCTTTATATAAGGTTACATGAAAACAGAATTATGTAAGACTGAACACCTTTCTCTCCTCTCCATTTTTTACTCTCTGGAAAACTAGGACAGGTCCCTTCTGAAAGGCTTTTCATTCTTTTCCTCCCAAAGATGCTTTTTCAACTGGACTTTGTTGGATTTTTTTTTAAGATGTTTCACTTTCCATCCAAGAAGCTTCTTCAGCTCTGACTGGATGGTGGGGGAAATGAAAGGATTTATATTCCTTGCAGACAGCGGTCATTTGCATTCTTTCAGAGAATTTTTGAGGCCACCTGGAGGTTTATCTGTGTCATTAGGGTCACCTGAGTAGTCAAATACCCATTGGAGCCTTTTTGGAACTGCTGAAAGGACTGTATGGTAGACTGGAAATAGAGGATGTCCTATTTCTCCCCCTCTGTGGAGAGAGGGCTGTTCAGTTTTGACATAGATGGCCTCTTTGGCACCTCTTTCAAACCAGCAGTCCTCTCTGTCCAAAATGTGGACTTTGCTATCTTTGAAAGAGTGGCCTTTGTCTTTTAAATGCAGATGGACTGCTGAATCTTGTCCTGAAGGGTTTGTTCTCCTATGTTGTGCCCTGTGTTTATGAAGTGCACATGGCCAGTCCTTTCAACAATTCCAAGAAGGCTCCACACCCATTTGGACTACTCAGGTGACACTGATGACACAGATAAGCCTCCAGGGGCTTCCATGATTTCCTAAAAGAATGCAAAGAACCAGCTGTCTGCAAGGAGTATATGTTCTGCCATTCCCCACCATCCAGTCAAAGCTGAAGAAGCTTCTTGGATGAGAAGTGAAACGTCTCCAAAGAAAAACAAGAAAGTCCAGTTGCATCATGAGAAAAAGCACCTTTGGGACAACCATGATCTGGATGATTGAGAATCTCCATAGACATTTAACAGGACACATGTTTCCCTTCAGATTTGCACATTCCAGTCTCCTTGTAACTGTTGTGATTATATGTGCATTATGGTGTTGGGATTTAGGAGGAAGACCTGCAAGATTGATGCTAGCCCCTCAAGGTAGTCCAGATAAGAAGTACTAACACAGATATCAACCACATCTTTGTTATATAAGGTTACATGAAAACAGAATCATGTACAGTAAGACTGAATACATTTCTCCCCTCCCCTCTTTTTAGTCTCTGGAGAACTAGGACGGGTCACTTCTGAAAGGGTTCCCATCCTTTTCCTCCATTGCCTAGGCTGAAGATTGTCCTCTACCCATTCCCACATACCATCCAATTGCTTAGAGATGACCTTCAAAATGCTATGCCCCTGTGACTCCCTATGAACAGGAGGGAGCATGTGACCTTCCGACAAAGATGTGATTTATCTTTCCCAAGAGAGTGGGCTAGAGCTAACTGAGGTTGGAGACTTACTTTTGAAATAACTTCTGCTTTTTATCGGTATTGGTCTAAGGTCATTAATCAAGACCCAAGAATCCTGAGTGAAAACATATGGTCTTTGAAATTTAATAAACGGATTAGCAGAGTCTACCACTTAATATGCAGCTTCTGCCCTAGGAGTATAAATTAATAAGCATTAGGTCCTATCTAATGAGGAATTTCCCTTTTAAATCCTGTATGAATTATCAAAAAGAGCCTTGGCAGGATTTCAAAGACATTTTCTGACCTTCTAGTATTCTGGTTTGCATGAATTTTTAACAAGATGCTATATATCTCAAAAGTCTATTACAATTCATCTGCATCTATTTTCTCCAGCCCCTCCCCCAGTTCCTTCCCTCTCTTTAATCAGAGCACTGAAGCAGAGAAAGGAAATACATCTGTATAACAGCATGGGAATATTTAATTTATGCAAATGAAGGTTTTTTTAAAAAAGAAGAAGAAGAAAGAGAGGGAGAAAGAGAAGAGGAGTTATTCAAGTTAATAAAACCACACACATTGCTTTTAAATATTAATAGCAGCCAGCGAGAGCCTGTATTTTTTGTGACATATTCATTTGTATCAGCTTTTTTTTTTAATACAGTATCAACAATGTGAAGTGGTCAAAAGATCAGTTTGAAACTGCATATTTCCGCAGCACATTACATGCAGAGCACGTAATGAAATGAACATGAGGATGGGTTTTCATTACTGCAAGGCATCTTTGGAAACCCCGAAAGAGAACATTGGGCTAATGTTGAAACTCTGCTTCCTTTTTCACATTCAAATATTTGTAAGATAGCAGTTGGAAGAAGGATTGGCTAATGCACATTTTAGAGGCTAGTTGGAGTGATTTAGAATGGTCACAATTGCCTTGAAAATGCATTGTGTCACTGACTCATTAGTAAGTTCAAAAGCAAGTTTTGGGAAGCCCATGCAAACGTGACAGTGGCAGGGCTCCTCTCAAACATGAAATACAGAGGAATTTTCTTTAAAATGGAGAGATAAATAAAGGATTTCTGATATGGGAGGTGCAGAAAACAACTCAAGCGCTAGAGCTAGTCTAAAGAAAAGAAGAAATAGGGGTAAACATGATAGCAGTATTCCAGTATTTGAGGGGCTGCCACAAAGAAGAGGGGGTCAAACTATTCTCCAAAGCACCAGAGGGGAGGACGAGAAACAATGGTTGGAAACTGATCAAAGAGAGAAGCAACCTGAAATTAAGAAGAAATTTCCTAACAGTGAGGATAATTAATCAGTGGAACAGCCTGCCTTCAGAAATTGTGGGCGCTCTATCACTGGAGGTTTTTAAGAAGAGACTGGACAGTCATTTGTCTGAGATGGTATAGGTCAGTGATGGCAAACCTTTTAGAGACCGAATGCCCAAACTGTAACCCAAAACCCACTTATGCATCGTCGGGTGCTGGGTGGGTGTGGCCCATTGGCTGGGTGTGGCCAGTTGGGGGTGTGGCCTATTGGGTGGACATGGCTGCGGTGGTAACGACATGGCAACGGTGGGACTAAAAAGTTCAATCAATCAATTTCAACTTGGCAAGATCTTTTTTTTCCCGCGAGAAGTTGAAATTGACTTATTGATTGAACTTTTTTTTGCATATGGCAGCGAAGGCCTAAAGTGAAAAGGTTTTATAAAACCCAGCTGAAGGTCTAGGACTGGGGTGACGGCGTGCGTGCCCACAGAGAGGCCTCTGAGTGCCGCCTCTGGCACCCGTGCCATAGGTTCGCCACCACTGGTATAGGTTCTACTGCTGGACTAGAAGACCTCCAAAGTCCCTTCCAGCTCTCTTCTATTCTAGATTCTAGCTAACCTATACCCCTATGAATATAAGCATATATTCTCTAACTATGAACACATATGAATTTCTACAAACAGGCTGCCAGACCCAAATTTCCAAAGTCCAAATGATCACTAAATGGCACAATTCAAATTATTTCCTGCCATCTAATAGTCACCCTTATTTTTACTATCTAGATTGGCAACCCTACCACCAGCACACTGAATTCTTTCAATGTCTTTTTTATTTTTTTTATTTTTACAAAAAACACATTTGCTTTCATGCTTTGTTTTCAACAGAAGACAAATGATAATGTTATAATCTATTTCAAGGGTATTGATTGTGACCCTATTTTTAATAATGAAGTGGTCAAAGGGGTAAGTGAGTACCCTATCTTTCATACCCAATGTAGTCATTTACAATTTCCCTGTGTTTAAACATGGAAGGCTTAACCAAGCCCCTTATGATGAATATACTTATATTTGTGAAAGTCATAGCATCTATATTACAAACATTTGCTACACAAAATCCCAGGCTTAACAATGATTGATAAGAAAGACAAAAGAAAGTCTGGATAGTGGATATTGTGATACTTGGAGACAGCAGAATAGAAGAGAAAGTACTGGAGAAAATCACAAAATATGCAGACCTGCAAATAGACTTAAAATGACTGTGGCAAAGGAAAACATTGATAGTACCAATAGGTGCCTTGGTTGTAATCCCCCAAAAACTGGATCACCACTTGAACACCATCAGCACTGCCAAAATCATCACCAGTCAATTGCAAAAGGCAGTTTTTCTTGGAACAGCTCACCATGATACCCTTAACACCATAAAACAATAACATCTACATATACCAGGTCCTTGGGAAGGACTCAAGAGGTGGGCAAAAATGCCAAATCCAGTCTAAACATTTGGCTGACCAACCATAATAAAAAGTGTAGATTATTGATGAGGCAAGTCCACAGGATAGTTGATTAGAAGACAAAGAATTGGAGAAGGTCACAAAGTACCACAAAGTTTATCAAGATTTGAAAACTGAAGTTGAAAGATTATGGCATAAAACAACAGTAGGGTCCAGTGAATATCAGCACACTGGGTGGCATATCAAGAAGCACAACATATTGATAAAATTTCTATCTGTCTATTACAAAAGGTCATACTGCTTGAATCTGTACATATATTAGTTTGATGCATTTTGACATCTTATATTCTTGGGAAGAACTCAATGCATATGAAAGCTAACATCCAGTAAAGAACTGGCAGCTGTGATTTTATGTTGTTATGTATAATAATAACAATAGGTTTTCTGGTTTTTTATTTCAATTCTCTCTCTCTCTCTCTCTCTCTCTCTCTCTCTCTCTCTCTCTCTCTCTCTCTCTCTCTCTCTCTCTCTCTCTCTCTCTCTCCTTCCCTCCCTCCCTCCCTCCCTAATTTCAAAACATTCATTCAATCTTCTTCCACCTCCCAAATTTTGGCAACTTTAGCATGTATAGTAGCTATGTGGTGCCTGGTTTTGTGTGGCCACGCACAACCAGGCACCACATAAATAACATGCTTAGAATATTCCAAAATGCACATTCTGGTGAAACAGAAGTTCCCTGGTGTTGGTCTCCTGTTTAAGTCCGAAATCTCAGAAGACTAAACGTCTGGTCCGGGTGACTGATCCAGATTGAATCCTGGAAAATACTTTTACCACAATTGTTTATTCATAGATATATCAGGCTTATTTAATGACAACTCATTACTGCTTTACATATCATTAACATGTTCCTCATTTGCTGGAAGGATGCTTGTATACAGCAGAAAGAAGTGTACATTCCCTTTTATTAAACTGATTATTAAAAAAGGATTGCTTGAAGCCTGCTGATCAATAAAGGCTGCAGACACTAATAGCATTTCTACTTCACTGTTTGCAAGCTCCTTGGAATTAATCCCAACATCCCAACCATATTCATGAACCCTGATGAAAATCCACAGCAAACTATTGATTGCCCTATGAAATGAATCCAGTAATTACCAAATAGAGAATAGAAGTGAGCTGTGGCACATTCAGAATCCTATTGGGCATCTTTAGAAAGGAATGTTCTATTTTAATCTGCTGGAATTAAAAATAAGAAGTTTAGAAACAACTATCACTCAGAGAAAATATATACCACAGATTAGGGATGATAGGATGAAATTCTCAAGAGGCTTAGAGTGCAGTTAGCATACAATATCAAAGAAGCTATAAAAAGCACTAAGGCATCATTTTGAAATTGGGTAAGCCTTGCAAAGAAATAAAATAAAATGAAACCGTTACAGTCACAGCAAAACAAATACAAGAAAACCATAGACAGAGAAAGCAGAGAAGGAATGTGTTGTGATGGTTATGATTTGAGGAGCATACTGCTAAAGACGTATTTTAAAAGTTTCTAAATACATTGAATAAACCAGACAGGCAAAGGACTAGATCATAAGATGTCACAAACTTAAAAAATAGATTTAAGAGAGAAATTTCAGCTCTCGTTCTTCCACCTCTTATATTTTTTTTTACCTGAATTCTGAAAGAGAGGCTATGAAGTGAGTCATCCTTAGCAGAAAGACTTATATTAGGAATAGCATTCAAGCATTTGATGATAAAGGCAACAAAATAAAAAGAGAGATTCTTTTACAATCTCGACAATAAAAGTAAGATCTAGTGTGGTTCTGTGGTTAAGGGGTTGACTTGGGACTCTGGAGATTTTGTTTAAATCTACCATCAGCAATGGAAGCTCATTGTGTTCCTCTCAGTGCAATGTGCGTCACAGGATTGTGGTTAAGAGAAAATCTGGAAGCTGTTCTCTGGAAGTCACCTTGAACTCATAAAGGAAATGTGTGATATAAATCTAGTATCTAACTAAATATAGGTAATCCTCGACTAATAATAATAATAATAATAATAATAATAATAATAATAATAGTAAAGTTGGAAGGGACCTTAGAGGTCATCTAGTCCAACCCCCTGCTCAGGCAGGAAACCCTATACCATTTCGGACAAATGGCTGTCCAGTCTCTTCTTAAAAACTTCCAGTGTTTGAGCATTTACTGCTTCTGGAGGCAGGTTGTTCCACCGGTTAATTGTTCTCACTGTCAGGAAGTTTCTCCTTAGTTCTAGGTTGCTTCTCTCCTTGATGATCACAACTGAGCCCAATATTTCTGTTGCTAAGCAGGCACTTGCTCAGGAAGTTGTGCCCCATTTTACACCCTGTTTTGACTACGGTTGCTAAGCAAATCACTGAAATTATTCAGGGAATCATATGGTTGTTGACCAAATCTGGCTTGCCCCATTAACTTTGCTTGTTGGAAGCCAACTGGGAAGGTTAACAATGGTGATCATATGACTCTGGGACAATGCAACTGTCATAAATACATGCCAGTTGCCAAGCACTCAGATTTTGACCCCGTGGCCATGGGGATGCTGCAATGGTTGTAAATGTGAAAAACAGTCATAAGTCATTTTTTTTTCAATCCTGTTGTAACTTCTAACAGACACTAAATGAATGATTGTAAGTTGAAGACTATTGTAATAGGAGAAGTCGCTTTGACTGCTAACATGTCCTGATCTGAAAAAGGGCCCATTGGAGAAATTCCTAGTCCAGTGTTTCCCAAACTTGACAATTTTAAGGCATGTGGACTTCAACTCCCAGAATTCCACAGCCAGCAATGCTGGCTGTGGAATTCTGGGAGTTGAAGTCCACATGCCTTAAAATTGTCAAGTTTGGGAAACACTGTCCTAGTCAATGAGAAGTTTCACATCTCTGGAGAAATGATTGAAGGACAGGGATCTTTAACATATCATAAGTAATCAAAGTGTAAAAATGTTCCATCACAATGAAATATTTTTTCTCTTCCTCGTTCCGTTTCACCAAATTGAAGAATTATTGAAAAAGAAATGTTAGCACAGCACTGTTTTGAATAAATCATATCCAAAACTCACAGAATCTTCATTAAAGACCTAGTCACATCCTTGGACTAAGAGAAAAAAAAAACCCACATCAATTTCTAAAGATGGGGGTGAGGGGGGCAACTTGTTACGTAATCCCTTCTCTTTATATAATTTATATTTTCAACTGTTGGTTTTTGATTAAACTGAAGTTTCCAGATCATTTTTTTTTGGCATTGAAATCCCAGAGAAATTATAACTATGTATGATAATACTGTATGTCAATCTCAACCAGTTGCGAATTGAAATGATAATTAATGCTTCCTATGAGCATGAGATTGCTATGATCAGTTTGTATATATATAAAAACATAATTCAGAGTTTTTATTGATAGCAATTATTTTGATATTCTGGAAGGAACACAAAGAAAGCTGGATGAAAGTCAGCTGAATAAAATGCAGTGAAGTTAGCAACTGAACATATGAAAGTCATGTGGGCTGAAAGTTCAAGTCTATCAGTGATCAGGGAAGTTAAGGAATTGGAGATGTGCAAAATGACCCCAAGTCAAAATGTTTTGCACTAGGAATACTTGTTTGAAATGGTTTGTGCCCAAAACAAAACATGTTTTTTATGGGATTTGTGTCAACTACGGAAAAAAAATAGTCTAGTTTGGCTTAATAACAATAGTGTTTATGTACCACCCCATAGGGCTTTACAGCACTCAATATAGAAGCATGTTGCCCCCAACAATATGTGTCCTCATTTTACCAAACTCTGAAGGATGGAAGGCTGAGTCAACGTTGAGCCTGTCAGAACTGAACTCTAGCCTATGGGCAGAGTTTGCCTGCAATACTGCACTTTAACCACTGTACCACCAAGGCTCTGTTTTAAGCACAAAACAAAATGTGTCCCTTTTGGGTGTCTCTGTTTCCATGATATAATTTGCCTCTTACACCTAGACTCTTGAAGGACCCAGTAAGATATCTGTTGCTATTGCTTAGTGCACAGGATCAGAATTTTGGGATAGAAACAGCAGTTAATCACAACTAAGAGGATAAAAGAGCATGCACACTATGTATACCCATACTTAAGCTTCATAAGTTATCAACACAGATTTTTTTTTCATTCCCCAAAGTTTTGTACAGTGGTGGCTTGTCTTGGTTTAGATGCCTATTTGAGCATTGGCTCTGTTGGTATTGTCACTGCAGTTGAAAAAAGAACAAACAATAATTCTGTTGGTCATTTTATGATTATTTTTGCAGCAGTCATTAAAGAAAGATTGTGATTGTTAAGCAAATGCTGTGTGTTAAGTGAATGCCACAGTTGTTAAGTATATAATGCATTCCGCTGAACATTTTTTGTCTAAAACTGGCTGAAAAAGTCAGAAACTGGCAATAAATGTCGTAAATTGCACTCATATGACTGCAGAACCCTGCAACTGTGCATTTGTAAGAGACACTTGCATGTACAACTCATGAATATTCTTTAGGTGCTGCTATTGGTATACAGCAATGGTTCTCAACCTTTTTAATGCTGCAACCCCCAACCGATCGTAAGTTGAGGACTACTCAACCGGTCGTAAGTCGAGGACTACTCAACTGGTGCAGCACCGTTTGCAGAATGGGACTTTTGGCGGGCTCAGCAGGGCAGAGACAATTCCTATTGGCTTTGGAAAGCCAATAGAATTAGACTCTGTTCAAGAGAGTCTCTTCTATTGGCTTTCAAAAGCCAATAGAATAAAAGGGAGTAGCACAGCTAAGGAAAAGGGGGGAAAAATGGTGGACTGCGTTGTTTGGCGACCCCCTTGAAATGGTCGTTCGACCCCAAATGGGGTCCCGACCCACAGGTTGAGAACCACTGGTATACAGTAAGTATACAGTTAAGTGCTGGCCACCAAGTAGGCAGGAATATTTTCCCATGATCTCCCTCCCTCCCCCCCTCCCTCCCTTCCTTCCTTTCCTTTCCTTCCTCCCTCCCTCCCTCCTCCCTCACCCCCTCCAGAAAGGAGTGAGGGAAAGAAAGTTCTGCAGATAGCCTTTAAATCCTGGGATCAAAAGAAAGAATTTGTGCTCCTGAGTCCATAAACTCAAACTTGCAGACAATTTAGATTAAGAAGAGGTTTACTTTAACACACTTCTAAAAGAATTCTCACTTGCCTTAATGGACTGTCAGAAAGTCCTGTTGCCCTGAAAGAAGAAATTGATCTAAATCTATGGTGTGTCATTCTTTCATTTTTAAAGAGAGACAAGCTGGTAAACTCTCTTTTCAGTTAATAGATCTGCAGGAGAAAAGGAGGATATATTTGGACAAGATTTTAAGAAAAGAGCATAGAAAGATGATGAAAGAAATGTTTGCAAATGTAACGGCCTATAAACTTAGGAAAAATCAATCCATTCAACCAACTGAATCAATCCATTCAACACACACACAGAGAGAGAGAGAGAGAGAGAGAAATATTTTGGAGGATATTAAAAAAGCAGAATATATTTCCCCAAAGGAATAATAGAAAATGTTAGGCAGAAACACACACACCCCAAGTCTCTCTGCCCTAGGCAGAAAACAGCTCTGTAGAAATGCAGATATGATAATCCTTTCAGAAAGACTGGAGCCAGCAAGCTTAGAGCTGATGGGATTAGAAAGACAAAGATCCTTAAAACCAACAACCCCTCACCCAAAAAATCTAACACAGGACATAGCCATCAGCCCCAGCCCCAGGGAAGCAGGGCACGACCTTTAGGACATTAGGATTAGCCCACCACCATTAGAATACTAGAAGGGCATACTGAACCTCAGGTCAAAGTTCATGCCACAGGAACAACTCCAAACACAAAAGCCAAAGAAGGTATAAAAACCCACCACTCCCAGCAACATGTGGTCTTGTGGTTCTGCTCTTCAATAAACTACAATCTTCTTTCTAAAGTAGTCTCCATTTTGTTTATTCCCAGCTTGGACGGGACCCCAATGAAGATTTTTCCCTCAATATAACCAACCAACCAACTCACCTATTTCATTATCAGAGATCTGTTCTCATGTGAGCTCAACTTCCTTCTGTAATAAAAGCCCACTTAGAGGAAACAAAAGTTTTTTCTTTCCCACATCAAACTTTTACCTATGTTTAGGAATATCTGATCCAAATTGCGAAGTCGTGTCCGACCCATGGCGACCCCATGGACAACATTCCTCCAGGTCTTCCTGTCCTCTACCATTTTCTGGAGTCCATTTAAGTTCACACCTACTACTTCAGTGACTCCATCCAGCCATCCAGCCATCCATCCAGCCATCTCATTCTCTACATATATACGTAGGTCTTTGGTTATTCGGGTTTTCTCCCGTGTCAAATTGGAAGTATCTTGGTGACGTTTCGACAAAGTCTCATTCGTCATCTTCAGGCTGGTGTTTTCAGCTTCATGCTTCTAGGAGCAATGTGTGATTGTAGCTGTTTCTTCTTTTTAACTACCAGTGGGGGTATGAACTGATTGGATGAGAGCTTGGCTGTGTTCTGATGGGATAGAGGTGTGTTCTGATTGGTTAGGAGCTTGGCTGTGCTCTGATTGGATGGAGGGTTGGCTGTGCTCTGATTGGTTGGGGGAGTGTTCTGTTTGGGTGGGGGCTTTGTTTTGCTCAGGTTAGTCTGAGTTGCAGGGGGATTTAAGATTTTGGGATGCCTTGCTATTTTTTGGCTTCGCGTTCGTGGTCATGCCTCATCTTCATGGTGGGTGTCAGTTTGTTTCATGTATGGATTGGAGAGGTTTAAAGTGGCTAATGATGCAGCTGTGGTCTGGCTTCTGGTTTGTGGTTGTACCTCATCATCGGTGTGTGTTTGGGTTTGCTTTTTGCGTGGACGTGTGGTGGTGACATCCTGTGTGGCTTTTGTGAGTGTGGGTCTGGTGTCATTCTTTGTGTTAGGGACTCGTTTGTCAATAAGGGTGGGTTTCCAAATGGCTGGTAGGTGGGAGGTATCATCTTGTTTGTTCATGTTGTGTGGGCATTTTTCTATCTCGATGGCTTCTCTGATTATTCTGTTATTAAAGTGTTCAGTTTTGGCGATAGTTCTGGTCTTTTTAAAGTCAATTTCATGTCCTGTGACTTTAAGGTGTTGGACCAGAAAAGAAGTTGGTTCCTCTTTTTTGACTGAGTTCTTATGTTCTTCAATGTATGCACTTATTCTTCTGTTAGTTTGTTCGATGTATGTGGTGGGACAAGCGGTGCATGGGATTTCGTATACTCCTTGATTTTCTAATTCAATTTTGTCTTAGAAGCACGAAGCCAAAAACACCAGCCTGAAGATGACGAATGAGACTTTGTTGAAATGTCAGCAAGACACTTCCAATTTGACGCGGGAGAAAACCCGAATAACCAAAGACCTACATACAAACACCTGCAAAAACCTCAGAAAACATATATATATATATTAGAAATAAAATAGTCCAAGCACCAGGATAATATTAAAACAAAAACTGTTTAATACAAAAGCTAAAGCTAAGCTTTCATCAGGCAACAGTGCTGACATCATCAGAGCATAGTACAAGATTACTGGGAGTCCTTTTTATATTGCAAGATGGCTCTGCGCCCGGCTTCTTGATCTAGTCATTAGTCCATCCGTGTTCTCTACTTGGTTTGTTCTTAAAGGGCACACGTCTCTTGTTATGTTGGTATCTTCCGAGGTTACTATTTTCTTTTTCCTGGGCTCAATCACTTTCTTTCTGCTAGCATATGCCGGTTGCTTTCGCTTGCTTACACTTATCCCCCTTTTTTTATTATTATAAAAATATAAAAACCCTACTGAACTGAATTTCTGTTTTGCACCTCAGTCCATTGTACAACATTTCAACCACTATTAAACCATCATTATATTTTACTTTATACTACTTTGTCCCTCCCATACAGAAATTTTTTTTGAAGAATTCAGTTTTGATCAATTTGACATTTTGTTTTACTAGAAATACCTCCATCTGAATGCTCCCATCTGATTCATATCGATATGTACGCCTGGAATTGCAGGAAATTATTGCTTCGCTCACTATAGGGTACAAGAGGTAATTTTAATTTTTTTTCAAGCATTGTTAACACAAAATGTTAAAATACAGATTGCCAATACCCTGCAGCTAAGCAGGCAGGATAAATATTAAATCATTCCTGGTTTTAGAATCTAGGCTGAGCAGAATTAGAAACAATTGATTATTCAGGCTTGATTACTTTGGTAAGATACATCATTACTTGCTAATTTTAGTGCACTGCACCTCATGGGAAACCATACAGAATTGTACTTTAATGCTAGAGAGCAGCAGAAGGAGAGGGAAGCAATGTCCTTTTAAACTTTATAGAGCTTTCTTCCATTTCCAGGCTATCCCTTTGATGGCCCTTTTAATCAATAGGTAATAGAAGATGGTCTCATAACACACTCAAGCACAGAGTTTTATTAAGCTACTTAATGAGTACCAATTCATCTTGATGTTGGTTTCCCTAAAGCATGTAGCTGAAAAACAAGGGAGGAAACTAAAGTCATCTTAAGATGTTGCTTAATCAAAAGCTGGAAGAAACCAACTCCATGAACAAGCAGGAGAGCTTATACTGTTTCAGACAAGTGACTGTCCAGCACCCACAACTTCTGATGATAAGCTGTTCCAGTGGTTAATTCCACATTATTGGGAAAGCAACACTGTCTCTGTAATTTCTGTAAATTCCTGGAAACCAGATCATGAGATGATTGCAGTATAAAAGTTGACTGGATCACCAGGAGACTGTGAGTTTTAGTCCCACCTTAAGCATGACATGTCTTTTTTACCCCATGTATTTTATTGGGTTTTTTTTACCAACCTAATAGTTGGTAAATAGTGTGTTTGCTGGGTTTACATTTGTAAAGTAAAATCATTAACAATTGGTTTCTATAATCCATAATCCACATAGTACATTTAGTTGATTTCCCCTTTTCCCCAAAATATCTTCTTTGCAAACCTTGAAATAATACAGTTCTTATTATTTTGATAAATAAGAGTTATATATATGATTTTCCCCCCAAAATTCCTAGAGATAATGATCACATCAATATAATATTTCTTTTCTATCTAATCATTTTGGTTGCCTCATCTTATATCCTGTTATAGTCCTTATTTAGATTTGTTTCTCCCATAAAGTTCAAAGTACTCTTGCTGGTTAAGATTTTCTCAACAGTTAATTACATTTAAAGATTTAAATCAATTTTCCTATATAAACCATCTCAACACTTACATTGCTTAAAGAATACAGTAGGTAAAAACAGTAAACAAATTTCTTATTCTTTTTAACCATAATTAAAAATATATTTAATCTTTAAATATTCCATTTAATGTGTCTAGTCATCTAATCCTTTAACTCTTATTCAAAACATTTTTTTCTTTTTTATACATTATAATTTCCCTAAATTCAAACACATTTAATTATCTAAAACATTTCCTTTATCTAAGCCATTTCAACAGTGTTATATTACTTATATCAAGAAATAAAATAAAAAAGGGAAAAACATACAGTATTATTTAAGGAATTAATCCCTCTTAGAATGACATATGTATTCAGAATCTTTTTTATTTTTTTAAATGTTTCTTTTTTAAATATTCTCTCTGGTAGATCCCATCATCTATTTTCTTAATTTTCACTTTGATCTTTTTCCTTTGACCAGTATCTTTCTTGATTAATGTGTTTTGCTGACTCAAAAAGGTTTTCCATGTATTCATGACTGTTGTTGTAGGTATAAGAAGTAATCAAATAAAGTGTCTTTATATGAGGCTTTTGCCTTTGCATGTTTCTTAAAAATCTTTTTCTTTTTTTCCTTCTTTGCTTCTTTTATCACTTCCTTTCTCTCTGATGTTTTCAACATCTCTGTATTCCATTTTATCCAATCTGTTTTTTGTCTTCAGATTTATTTAGTAGTCTTAAGGGATGAATTATTTTTTTTTCATTTCTTGTAAATTTTTTCCCAGTAGGATTAAATCATGTTTTCCTGCTTTGTTAAGTTCCGTCTTTGAGTCTCTATTTTCAATTTTATGTCCACTTATTTGTTTTGTCTGCTCCTTCTCTGTTGTTGTTTCCTAGAAATTTTTTTTTTGTAGAGTTAACTTAGAAATAGATTGATTTATATTTTCAAAGTTATTTTAAATTTCTTTGTGATTTGAACTCATAGTTAATTGCAATATACTATATATCTCCTCCTGAGAGGTATTTATGTTTTCTTGGTGTGTTCTATCTACATGTCTCTGATCCATGATGGCCAAAAGTTGAAGTTTTCCTTCTTATCTGCAAATAGCTTTAGAGTCCCAGTTAAATAGATATTTGTAATCCAAAGAGTTTGAAAAAGATTTTTTTTAAAGTTTATAATTCTCTCTTTGTTTGCAGCCCAGATTGTTGTCTTTTTTTCACAACTGTTTTTTATTATTAAAGCTTTGAAGGTCACAAACACAGATTAGCTTTTCCCAGATTTTGGCAAGTTCTCTATGGAGATCATAACTGTCATAATCTTCATCCACCACTAGATGTCAGCATCTATTTAGTTTTCCATATAAACAATGATCTTTAAAATGAGAGTCTTAACCATTCAACAATTTTAAATTTATCCAAAGTTAAATTTTAGCTTTCAAGTTTATAAATTTATTTCACTACCGTATATTTTGATCCTCCATGGAAATTTTAATTCGCCACTTCCCTTAGTATAAGGGTGGGGCAGAAGTCCCCCTCCTTCACTTTCGGAGGTATTTTGCTTCTTGGGAATCTTTTCCAGGAAATTAAGTGTAAAATAGAAAAGGGAAAATCAGATTTCTCACCCAGTTTCAAGCACGCTGTTTACTGTTGTGCTGGTTAGTTCTTTTGGACTTTGGTTGCAAGTAGTTTGGGCTGATCGGTTAAATACAGCCTTTCTCCTGTTGGATTAGAAGGTTTCCCCAAGATGAACAGAGTGACTGTCATCATTCCAGAGACGCCAGGGCACCCTTCTTTTTTCACCGCCTCTCCAGGGCGGTTCGGACCCATTAGGGTCTCCAGGCACAATGAAAATTAGCCACGGGTTTGCAGCAGTCTGCAAACCTGTGACCAGTCACTACCACGCAGGACCAGAAGTCTAAGCATGACATATCTATGGAGATTCTCAGTCATCCAGGTATAGTTATGCCAAAGGTGCTTTTTTTTCCAGGAGGCAATTGGACTTTCTTATGTTTCTTTTGAAGAAGTTTTGCTTCTCATCCAAGAAGCTTCTTCATCTCTGATTAGATAGTGGAGAGTGGATGGATTTATGTTGTTTGCAGGCAGCTGGTCATTTGCATTCCTGTAGAGAGTCATTGAAACCATTTGGAGGTCCTCATGCTGCAGCCAAGAAGTCTCCACACTCATTTGCACTACTCAGGTAGTAATATAAATCCTTCCACTCCCCACCATCTAATCAGAGCTGAAGAAGCTTCTTGGATGAGAAGCGAAACATCTTCAAAAGAAACATAAGAAAGTCCAGTTGCTTTCTAAAAAAAAAAAAAAGCATCTTTGGGACTTAGGGATGTAAACCAGCTGGGTGACTTTGGGCAAATCACCAGAAGACTGTGAGTGCTAATCCTGTTTTAGGGATGAAAGCCAGCTGGGTGACTTTGGGCAAATCACCAGAAGACTGTGAGTTCTAATCCCACTTTAGAAATGAAAGCCAGCAGGGTGACTTTGGACAAATCAGCAGAAGACTGTGAGTTCTAGTTCTGTCTTAGGGATGAAAGCCAACTGGGTGACTTTGGGCAAATCACCAGAAGACTGTGAGTTCTAATCCTGCCTTAGGCATGAAAGCTGGCTGGGTGACTTTGGCCAATCAGACTGTGAGTTCTAGTTCTGCCTTAAGCAAGAAAACTGGCTGGTTTCTTTGGATCAGTCATTCTCTCTCTCAGCCCAACCCACCTCATAGGATTGTTGTGGGTAAAATAAGAGAGAATGAATTATAATGTATATTTGGCACCTTGAGTTGTTTATAAAAATAAATGATGGAAAATAAACAAACAAATAAAGAAACAAATAACTGAGTAATTAAAATCAGCTGGATTTGGACTAAGCTGAGCATTTTATATCTCAAGAAAAAGACAAAGTATTTCCTTCTTGCATTGGACAACCTGGTCACAATTTATCTGGAGGACACGTTTTCTGGCTAACTATAGATGTTCTTCCCCCAGTGCCCCTTCAGGTATGTTGTTTTCTGACTTTACAGATGTCTTCTTAGTTTCATATTCAGCAGGAATACAAAAGTTCATCATTTCTGAGATATATTTTCAAATATATCTTTGGACTGTGTATCTCCTGGAGGCAAGCTGGAGGCTAATTTTATCATCTTTTCAGCTCCTGGAGGAGAACATATCTCTTTATTTTTGCACTTTGCCGCCTGACCATGTCTTATGTCCCTTAAGGGCCTCACTGTCATTGTCATGTGTTTTGTCAATTTGGAACACCAAATTGAAGATTCATTTTCTCACTGCATCAGTTTGCCAAAAATGAACCCTCTTTGTGTTCCCTTTTTCTGGGAGAATTTCATGTAACTTCAGGGCAACAGAAAACATGAGAAACATGTAGTTATTAATTTCTAGCATATCTCGTTGAACATATACTTGAAAGATTCTAGAAATATTAATCAACAGATTAATGCAATAGAGAGCTGCATTTTTCTATCATCATATCATAATATTGTGGGGTTACAGAGCAATTACTTACATGACTGTTTTATTCATTATAACCTATCACTTCTAAATGCCAAAAAAACCCATGGAATCCTATTTTGTTCTCTATTTTACTCTGAGTTTAATTACCTGAATGAGTAAGAAGAGAGCTGTCATAAGTATGGATCTCTGCAAATGCCTTTGCATAATGTCTTTTAATATGTATTATAGCTTTCAATTTTATTTCATATAGGGATTTTAAACTTCATTTATAATATTCCACAATCTGATCTATACTCAACTTGGGATTTTATGGTCCTTGAAATCAGTGGAAATGAAAGCCTAATTTTACAAGATTAACAGCTTTTATCCTTGGAAATATTTGTGTACTTGTGTGTAAATATGCTTTGAGCAATTTTAATCTTCTCATTGAGACATACATGTTTAGAACATGTTTCCAAATACAATAATACAGGGTAACAATGGTAGTATATGAGTAGTTCAATTTCTTGTTCCTGAGCCTCAGAAGCACCTGGCTGGCCAATAATAATTTAGGACTAAGAGAGAGCTTTCTACATCTATTGGACAGAAGAAAGCACAGTTTTCCTAATTGGGTTAATCCTCTGGGTTTGCACTTCCCATTTGAAATGATTACGGAAGTTAGTTTCCCGAAAACCTAGTTTTCTTCCTTGGGGAAAAAAAGAGAAAGAGTGGGAGTGGCAGAGAGTGAGAGAAGGAGAAGGATGGGATGGAGATAGAGAGAGAGGATCACCTAAAACATTGCAAAAATCTTTGTATTGGCAGACTGGTCTTTTCCTGGAATTCTAGGAGTTGAAGTCCTCAAGTCTTAAAGTTGCCAAGGGTGGAGAGCCCTGCTCTAAAGCACCATCTTTCAGACACAACAGGTTTATGGTTTGGTTTGACGTGTACAAACTTCAACTCCCAGAATTCCACACAATGAAGTCCATGCATGCTTAAGGTACCAAGACTGAGAAACCCTGTTCTATAAGGGAGAGATTGAAGTAGTCAGACTGAGATTTCTTGTGAATCTATTCTGGAAACAGACATTATCTTGGGGTGTGCCTGTCTGTAATTGAAATGCAAACAAAATGATGGCTAAAAGAAAAGGAAATGTTGCATTATTGCTAAAGTAGGTGCAATTTGAAGCAGCATATGTATATGAATCAGCCCAGTCCATTCCTGGCATTTGATTGAACTTGGATTATTGATCCAGTCTCAATCAATTCAGAATGTTAAATATATTAAATGCAAAAAGATCTAATTTGATGATTTGATTCGTCTTTTAAATTTAGTTTATAAAGGCAATTTGATTTGGAGATTTAGTCAGACTTATTCCTACTCATTTTAAATCTTAAGGTTTGTATAGCCCAGTTATATTGTTTCAAAGGATCATCTTTCCCCGGTTTATTTATAAACACTGGGGGAAGCTAAGGCCCCTATTTCATATTTTTATAAAGGGATTGGAGACTGAAATAAGCAGAATAATTGTGTAAATTAAGGAATTTCACAGTTCACCTAGGTAAGAGTGCTAGAATTTTCTGTTTCTTCTGACAGAGTTTCCTGTATGTTTTTAGATCGAGGAATATGTATTTCATCTCTGTGGGTGGTTGACTTTATCAGGGATTAGAAACTAAACAGGATCAAGTCTGGTTAGTTCTTAGATGAAAGTCCCACAGGAAACTCCAGATTTGTAGAGTGGATTGGAAAGCTGAAAAATAATATCTCAGAAGAAATATATGATAAGTATTTCTGCACTATTGATATGTCCATGAAATCATCAGTAATACAGTTTGACCTGAGAGAGACCATCTATTGCTGCCTAGTTTTTGGCTCTGTTTCCAGCTCCAAAATAATGAAAAATATCCAAGTTTTGCAGCAATCATAATCAAAGTGAACTCTGAAGTTTATCAAAGTTAGTAAGTGTACTAGGCTAGAACCTGCTCTGTCCTATCATAACTCTGGCTATGCTATTGCTCATTATCCAATAACCATGTTGTATTTAAAAAAAAGAAAATACAAAATAATTTGCTAGATTAGATTGGAAAAACATTGGCAATATTCCAATGAATGAACTCAGTTTGGTCTTTGTCAACTAACAGTACTGCATTAAAGTTTAACTCTGCAATACTATTATTCTATCAATGATAGTGTCATGGTTCCAATAGATAGAGTCAAGTAAATTAGAACTCTGAGGCTAGAAATTTTCTGAAAGAACATGTTTATTGGATACAAAATATCGGCATGGTCAAAAATGAAACCAAGTCTGAAATTCCCTCCAAAGAGTTACACTATTACAAAGTCAAACATCACACCCCTGTGCTGTGCAATCATGTATGTTCCTCAATAGAATAGTTGGTGGGCTTTCTAACTAAATGCTCAACCCTCTAACATAACCGATAGAATGATCTTGGTTCCCACAGGACACAGAATTTTTTAGACTAGCAAAGGTACTCCTCACCTCCTCCCATTCAGGTGGCAACCTAGAACAAACAAGATGGCTGCAGCCAGGTTTGTTGTAGAGTTGACAGATAGGATATTATGATTCTATCAACAGAAATCTGACAATGAATGTAAATAACCTGCTATTTAGGATCAGTAGTAAAGGACTCAGCAGCCAAGAAATTTCATGGATTAGCACTTGATAGAGAAGCACGAAGGCCTTGGAAAAGATATTCAGGTGTTGTGTTGCATACAAAGGTGAGAATCACATAGAGAATGTGTTTCTATGAAAGTGAAAGTTGGATCTTGAAGAAGCAGATAGGAAGGTTATTGATGCTTTTGAACGTTGATGTTGGAAAAGACCCTTTAGAATACCATGAATATCCAAGAAAATAGATGAATGGATCCTAGAACAAGAGCAGGGGATCAAAAAGATAAAATGATATTTTTGCAGCCTTAAGTCAAAGTCCTTTTTTGTGTGTACAACAAAACACAAACCACCCTGTGGATACCATATCTGTGGTCATTAGTTAAAAGAGGACATGATTGACCATCAGCTATGAATCAAATGTGGCATTAATCAATTTTTTAATCCCATTTCCATTTTCCTTTCTTATCCACTGGGTCATAAGTACCTCTGGGGAGGTCCATCGTAACTTCAAACCAGTCACACAGGACTACCTGTTACCATGTTTTACCTAGTTCTTCCCACAGAAGAATAAAGGACCATTCACGAATTTAGCCTGACATTAGTACTACTAAAGAGCAGAATAAATTTCTGAGTAATGTTTCTGGCTTGGTTGCTTCTTCTGTTATTCCATTTGAAGAAATCAAGGCTGTGTATGCATATATGTTCAAATAAAAACAAAAGCTGAAAGGGTCTCTCCTAAATACAATCTGTTATAAAAGAATCTTGTGTAAGAGTCCATGAATCTGTACAATTTCCCCTTTTCCCCTGTTATTTATAAGGTGATATTGGTATAATGAAACCAGATTGGCTAAATGAACAAATAGTTTCTTCTCTGCTGAAAAATGCTGAAAGCTGCATGAAAAAACCCTTGTGCATAATAATGTAAGTGGGTTCACTTTAGTGAGGGGTAACTGAGAAAGATCTTTAAGTCAATCTTTTCAGTGAATTTGTACAAGTGAGCCTGTAAAAGGTGGGGATTTACGATAAAAGCATTTTAGTTGTTGGTGGGAAGAATAACATCTCTTCAAACTCACTGCAGCATGGCATTTTTAACATGATTTTATTAGGCTAATCTAATTAACAAAAGCAAAGAATAAATGCAGGCATTGGTATGAATGGAATAATGTCACTTCATTAATTAATCTAATAATAGTAAACAAGGTAGAGAAAGATCATACAGCATGGCTTCTGGGATTATTTCCAGCCTCTTCATAATACGTGGAGTTCTTATTTAGCAACCACAGCTGGGACTGGCAATTTGGCATTAACTGAAGGGTTTGCTAAGTGAAACCACAACTGTGCTTATGATCTGACTTCAGCATTCCTTTGCTTTATTGAACTGTAAAGGTCATAAATGCAGGGATTAGTCATAAAGTGACTTTTCCCTCACCTTCAGAACTGAGAAAACTTTCTAAATGAGGTATCCACTAAATGAGGCTACCTGTAGTAAATAGTCTGGGTCACGTGATTGGGAAGAAGGTGTGGACTCAAAATCCAGCCCTCAACTGCAATTCAAGCTATTTTTTCTCTCTAGTTCCTGGCCTAATTCACCTAATTTTCCAATTCAAATTTTCTTTTCCCAGCTTCTCTCAAACACCAAATTTGATATCACTCTGTTCAGTTGTAGAACCAGTTGGTCCAGTGGTTAAGGCACCAGACTACAAAGCAGGAGACCATGAGTTCTAGTCCTGCCTTAGGCATAAAATCTAGCTGGGTGACTGGGGCCAATCATCAGGAGGCCATGAGTTCTAGTCCTACCTTAAGCATGAAAACTAGTGGGGTGGTATTGGGCCAGTCACCCTCTCTCAGTCCAAGATACCTGATAGGGTTTAGTTGTGAGGAAAATAGGAGAAGGAAGAAATATTAGATATGTTCATTGTCTCTGGTGTCTTTAAAAAAATAATAAAGGTGAGATATAAATAACATAAATAATCATACATTTTCAGAGAATTATTGTGCTGATAGGCAACTGGTCCCATTTGCTTTATATTAGGGGTCCCCAACCCCTGGTCTGTGGACTGGCACCAGGCCATGGCATGCCAGCAACTGGGCCATGCAGACAAGTAAAGCCCAATCCACAGGATGGAGGCAGCATGTGAAACCATGCCCCCTCTGCTCCATGGAAAAGTCTTTCTCCACTGGGTCCCTGCTGCCCAAAACTTGAGGCCCCTGCTTTATATCATTTATTTCCAATCTGAAAGTACAAAAAGGAAGGAAAGATGAAAAAATTAACCTGGAAGGCTGTGTGCAGAGCTCTCGTTTCAAAGGGGAAACAGCAATCTGGAACACATAGGGGGGCACACATCCTAGTACTCAGGAATATTGTAAGCAAATGCTCCTTTCGTTCCATGGTCGGCTCAGAAGGGGTATCTGTGCAAGCTCAGAAAAGACACAGCTGCTTTAATGTGCTCCTGAAAGATGCTACAGGCATCCCTACAAATCACAGCTTGCCCTCTGACTGTCCTTACAGTCCCAGCAAGAAGAACACAACAGAGAACAAATTTGCAGACGTTCTGTCCTTTCACTGGAAAGGAATCCACTGCTGCTTTCTTCAAGCAAATAATCAACAGACTGCAGAACAAGAGAAGGCAGCAAGCTCTACTGCCTGCCCCTCAATTACAATATTAAATTAAGTGTTAAAAAGGTATTAGCAGCATGGTTTTCTGCAAGAACCATCCTTGCATCCAGCCTGAATTAGCATATAGATGAGCAGAAAGTTTCTGAGGAAATGCAGCCCATATGAGTTTTAATAGTTCTTGTCTGGGAAGGAGGTGCTATCAACAGAACCAGTGCATGCATCATATTTTGTATCTTTTGGTGCCTGAGGGAAGCATCCATGAGGGTTTGAGCAATTAACAGCAAAGGAAGGACTAAGTCACACCATCATTTCAATTATCTGAGGAGCAAAAGAAAAGGGACATATATAAATATGCTTGATAATGACAGCTAGTAAGGTTGAAAGACACCATGTGTATTCCGCATACTTAGTGAATAGGAAGAAATGGAGGAGGTAGTCACTGTAGAATGTTTGACCATCCTTATTGGAGGGAATTTATGTATTTATTCACATGATGGGTATATGGCCTTTCAATTAAGAAGGTCTAACTCTCCAAGAGAAAATGAGAGAGAGAGAGAGAGAGAGAGAGAGAGAGAGAGAGAGAGAGAGAGAGAGAGAGAGAGAGAGAGAGAGAGAGAGAGAGAGAGAATTGAAATAAAAAGCCAGAAAACCTATTGTTATTATTATACATAAAATATTATACACTGAAATTTCCAGTCAGTGAGAATAATTAATCAGTGGAACAATTTTCCTCAAGTAGTTGTGAGTGCTCCATTACTGGAGGTTTTGAAGGAAAGATTGGCAATCATTTGTCCAGATAGTATAGGGCTGTGCTGGCGAACCTATGACATGCATGCCACAGGTGGCACACAGAGCCCTCTCTTTAGGCACGTGCGCTGTCGCCCAGTCCTAGGCCTTCAACTGGGTTTTATAAAACCTTTTCCCTTTAGGCCTTCCCCTCTGTGTGCAAAAAAAAAAGGTTCAATCAATCAGTCAATTTCAACTTCTCACGGGAAAAAAAAAGATCTTGCAAAGTTGGAATTGATTGAACTTTTTAGTCCCACCCAGTCTGCTGTTACCACTGCAACCATGCCCACCCAATGGGCCACACCCACCCAATGGGCCACACCTACCCGGTACCCGATGATACATAAGTGGTTTTGGGTTGCAGTTTGAGCACTCAGTCTCTAAAAGGTTCGCCATCACTGGTATAGGGTCTCCTGCTTGAATAGGAGGTTGGACTAGAAGAGCTACAATGTCCCTTCCAACTCTTGTTCTGTGTGTGTGTGAGAGAGAAAAAGTCTTTGTGCTGACTCCTTATAAAGCCCTTAATCTTTTATTATCTTTCAACTAAGAGGTGCAGTGGCCCACTGGTTTAATGATGCTGGAGATGCTTCAGCAGAACAAATCCTAGCAGTACATGATGGGGTGAGCTGCTGTCACTCTCCTCAGCTTCTGTACATCTAACAGTTTGAAAACATGTTCTATACAAGTAGATAAATAGGTACCACTTCAGCAAGAAGATGAGTTGGTGCTGGCAGTCAGATTCCTGCCAGGTCTGAACCTTCCTGGCTGCAGTCCCCATTTGTGAGGCAGCTCTGGGAAGGGAAGGGAAGGGAAGGGAAAGGAAAGGAAAGGAAAGGAAAGGAAAGGAAAGGAAAGGAAAGGAAAGGAAAGGAAGGGGCTTTGGATGATGTTGCAGAAAGAGCTGCTCATCTTTCTTTCCTCCTGTGGTGCACCTTGGGAAATACAGAAGCATTTCCAACACCAGAGCTTGTAAATTGGCAACCAAACTATTACTCTGCAATAGCATGATGGTCTCCTGGCTAATATAACAATGCCATAAGCTAACAGTAATAATTCTTCAACTGAAATCCCACAAAGGTTTCAGTACTTGAAATCCTCCTCTAGTTGCATGGCATCTTCACCTTTGAGTCATATAAGGAACGTTTTATTCCCCAAACTTATACATGAGAAATACAAGGCTGGGTTGGGATAAACACTAAAATGTGATTTGGTTATTTTGATTGCTGGTTTTATTTTATAAAACTGTTGTTGTTGGGTTGATGTTGTTGTTGCTTTGCAGTGAGCTGTCAAGAGTCTGTGTAGAATTGTGACAGGGTAAAAAAGTGATCCATAGTTATTTCCCATGTATTTATTTATTTTTTCTCATATTAAGAATTTTAATTCAGTGCTAACTATTGGAATAGGTCCTTATACTCTAAACCAGTGGTTCTCAACCTTTTCTTCATCACAGACCCCCTTTAAATACCTTTTGTGGGTATGGACCATGGCCATGGACCTCCAAAATTTAACTCAAGATTTGAATCATAACATTTCTCCAAGCCTTTGCAGACCCCCTGTGACGACATCACAGCCCCCAAGGGTCTGTGGACAACAGGTTGAGAACCACTGCTCTAGATTCAAGGATTTGGGGTACACAGATTCAACAGCCCCACTTTATCAAATGCATTTTCCCATGGTATGTGTGAGAATTACTCATATTTAATGGACCCATTTCTAGACTCCTTACACAATTATGTTTAAATTGCATGCATACCTACATGTGTGTTTGCATACAATTCATGCTGAAATATGACTAAACAAATAGTACAGGTAGTCCTTGACTTACTACTGTTCATTTAGTGACTATTCAAAGTTACAACAGCAAATGTATTCACATTTGCCTATTACCTTGTGAACATCTTCTAATAGTTGAAATGGAAAAGAAGCTGCTTACTAGTCTGAGCCATTTGACTAGAGAAGTCTCTCACACAGAGAGACACACAGACACACACACATACACATTAAAGAGGAAAGCTAATTGAAAATTAGGTCTTATCCAAACTCCCCAAAATTGATAAGAAGCAAACTCATTTTAAATACTTCCTTCCTTGGAGACAGTGGCAGCTTATTAAGATTCCTGGAAAGTTATAATTCTTCTCCATTGCAATTATAATTGCATGCATCCAAATCCTATTATTGAAATGCGAGGCTAAATCAATCTTTTGATCAATTAAATTCCCCCAAGATTGGTGTAAATAAACTCACCCGCCCACACACTCTCAGCCATGTAACACACAAAAGATGTTTCAAAGCTGGCACTAATTTAATGGAAATTAAAACCAAAGGCTTTACTTATTGGCTTCAGGCAGTGCCCAGGGCAAACACTGGTGTGCTTAATCTTCTGAGTTGTTGAAACAGGGCATGAAATTTTACAATACTACATTGGCTGAAAGTCATGGGAAGTTAGATCTGTTTTTGTTTTTGTTTTTTTAAAAAAATCAAGATATGTTGCCAGCTCCACTATACAGACCAGAGAATCAAGTCAAGACCAGAAAGGTCAAAGCTACCTTTACTGAATTTGGCTATAGTAACAGGACTTTGCAAGCATGTGCTATGTCTCCTCTTTCTCCCTCTTACACTTCTGTGAATTAGGGAGGTATCTGTCTAAATCACTTTCCAATATTATCTTGCTGTTTTGGGCTTTAAAATGTTTCTGCCTCTTTCCCCTAGGCCAGGAGTAGGCAACCTTGGCTCTTTTATGACTCGTGGACTTCAACTCCCAGAATTCTTGAGCCAGCCATGCTGGCTCAGGAATTCTGGGAGCTGAAGTCCATGAATCATAAAAGAGCCAAGGTTGCCTACCCCTACCCTAGGCAACAGATCTTGCATGACTTTGTCAAGGTCATCTACCTTATTCCCTAGACCAGAGTCTTTGAATCTTGGCAACTAGAGGTGCAGTTCCCCATGCTACCTGGGGGATTCTGGGAGTTGAAGTCCACACATTTTAAAGTGGTTTCTCAAGATTGCCCTGAATACACAGGGGGAATGGGGCTCTTTTCCAGAGGACAAAGAGACAGTGGGACTTGGAATGTTTGGTAGGCAGGAAGATGGCAAATGTGGACCCTCCCCTTCAGCAATTGATAGATTATATCTCATAGTTATGCATATAGTTACTTTAGTTTGGCAAGATTAAGGTCCAAAGAATCAAGAACAACATGTGAAGTTACTTCTGAGAACAGGTAGTCCTCAACTTGAAGCCTGTCACTTAATGACTGGTCAAAGTTATGGCAGATCCCCGAAAAGTACTTACAACCTGGTTCCAAAATTAGAGCCACTGAAGCGCCCCCACAGTCATTTGCTCTTATGAGCAACCTCAAGGATGCTGCATTGCCCCCCATCTCTCTCCCACCCACTCACCCCCATTGGATAGGCTCCATTATTTAATGGGCAGAGTCCATTGTGGTCATGAATCAAGGATTACCTGTAGTTTTTTTTTTTTTATTGAAGTTTGCCTACAGGCGGAATCTTGCCAGACTACAGCAACCCATAACTGTTAGTTATACCACCTTTGCCGTTTTCCTGCCTACCAGATATCCAAATTCCACCATCTTTTTGCACTTTGCTCCTCCAAAGTACCTGAAGATAGGACAAGAAGCAACGGATGGAAACTAATCAAGCAGAGAAGCAACCTAGAACTAAGAAGAAATTTCCTGACAATTACAACAATTAATCAGTGGAACAGCCTGCCTCCAAAAGTTGAGTGCTCCAACACTGAATTTTTTTAAGAAAAAACAAGGCGAGTTTGCCCTCATAAGGGTCATGTTTCATTACCTGCAGCTCTACTATCGGGAGAGACCCAAATAATGGGAATGTATAAAAAAGGTAACTGCCTCTTCCTTTAAAAGTACGGAAGAAATCAATGAGAAATGGAGTTAATTCACTTTTTTTGCTTAGCTTCACCTCATTGTGCACTACAACTTCTGATGGCAAGTTGTTTGAAGTTGTGGGTGCTTCATAATTGGAGGTTTTTTTAGAAGAGACTGGACAGTCACTTGTCTGAAATGGTGTAGGGTTTCCTGCTTGCGCAGAAGGGGGGTTGGACTAGAAGACCTTGAATGTCCCTTCCAGCTTTATTCTGATTGTATTGTAAAATATTGGACATCCATGTGTCTGAAAGGGTATAGGGTTCCTAGAACTAGAAAACCTCTAAGGTTCCTTCCAACTCTGTTATCCTATCCTATCCTATCCTATCCTATCCTATCCTATCCTAACCTAACCTGACCTGACCTGACCTATCTTAACCTATCCTATCCTATCCTATCCTATCCTATCCTATCCTATCCTATCCTATCCTATCCTATTCCTGCAACTCTAGATTACATTGCACCACAGTAAGGAGGGACGAGCTATTGATGCATCCCCTTTAACTATTCTGTCACTAAATAAATATACAAACTCTTCACTCTCCCGAACACTCATTTTACTCACTCCTTTTTTTTTTTTTTAAATGTCAATCTACAAGCCCTGGTTCGGGTGGGGAGGAATTACATGCTGTTCTTGCAGTCACTGTAGCCTTTAATTGGTTCTGTGAGGCTAAGGGAAGCCAAAAGCCATTTTCCAAGTAGATCAACCTATTCAAGCTGTGTACCAGCAATTAGCAAACTAAAGGTCTTTTATCACTATAGTTGCCACCATATTTCTTTTGTGATTCACAAAGGGCCTATAGCAATAGCCAGAGACTGATTGATGACACAAACATCTCTCTTCAGGAGTGGCCAAAATTACCTTCTTTCCAAATCCTAAGTCAAAGAAAGAGTTTGAAATTAACACTTTTGTTTGTATTTAATTGCTAGATGTTTCTCCTCCATGCAAGGAAACGAAGAGACATTTGACCCTAGAACCACAGCCGTCAAAATGAAATTGCTTTTGAATAACAAAAAGAGAGCTCATTTAACTGTATGAAATGTTTGCTTGGCAATGTTAGCTTGTTTTTCTGACTAGGCCCTCTTGTCTTTGACATTCTCACAGCAGGCAAAAATTCAACAGGTCCACCTCTTTGGCATGGGGATCCCTAGCTGGAAAATGCTGTACTGAAATTCTACATATCATATAGTCTTCTAAAGCAACTAAAATGGCCTTTCTAGTTTTCTTTTACTTATTTACTTTCTTTTCTTTTTATTCTTTCCTTCCCACTCAAAAGAAATTATTTAGAAAATAATTGGAAAAAAACAGTGAATAATTTGTCCTTAACCTCTTTTTTAATGGCCTTGGTTAACAGAGCACTGCAATGTATCTACTTTTACTTTTATCACTGCATTCATAATCATACCCTCATTACTAATCACAATTCCAGGATTGATAAATTTCAGTGAAATACAACTCCATAATGAGAATTCTCTAGTGAAATTTCAGTGGCATTCTATTAGGAGTCAGGTGGCTATCCTTGTACTTATTTATTTACAAACTAGGGTGACAGTATGCATGAACCTCTTGTGCTATCATTTCTCCAATGACCTGCAACTATATTCTCACACTTCTGTGATATCTCAAGGGAACACAATGAAGGAACTCTTCCAATAGTGTGGGCTTTCCCCCCCCCATTTATCAAGTCCAATCCTTGAGAAACTGTTGAGTATTTCCTTCCTCTGAAGAAATTCAGAGATTATCTACCCAAAGATTTAGTCAAGAAATTAAAAAGGCTATTGCAGCCAAGCTTTATTACTGATATTTGCTTTCCTATTCTGAAACATTATATGTATATGCACTGTATGTATACCTAAAATATACTGCATATACTGAGAGAGACAATGCCAGTTTGGTGTTGTGAATAAGGCATAAGTCTAGAAACGAGGAGACTGTAAGTTCTAGTTCCACCTTAGGTACAACTTTTGTTTTGTTTTAAAAAATGTTTTTATTGATTTTTTGATACAATTCAAAAGTATTTATTCAACAAACATGTTGTCTGAGTTTATCATTCATTAATAGTTTTGGTCACCACCAGTGACCACCAGTTTTGGTCACCACTATGTAAAAAAGATGTTGAGACTCTAGAAAGAGTACAGAGAAGAGCAACAAAGATGATTAGGGGACTGGAGGCTAAAACATATAAGGAACGGTTGCTAGAATTGGGTATGTCTAGTTTAACGAAGAGAAGGACAAGGGGGGACATGATAGCAGTATTCCAATATCTCAGGGGCTGCCATAAAGAAGAGGGAATCAAGCTATTTTCCAAAGCACCTGAAGGCAGGACAAGAAGCAATGGGTGGAAACTAATCAAAGAGAGAAGCAACCTAGAACTAAGGAAAAACTTCCTGACAGTGAGAACAATTAATCAGTGGAACAGTTGCCTCCAGAAGTGGTGAATGCTCCAACACTGGAAGTTTTTAAGAAGAGACTGGACAGCCATTTGTCCGAAATGGTGTAGGGTTTTCTGCCTGAGCAGGGGGTTGGACTAGATGACCTCCAAGGTCCCTTCCAACTTTACTACTATTACAATTACTAATACAAATTGAATTTCTAATCCCTTATTCTTTTCTCCAGCCATTGATAAAATAAGTCCCAAGTATGAAAATATTCTGTTTCTTCTTTTTCTTTCAACCTCAGAGTAAGTCTTTTCACACAATCTAGTAATTTTTTAATTATTTATTCCTCTGGTGGTATTTCTTCATTTTTCCAATATTGTGTGTAGCGTTACCCTCTCAGAGGCCACCAAAGCCCAAGCCCTCCCAGCCCCGCTCCCCTCTATTGCGCTCTGCAGTTGCGCTTTCAAGGTGTTAGTGAAGTGTCTTTTCTAGCAGAAGCTCATGCGAAGTGAGGAGGTAGCAGACTCTCGTCGTCAAAGGGGGGGGGGCTCTCAGGAACAAAGATGACCATCCCCTAGCCTCGATGGTCAATGTGTGATGGTGTTTAACAGCCACAGGCAGTCATAGCAGCAATAGTCAATGATTTCACAATGACCATTTGGAAACAAGTGGGGTGGGGGAAACCCCAGCTCCAGGCAGCGATAGGAACATTTATGAAGGTAGTCAGCATTCTGCAGTAACAGCTCGCCCCGCAAGAGCAACTCCCCACAATGTCTGTAACTTGCACAAGTAACAATAATCAAAGTTCGGATGGCCACTAGTCTCCAAAGCAGTAATGACCAGCCTTTCCTTCTCTTCTCTCATCGCTCGCAGTCTCAGGTCTCATCGGTGTCAAAACCCCTCCCCCCTTTCCTTTATTGTTAACATCTGAATTTAGCAACTCCAGCAACTTTCTCTCTCCTCACTCTCTCTCTCTTGCCTTCTTGCAAAAGAAAGCAGTAAAATTCCACCTTCTCACTCTCTCTCACTCTCTCCTTTCCTCTCCTTCACAGAAAGGAATCAGCTAAAACCTCAAATCCCTCTTCGGCTTCACCTGGTCTCTCTCTGACAAAAGCAACACCCCCCTTTGTTTCCTCCTTTTTCTTTCCTTCTGCCTGATCCACACCCTCTGCACCCAAAACCATCAGCAGCTGTCTGAGCTTCTGTCTCCCCGGGCAGGCTCCTGCAAAACCTTTCAGCCAGCCCTGCTACATGTGCAAATATGATTCTTGCCACTTACAAAACCAACTTTGGGTGACCTTGGATTTCTCTCACCATTAGGTGAAGGAAGTAATAGTGGACCATTTCTGGGGGGGAAAAACTTGCCAAGAAAAATATAGGGATATGACAGGCAGTCTTTGCATGTCTTTGAGAATCAGACATGACTGAATGGAAGAAAAAGGGTATCTTTGCTAAGGCTTTAAGTTTTGTATTGTTTTGAAAATTATCATTCTATTGATTCCATGTATATATCTTTACTTGCACATCTGGGTGACATGATACTGAGGGTTTCAGCTCAGTGGTGGCACAGTGATTAGAATGAAGTATTGCAAGCTAATTCTGCCCACTGCTGGACTTCGATTCTGACCAGCTCAAGGTTGATTTAACCTTCCATCCTTCCAAGGTTGGTAAAATGAAGACCCAGATTGTTGGGGGCAATATGCTGATTCTGTAAACTGCTTAGAGAGTCTGTAAAGCATTAAGAAGCAGTATAGAAGTCTAAGTACTATTGCTATTGTTAGACTTCTCCTTTTTTTCTTTCCTTTCTCCCTGACATATTTTTGTTATTTGAAATGTATGGTGCTGTAGGTTATTAAAATTATTATAAATATTTTAGCAGAACTTTGAAACTGCTTCCTGTCTCTAATATGTTATTTACATTATCTCTCTATGTGTTATGATCTCTCTCTCTCCCTCTCTCTCTCTCTCTCTCTCTCTCTCTCTCTCCCTCCCTCCCTCCCTTCACCACCCCTGCATCTTTTCAGTGATGCCCTTTGTCCAAATCCTTATTCTTTATCCAGGGATATTTAATTATTAGAATATTAATGTCCTTATGTAATAGCTGCCAGCATCAATAAAAACATACAAATATGAGAGAACAGAGGAACAGAGAACCACTATAGTAGTTATACAAATATACATGATCATAAAAAGTATCTTGATTAGAAAAAGCAATAGAATTATATAATTATATATTGAAAAGATAAATATGAGGCTTCTTCAAGGTGTTCTCTTGCTGACTTTGTGGGGTGAACCTAGTCATAGTTTTCTTGGCAGCGATAAAGTAAGCTGTCCTTGGTTTCTTCCAGGATGTCTTTCCAACTTCCCAGTTTAACTTACAGCTTTGCCATTTTGTGATGGCCTCCTATGAAAGAACTAATGGTACTTGATCCTGCTCGTCTGTTTTAATATAGGTTAAGAAATGATTTACTATGCTCATGGATGGTTATTTAGTACTATTATACTATCAATATTCATGTCCTTTACAAAATAACATGGTAGTAATTTAGATCAGGAAAATGCCATATAGAAAACTCAAGGACTCTTTTCACCATCCCTCCTTGATCTTATTTCACACAGAGAACTACTTTGCAGTTTTGCTTTCTTGAAGCTGCAGGATAACTGTTCACCCAGGATGTCTGTCTGTTTGTCTGTCTCTTTGTTGGTCAACAGTGCATAGGAAAAGCTGGGTTTGGCTCAAAGCAAGCACTACTAGAAAAGGAGGGTTGGGCTCCAGACTGAAAAAAGATGGAATATATGAACATTGCTGTCATCATCATCATCATCACCACCACCACTACCACCATCACCACCATCATCATCACATACCCAACCCATACAGATATTCTGCTGGAAATAGGATACAATACTTCAAGATTTTTAAAAGATGATTGATTGATTGATTGATTGATTGATTGATTGTGATGATGACAATGACAATGATGATGATAGCAATTTCCTAAATTCCCTCTTCTTTTCAGTCTGGAGTCCAATCTTAGAATTTCATTTTTTTTCTATGAAATTCTAGGGTTGGGCTCCAGACTGAAAAGAAGATGATATGAACATTGTTATCATCACCATCATAATTGTCATCATCATCATCATCAACAACAACAACAACAACAACATCTATCATATTTTAAAAATCTTGAAGTATTGTATCCTATTTCCAGCAGAACATCTGTATGGGAGGGTTGTGTATGTGGAAGTATTCTGTTTTTAGGTCTGCTAATTAGAGCAAGATGAGATTTGTGCTTTCAAACTGAGGTCACAGGCAATTAGGTCAGCATGTGGTAACTATGCCATGGTGACAAACAGCTCTCCAAGGAGTTTTTCATAGTTCCTCCAAGCTGGCAGTTCACAGGCATCACCGTCTTCCCAGACTGATGAAGTTCTTCTCAAGATTGCAGCTGCTAATGAAGCTTGACTAGAAAGCTAAGTACCTATTGAGGATAGATAAACGTACCCATGAATGATACCTTGTAGTCATGGGAAGCTGTCAGCTTCCTATAACTTTCAACCAGTTCAGTTATTCACTGATTATTCCATGTCAGTAGTTTTCATACACATCGCTGCAAAATATTCAAAGAGGTAAAGGAAAATATTGTCCACGGCAAGTTCTACTTGCTCTTTGCCTCAGGAGATTTGGAGAAAGAAATAACAGAGTTTAAGCAGAGCTGAGAAAAATCCCACTTTAATTTTTAGTCCTTATATATTCAGGAGGAGGAAAAGATTAGAGTGTTCTGGCTTTTTGATTTGTGTATTGTAATGTAACATGGAATTTTCTCTCTCTCAGCTCTCTTATAACCTGTTCCATCAAGGGATGTCAGTTGAAATCAACTCATTTTGTGCAATTCCGGCAATGATGCTGAACGAGCAAAACAAAACAAAAAATATTTCAACTTTGAAACATCTTTAAATGTAGCTGGTTCTACTTGACAATCTCTAGATGCATATTCCACCTAAAAAAAATATAATAATAATAATAATAATAATAATAATAATAATAATAATAGTAAAGTTGGAAGGGACCTTGGAGGTCATCTAGTCCAACCCCCTGCTCGGGCAGGAAACCCTACACCCTATATTGAGATTGGAATTTTCCTCATCAAAACAGTGATGGCTTTTGGAGCATTCCAACCTGTTTTTTTAAGTTTGCCCCCAGTTGGAAGAAAATTGCACACCCATGCTAAGGAAGATGTACAGTTTCTTTGTGATAGTGCTAAATTTCATAAAAACGATGTGTAAAATATCTCAGTCCTTACAGATGGAGATAAAGTCAGCTCCCTGTCCCATCTTGTAACAGCCCCTTACCTGCCTGCTGGCCTTAGATTTACAACTTCTTGCTGGCTTCCACACTGACTTTCTTTCTGCAAGCTGCCCACAATCAAAATAAATGAAGAAGCTGGCAAGTATTCTATGGAGAAAGAGGAGAAAAGGAACAGTAAGAAAAAAAAAGAAAATGAGGGACAGAGGGAGGGAGAGAAGGAAAAAAAAGGAGGAATATTTCTGATATTCTTTGCAGCTTCCCACAAGGTAACTCAATGGGGACACCAGCAGGAAGTCAAAAGTTGCTTCCAGACTTATTGCTTTTTTGTCCACCCATTGTCATTTTGCTTCTCTGCATAAGTAAGGAAATATCTCTGAAATGGTGAAGCAATGACCGATGGGACACAGGTTGTCTAGTGCAGAATTATTTCTATATGAATAGAAATACTGTAAGCTGCATGAGTAACAAAAAAGGTAATTCTGATTCATTTATCATCTGAACTAACTTGATAAACTTCCTCTGAAACTCTTCAATAATGGTTCATCCAACAACAAGTTCCTTCCAACCTATTGATTTTTCAGAATGCAATAAAATTGTAGCTTCTTTGAAGAGGCTTGAGAGTAAGCTGGAGAGCAGGGGATTTCCCTGATACCATGGCTGTTCCTTCAGGTGCACTTATTTGGTTTTTGCTTATTATATTTTTCATTTTAATGTTGTTTTTGTGAGCTGTTTCCATAGTAGCATATAAACCATACTAAAAAGTTAGATAGAGGATTACTTTTTTGCAAAAAATATAAAAAGACCCCTGCTATGAGGTGGTTTCCATTGATCTTGATGGAGTGTTTCATGCCTCAAAGGGAATTGGTACACCTCACTGAGATGAAGGGGTGACAGGATCAACTTTGGCAAAGCGTTTCATGTTTCCTTCCAGGCTTTTTTTGACACTTAAAAGCCCAAGTAGACTTTTGCTCTACTTTAGGGAATTGTCAGATGCACAATGCATACATAATAACTTTGGTCTGACTGTGGCCACTATTGGTGTAGAGAACCTGGACAGGGGAACTGATGCAACGGGACCACTTCACACTTACAAGCAAGGAGAAAAGCAATATTGAAGGAGCACTTGGTCAAACCCAAGCATCACACAGAGATCTGCCAGGCCTTAAAGAAGACCGAAAACAGACCATCTTCCTTCAAAACAATTGCCTGTTTCTCTGTAGTGTCTTTGCGGGCCTTGTACATGCTTTAGAACTACAGACAAGCATTTCCAGTCATTGAGAACTCCATTTACCTATTTTAAAAAATAGGTAAATGGAGAAGGTCAGAGTACTCAAGGAAATGTTTGTAATCTAAGCATATTGGACAAAAAGGGGCTAAAAGCAAATAAAATTTATGTACTGGCTTTCTCATAGTTATACCATAGTTAAAATTGCCCAGTGACAAAATCACTGCAGGAAAAGATTCAGGAAATAAAGCTAAACCAGTTAACTTCTGACTTCGAAGAATGTTTCCAATTTGGAGAGTTAAAGTAAAGTCACCTTCGAATTAAAGTGAACTTCTAGTAATTCACATGGACATATGTTTACTTAGTATGGAAATCATTTGCTGCTGTCTTTTTCTAAGATGTTGCTTTGACTTCTGATTTCCAAATAGTGCTTCTTCCAAGTATTAACTGTACCAACTTGCTTAGCCTTTTTGATCAGCCAAGTTCAGAAAGGTGTTGCTAATTAACGATCCTGCACTGAGCAGGGTGTTGGATTAGTTGGCTTCTAAGATGCCTTCCAACCCCATTATTCTGGAAAGATAAAAACACAAATGGCTGTCAGGTATGCCAGAGTTGGTAAAGGAACACAAAGAAAGAGAAAAGGAGAGAGACAATATTCACATAGAGCACCAATAGCTGTACAGCTTGCTAGGTTTGATTAGTATTAACCTTGGTTGGTTCTTATTATTTTTGCTCAACATGTTCTGTGAATCCAGAAAATGCAAACTAAATGCAAGAAATGAATTAATTCAGAAGTTGGATTGAATGCAAAATGCAAATGCACTTCGACATTTTGAAAACTCTGACATATCATGATCAGTTTTGAACTCTCTAAAAGTCAAGGATTTCTTAGTGCTGAAAAGTTTGAAAGGAGCCAATTCCTTTTTAAAACAAATGAACTGACCTTAAAACGTCAGGTACCCCTGATAATTGCTGGCATTAAAAGTAAAAAGTAAATTCGACTACAGTGATTTGGGTGGACACCTGTAAGATTGTGCAAGGCAAACATCTCGTTTTGATCCGACAACTGCTGAATTATTTAATGTCTCCCTTCAAAGATTTGCCCTGGTGATTATGCAAGATAATTGTGCTTGGTAAGTTAACAGGAATAAAAAAAATGCTGTAGGATGAATATTTGTATTCAACTGATCAATCTCTAATCTTCTCCATGAACTTTGTTTCATAACTCTGAATCTGCAAGTCAACTTGTGAACATGGAATTCTAGAACATTATACAACCCAGTGTATTTCCAGCTTGAAAGAAGAATATTTGAAATTGGGTATGTTTGTGTGATATAAATGCTCGGGTTAATGATTCTGTTGTTGAATTGTTCAGCAAAACCCAATGTTCTTTATTTTGTCAGTCCAGCCAGAATGTGGAGAAAAGTCCAAAGTGGCCAGACAGACATCAGGTGTTGCACACACCTTAGCCAAAGCCGTAAGAGAACCATTTCTAGCCAATGAGCTTGTCCAGAAGAACAGGGTGATATGTGAGCTTATATAATAGTTTTAACTATATTGAAAAGCACCTAATGAAGAGCTATGGTGGCGCAGTGGGTAGAATGCAGTATTGCCGGCTGACTGTGCCAACAGCAGGAGTTTGATCCTAACCAGCTCAAGGTTGACTAAGCCTTCCATCCTTCCAAGGTCAGCAAAATGAGATTTTTGGGGCAATATATTGACATTTTAAACTGCTCAGAGAATGCTGTAAAGCATTGTGGGGTGGCATCTAAGCCTAAATGCTATTGCTATTGTTTCTATGGATTATTTTTGATAGAATAATAATTGTGATTCATGAATCAAAGGGATTTGTGGAGTTTTGTCCCCTGCTATGGGACTCCTGTTCCTAAACTTGCAAAAATTAATAGCATACATTTCTTGACCATAAGAGTGTGCGTGCTTCTGAGTAAAAACTAAGATGAAGAGGAGGAGGAGGAGGAGGAGGAGGAGGAGGAGGAGGAGGAGGAGGAGGAGGAGGAGGAGGAGGAGGAGGAGAAGAAGAAGAAGAAGAAGAAGAAGAAGAAGAAGAAGAAGAAGAAGAAGAAGAAGAAGAAGAAGAAGAAGAAGAAGAAGAAGGAAGAAGAAGAAGAAGAAGAAGAAGAAGAAGAAGAAGAAGAAGAAGAAGAAGAAGAAGAAGAAGAAGAAGAAGAAGAAGAAGAAGAAGAAGAAGAAGAAGAAGAAGAAGAAGAAGAAGAAGAAGAAGAAGAAGAAGAAGAAATGATGATGGGAAGGGATCTTGTAGGTAATCTAGTCCAGGGTTCCCCAACTCCCGGTCCATAGACCAGTACTGGGCCGCGGCATGCCAGCAACCAGTCCACACAAATGAGCAAAACCCCATCTGCAAGATGCAGGCAGCACACAAAATCACACACCCTCCGGTCCATGGAAAAACCTCTCTCCACGGAACCAGTCCCTGGTGCCCAAAAGGTTGGGAACCTCTGATCTAGTCCAACCCCCTGCTCAGGCAGGAAAGCCTATACCATTTCAGACAAATGGTTGTTTAGTCTTTTCTTAAAAACTTCCAGTGTTGGAGCATTCACAGCTTCTGGAGGCAAGTTGTTCCACTGATTAATTGTTCTAACTGTCAGGAAATTTATCCTGCTTCTCTCTTTGGTTAGTTTCCATCCATTGTTTCTTATCCTGCCTTCAGGCGCTTTGGAGATGCTCAAAGATATTCTGTAGTTTCATTCTCAGGAGTAGTACAAGCCAGCTGATCCATATGAGCTAACTGCAGTTTTCAACCTTGACTGAATTTGTGGTTTGTTATCAATCTGCAATTTGTTTCAGAGAGCCAAATCCATTAGATGTTAAATCGTACATTTGACTCTGTTCAGGTCCAAGATTTCACTGGAATGCACATATGTAACAACAGAATTCTTTCTTTTAAATTAAATCAAAGGCACTCACTTCATTTTGAACACATCTATTAGATTCTGGAACTCAGTTCACAGGTTCATTTTCAAAAGGTTGATGCAACCAAACTGCTTTCAGACTTTATTCAGATCAAAGCTTTTCAAAAAATTGTAAAAAGAGGTCCATAGATTAGGAAATGATTACATTTGGTTAATCTGATTGTTAGCATTTCAGCATTAGGGCTTATAAAGCTAAATACTTCTCAGGTCTTCATATTATTAAAGTGGTTTCTGCATAAATTGTCTTTTACATTTTTATTTGAAAAGTGTTCTTGATACTTTTAATTTTTTTTGTCTAATCAAATCATAAATATCTAATCATACCTAATAATATATGTCTGACCAATTGCCATCAACAGATAACTTTTCCAAATTGCAAGTATCCCTGAATCAAATATTTTTTTAAAAAAAATAGTATGCATTTAGATAAATGTAGATAAAATTCTTTCCCCAAATTCTGAGATCTTTTTGGATTGATTTCTATTGCCCATCATTTTTTTCTCATTTTATGGAGATCTGTTATTTAAGAAATACATCATATATTAATACTATTAACAGTGTAAATTTTACAATCCTTTCTAGTTTTAGATTCACTGACATGACGACAAAATACTGGACAAAGGAATATAGGATAATTGCTCTAATTTTGCTGGCTAGAAGCCTTCCTACACTGTTAATTTGAAGACTATATGCATGTAATTTGTTTATATTCTCTTCCAAATCTGAAAAAAAAACCTTTCTTTATCACAGTCTCACATAGCCTTATATAGGAAAGTCCTGAGTTCAAACTAATTTAAAATTTTGCTGGCAAATTTTAAAACATTTTTGTATTTTACCATTCTGGCTTATATTTTTCTGTTTAGTTCTCAAGAGGCTGGAACATTTGTTTTGAATTTCTCAATTTCTTTTGAATTTTTACTTTACTTGATTCTCTGGATATGATAGGAGTAATGGTGGTGACAATAATGGCTATGCATCTTTCCATTATTTTGAGCCCTTCCTGGTTGCCCAGAGTTCCCAATCTGAAAAAGAACAGAACTTCCTTTATGATCTTTTCTCAACCTGTGTGAACATTTAATTCTCCAATTTGATTTAGAAGCATGAGATCTTTTTGATTGACCTAACTGGCCTATATCCCAAGCAAATTCATTTAATTCAATTGAATATATCAAATTGATTTGAACCAATTCAGTCATTTTCCTGGTATATGATTTATTTATTTATTTGTTTGTTTGTTTGTTTGTTTGTTTTCCACCATTTTATTTTTACAAATCCATATCAATTCAGTGGAATTTTTAAAATTAATTCAGAAGATCAGATCAGATTGATATTTTTAGCTGAATGTTCAGATTGAATCTGAACCAATTTGTATATTCCTAATATTTCATTTGGAATTTGAATAAAGCATGCAAAAAGAGGAATGCTGCAATCCAATGGAATGAGATTATATAAAAAAGGCTGGGATATTCAGATACATCCCTTGACCATCTAATATTAAACAATTGCAAGAATACCATATTGCATCAAGGAGTATTTGACTGAATTTCTTCTCATTTGAAACAAAATTCAAAAGCAGTTTTTCTTTCATCAGATTGAATAAAAATTGATGGGAAAAAGTAATCCTAATTAATTTTTTTCTGAATGGAAAGAAATAAATGAAAAAAAAAATCCTTACAGAATCAAAAGCCCTTCCCTCACCTTGCCTTTATATAAGACTTCCGCATACTCATTTTATTTTCTAACCTGGCCTTTCATAATCTATGCATCATCTGGGCTCCTATCAGGTGTAAGACTCAATGATGAATAACTTTAGTCAGCAATTTTATTGACTTCTACCTATGTTATAAGAATCTGCCAAGACTACTTGCCTTCTCCTGGGAACAGATGAAGTTTTATGTATCTTGGGGGAGGTCAGACTTAACATTTCTTGCAGCTGTGCAAGGACACCAAGGTAAGTCCCTGCTTGACCCCTTCTTCCAGCCTGGCTGGCAGTTCCCAACATCTCCTCATATTGGAGTTAATAATTCTCTGTATCCCACTGAGAACAAACTCCTAGGTCTGCAAACCAAAAAGATGCCTTGTTGGCCTTTGACATTCAGTTTAAATAGGGATTTAAAAGCAGATACAGATGTTCATTTAAATCTGGAAGTGTAAAAGATTAACATTTTGAAGAGGGGCATAATAAACTTCCTGATTACAAAAGTTGTTTTGGCCCTCCAGCATTGCTGTAATTTGTATGTGCTCCTGGACTGGCAATGAGAAAGCTTTTGAGAAACATTATTATTGGGCAGTAATTGATCCATTCCTGCATTGAGGATGATTGCTTGAGCCACTGCCTTGCTTTTTTGCAAAGCACAATTTATCTCCCACTGTAATTCATAACTGTTGCGTTCATTTCATAAGCATCAGCAGATTGCTTAACCTTGAGGTTAGCTTCTGTGGGTTATGTTGGTGTCTAATGTATAAATGCAGGATTTTATAATGCAGAGACTGTATTTGCAGCAGACTATCTTCCAGGTTATATTTCTACAAAGATAAAGCCAAGTGCTCTGAGCAATTTGCAGGACATATTATATTCCTAAAAAGATGATGCAAATCAGATTCTGATAAATGCAGACCATGTGGCATATCATAGAATAACAGAGCTGAAAGGGACCTTGGAGGTTTTCCAGTCTAACCCCTTACTTGAGCAGGGGTGTCAAACTGCCAGCCCACAGGCCAGACGCGTCATGATGAAACCGCGTCCCCCCCATTGCAGGCATTGGGGAAAAAGTTCTGATACATCGTGTGATGTCACGTGATGTTGCAAGTTTGACAAATAGCTGTCCTGTGTCTATTTGAAAGTCTCCTGTGATGGAGCACCCACAACTTCTGAAGACAAGCTGTTTCATTGTTTAATTGTTATCATCATTAGGAAATTTCTCCAAGATTGCTTCAGAAAATAGTTTGACTCCTTCATCTTTGTAGGAGCCTCTCAAATATTGAAACTTTGATATCATATCTCCCCTAGTCCTTCTTTTCACTAGACTAGACATACCCAGTTCCTGCAACCATTCTTCATATATTTTAGTCTCCAGTCCTTTAATCATCCTTATTGCTCTTCTCTACACTCTTTACAGAGTCTCAACAAAACATTTCTTCATGAATCTAGCCTACCTGCATCTTTGGGTGAACAGGGAGTTTGAGATGGTCAGGCAAATGTCTCTTGAGGAGAGTGATAGCTTAGAAAAAATTGGTGACCTCTTTAAAACAGAGGCAGATACCCATTTGTGGAAAGTGATACTGTTTTGTCTCAAATTATTATCTATTTTGGGGGGAAGCTGATCCTAGGACCACATTTTTACTATTGCTATTAAAAAAGCAAACCACTAATATATAAACAGAGAGCAAATCTCACTCCATTCTAGTGCTGAAGTCTTACCCAGTCGGGTAATGAAACATCTCCAAGCTCAGAGAGTACCAAAGCACAATACCAACAAAGAAGAAAAATAACAGCTCTCAAAAGAAACCACCATGGCTGAATAAAGAACTCTCCGACAAATTAAAAGATAAAAAGGACAAGTATAGAAAGTAGAAAGAGGGGCACGTAACTAAGTCAGAATATCAGCAAATAGCCCGAGCCTGCAAAGATGAAGTGAGGAAAGCCAAGGCTCAAAATGAACTAAGTCTTGCGACCAAAGTCAAAAATAACAAAAAAAGCTTTTTTCAACATGTAAAAAACAAGAAAAAAGTCAAGGAAATTATTGGTCTATTAGTGGGTGAAAGTGACAAGCAACAGGGAGAAAGCAGAACTATTTAACTCGTTTTTTGCATCTGTCTTTACACAAAGGGAAAAAACAGACTATCCTATCAAAAATAGTGCCATAAAAAACAGAATAGAAACACAAGTTAAGATAGGCAAGAAAATGGTAAGTGAGCACCTGTCCAGTCTAGACGAGTTCAAATGGCCAGGACCAGATGGATTACACCCCAAGGTTCTCAAGCAACTAGCAGATGTGATCTCAGAACCATTGAACTATATTTTTCAAAGATCCTGGAGCACTGGGAAACTACCAGAGGACTGGAAAAGAGCTGATGTAGTTCCCATCTTCAAAAAAAGGAAAAAAAATGGATCCAGGAAATTACAGACCTATCAGCCTGACCTCAATACCTGGGAAGATTCTGGAAAAGATAATCACACAACGAATCAGCGAACACCTAGAGGCAAACAAAGTCATTACTGAAAGCCAACATGGGTTTGTCAAAAATAGATCATGCCAGACAACTCTTATTGCACTTTTTGACCAAGTGACAAAATTAGTGGATCAGAGGAATGCTGTGGATATAATTTACTTGGACTTCAGTAAGGCATTTGATAAAGTAGATCACAACCTACTACTTGACAAGATAGAAAAATGTGGGGTAGACAGCATCACCACCAGATGGATCCGTAGCTGGCTGACCAGCCATACTTAGCATGTGGTCCTCAATGGAACTGCATCTACATGGAGGGAAGTATGTAGTGGGGTGCCCCAGGGCTCTGTTCTGGGCTCAATGCTCTTCAACATCTTTATCAACAATTTGGACAAGGGGATAGATGGGGAACTCATCAAATTTGTGGACGTCACCAAGCTGGCAGGAATAGCCAACACTCCAGAAGACAGGCTTAAGATACAGAAGGATCTGGACAGACTTGAACACTGGGCACTATCTAATTCAATGGTGAAAAAAGCAAGGTTCTACATTTAGGCAAGAAAAACCAAATGCACAGGTATAGTATAGGGGTACCTTGCTCAATAGTAGTAACTGTGAGAGGGACCTCGGAGTCCTAGTGGACAATCACCTAAATAGGAGCCAGCAGTGTGCTGCAGCTGCCAAAAAGGCCAACACAGTGCTAGGCTGCATTAACAGAGGGATAGAATCAAGATCACGTGAAGTATTAATACCACTCTACAATGCCTTGGTAAGGCCACACTTGGAATACTGCATCCAGTTTTGGTCACCGTGATGTAAAAAAGATGTTGAGACTCTAGAAAGAGTACAGAGAAGAGCAACAAAGATGATTAGGGGACTGGAGGCTAAAACATATAAGGAACGGCTGCTGGAATTGGGTATGTCTAGTTTAATGAAGAGAAGGACGAGGGGGGACATGATAGCAATCTTCCAATATCTCAGGGGCTGCCATAAAGAAGAGGGAGTCAAGCTATTTTCCAAAGCACCTGAAGGCAGGACAAGAAGCAATGGATGAAAACCAATCAAGGTGAGAAGCAACCTAGAACTAAGGAGAAACTTCCTGACAAAACAATTAACCAGTGGAACAACCTGCCTCCAGAAGCGGTGAATGCTCCAGCACTGGAAGTTTTTAAGAAGAGACTGGGCAGCCATTTGTCCAAAATGGTATAGGGTTTCCTGCCTGAACAGGGGGTTGGACTAGATGACCTCCAAGGTTCCTTCCAATTTTACTACTACTACTAAAGACTTGGCAGTTCAGCTCTGAACTACAAGTATTTTCTTCTATTGGTATTCATGATGTAGTCCATTATTTTAACTCTTCAGAGCCAACAGCCCACCCTTGCTCCTTTTCCTGGAAGAACAATGTTCAGAACCTTTGTTGCTGCCATGCTTGTATTTTGATTTAGCACTGCTATTTTTCCAAATAACCTTCAGATCAATGGGGCTTGGATAATTACTGACCTTAAGAAAAAAAGTTACTATAGCAAAAAATGTACTAGTTTAGTATACCTGCTAATTTTAACAGAATAGCAGAGTTGGAAGGGACCTTGGAGTTCTTCCAGTCCAATCTCCTGCTCAGGCAGGAAACACTATACCATTTCAGACAAATGTCCAATCCAATCTTGTCCAATCTCTTCTTAAAAACTTCCTGTGTTGGAGCATTCACAACTTCTGGAGGCAAATTGTTCCACTGATTGTTCTAACTGTCAGGAAATTTCTCCTTACTTCTAGGTTGCTTCTCTCCTTGATTACGTTCCATCTATTCCTTCTTATTCTCCCTTCAGGTGCTTTGGTAAATAGCTTGACTCCCTCTTCTTTGTAGTAACCCTTTAGATATCGCAACACTGATATCATGTCATCCCTAGACATACCCAATTCCAGCAACTGTTCTTTATATGTTTTAGCCTCCAATCCCTAATCATCTTTGTTGCTCTTCTCTGTACTCTTTCTAGAATCTCAACATATTTTTTATATCGTGGTGACCAAAACTGGATGCAGTATTCCAAGTGCAACCAATTTTGGTCTCCATACTGCAAAAAGATGTTGAGACCTTGGAAAAAGTTCAGAGAAGAGCAACTAAGATGATCAAAGGCCTGGAGACTAGAACACATGAAAAATGGCTGCAGGACTTGGGTTTGGCTAGTCTAAAGAAAAGAAGAAATGGGGGTGATATGATAACAGTATTCCAGTATTTGAAGGGCTGCCACAAAGAAGAGGGGGTCAAATTATTCTCCAAAGCACCAGAGGGCAGGACAAGAAACAATGGTTGGAAACTGATCAAAGAGAGAAGCAACCTGGAATTAAGGAAAAACTTCCTAACAGTAAGGACAATTAACCAGTGGAACAGCTTGCCTTCAGAAATCATGGACACTCCATCATTGGAGGTTTTTAAGAAGAGACTGGACAGTCACTTGTCTGAGATGGTATAGGTTCTCCTGCTTGAGTGGGGACTGGACTAGAAGACCTCCAAGGTCCCTTCCAGCTCTATTTCTATTCTAAATTCTAAAGTGTAGCCTTACCGAGGCATTCTAAAGTGGTATTAACACTTCACATGATCTTGATTCTATCCGTCTGTTAATGCAGCCTAGCACTGTGTTGCATTTTTTGGCAGCTGCAGCACATTGCTGGCTCATATTTAAGTGATTGTCCACTAGAACTCCAAACTCCTTTTCACAGTTAGTACTATTGAGCCAGGTGCCACCTATACTATACCTGTGCATTTGGTTTTTCTTGCCTAAGAAAACCTTACTTTTTTCACCATTGAATTTTATTTTGTTAGATAGCACCCAATGTTCAAGTCTGTCAAGATCCTTCTGTATCTTAAGCCTCTGTTATTCTGAACAGAAAATAATTCTGTTTTTCTACAAATCAATAAATTTATTTTATTGAATTTATATGCCACCCATTTCCCCGATAAGGTGAGTCTGAGTGATGTACGAAAATAAACAAGATAAATATAAAAACAATTACAAGTTGAAAAGTTGAATTAAAAACTAGTGCCAAGGAAATAGATTGTACAGGGATGAGGTCTTGTTATTCTGTCAATCACCTCCATTGGTGAGTTTACCCCAAGCCAACTGGCAAAACCAAGCTTTGATACCCTTCCAAAAGATCAAAAGTGTGGGAGCAGTTGTCACATTCAGTGGCAGAGTGTTCCACAATATACAGTATTTGCAGCATTGACAACTGGGGCCATAGGGGACAATATAAAAGGGGAAGATATAAAATACACACACACACACACACACACACACACACACACACACACATATATATATATATATATATATATATATATATATATATATATATATATACACACATAAAAATTAAATCCATAAAATGTTATGCTTCCTTCATCATGGAAGAAATCATGCTTAAAAATGAATTGCAGAAAACCCATTTCAAGTCAAGAAAAACACAGACTATTCCTTTTTTATCCAATTTCCCAGAAACAATCCCCAAAGTGGCTGAAATTTGCACTCAGTGTTGCATCTATTTGATATACATTTTTCTGTTATATATATGTTTCTCCAAAAGTAGTCCAGCGGTTCATTTTTCTTGTAAAACTGCTTCAATACTATGTTTTACAGCTTTCATTGATCCTCTTCTGCTATAAGTATTAGCCTTAAATATTTATTTCATGCAAGTTTTTCAAAGTTGACATCTCTCAATGGCTGTGCTTATCTGGCCTCAAATACCAATAATACCTTCAGTCTTATGTCTAGGTTAGAAGCACATTTCAAGTTCATACAGTATATATTTTAGAATAATAGAGTTGGAAGGGATCTTGGAGGTCTTCTAGTCCAATCCCTGTTCAGGCAGGAAACCTTATACCATTTTGGAAAATGGCTGTGCAATCTCTTCTTAAAAAATCTCCAGTGTTGGAGCACCCACAACTTCTGGAGACATGTTCAGCTGACTCAGTAGCAAATTGCATTCAGAGAGGCAGAAAGAGAGAAAAAAGACAATTCAAAAACAAAGTCAGGTTTCTGGAAAAAGAGTTTTGGCAACCAGTAGTTTTAAAGAATGAATAAAGAAGGAATTAAGAAAACTATTTTATAGAGCTGATTTTCCATCAACCATAATGAATCTAGTTGCTCCCTTAATACCAAAAGCCTCTAGTTGCACTAGAGCACAGCTCATATCTTGCTTTAGATTATAAGCAGCAAAGAAGGCACCACTGTGTGATCAAAAAAGCTGATAGAAGAGAATATTTGAGGTTCAGGGTTGAACTGTGGAGTCCTTCGTGCTCTTTGAGCTTGGTTGTTTTCTTGCAGATGTTTCATTACCAAACTAGGTAACGTCATCAGTGATAGAACGGAGTAGGGTTTGTTCTCTTTATATATTAGTTATTTGCCCTGTTCATATTGATGGGAGTATTCTTGGTGATTCCTTGATTAGACTGTTGTTTACTGTTTGTCTGAGTTGGTAGTTCCTTGATTAAAGTATTGTTTACATCTTGATTGTTAGTCTAGTGTTATTCTTGGTGTTAATATCATTTTATCTGGATGTTGATTGCTGGTAAAGACATGTTTTGGTCTTTTTGTTTCCTTTTGGCTTTTTGATTGTCTCCTTTGAATGGTATGAAGATGTTACTTATGACTACATGCCTGTTGATGGTTGAAGAACCTTCTTGGATGAGAAGTGAAATGTCTTCAAAGAAACTATGTTCAGCACAGTTGAAACTATGGTTAAGTCTGTCCATAACTTCTGAAATTAAGGTGTTTTTATCATGTCTTCTGATTGTTAGTTGATGGTCATAGTTATACTCTGCTAGTCTTCTGCCTGTTAGTCCTACATAGTGTCTACCTATTGGCACAGCCTAAGATGTCCATCCTTCTCTGTCTTTTGCTTCTCTCTCCTCAAATACTAGCAGTCTTGAAGACTGAGTGGAGAGGTTTCAAGCCTAGTCTGGATCAGAGCCTGCTAAATCTTAAATAGAAATAATGTTTACTACTTCAGTATTGTTACAATTGCTTCATCTCATTCAAGGAAGGCTCTTGAGATTAGGCTGTGATATCCAAATGTAGGCTGTCTTTTCTTTTCCTTTCCCAAACTGATGCTGATTTCTATAAACAAAAAGAGTAAAAATGGACTTCAATCATTGCCCCTATCCATGCCATGGTGATCTCCACATTTCAGTTTTTGATTGGATTTCCCTTCCAGCACTGATAATGCTACCTAGTTAGGTAATGAAATGTCTGCAAGAAAACAACCAACCTCAGACAGCACCAAAGATCCTACAATTGGATTTCTTCTAGATTTTTACCTCTTCACACTGTACATTGCCATGTTACTGAACAATCTTCTTCATCTGCTGTAATGTGATGAGTTCCTGGATTTCACAACAGCCTGTCCTATGTTGGCTTCTGAAGGAGGAAGTGTTAGAAAAACTGATGATGACAGTTTTCCTTTTTTAAGAAGAAAGTGTAAGAATGTTTAACAAGATATTTTAAGTGTCTGAAAGAGTTGGCTGTATAAAATATCTCCACTGAAAATTGGTGATGGGGAAGACATTTGTTTATTTAATTTTTCATGCTGAATCAGTAAATAAACCAAATTAAAACTTTTCAAAATGTCACCGTGCTGCTAACCCATTATATGTACACTCACACACATAAAGTTCTATACATATACACAAACCAGCAAAAACTTCAAAAATTCATATTGATAAGGAGAATATTTGTAGCTCAGGGTTGAAATGAGAGGTTCTTGGTGCTTTCTGAGCTTGGCTGTTCTGTTGCAGATGTTTCACTACCCAATCATCAGTGCTTCTAGGGCAGGGGTGTCAAACTGCCGGCCCACGGGCCAGTTGCATCATGCAGAGGCCGCACCCATCCCAGCTCCGGCAATGTGAAAAAAGTCATGATATGACATGTATCATGTGATGTGGCAAGTTTGATACCTGTGTTCTAGGGTAATGAAACATCTGCAAGAAAACAACCAAGCTCAGAGGGCACCAAGAACTCCTCAAAAGTTCACATATTCATGAACTAATGTTCCAAGTATATTGTATAATGAAATACTGTACAAACTGTATGCAAGCCCATTGAAAATGGAAAAGTTTGGGGGGGGAAATGCAGTAGAACACAAATACATTTTAATATGAATTTAAAAGAAGCTAACAAGTTTGTAAAAACAGACTTCTCTGGGACAGGACTTCTTCAACAAGCCAGAGTTTACCATATACTCAAATCAGTTTTGAACAACTCTTTATCATCACAGCAGAAATAGTGCGATAGTTGGGCTCTTTAGCATAGAAAAAGTTGAAACCTGTGTAAACATTTGTTCTAATTACCATTTTTATCTTCCTAATAGATATACCTTTTTATTGATTTCTCAGACTCCTGAGGCAGGAGGATGTCACTTCACTTCTATGTAAACTGTAAAACTGAAGATTAGTTTGAGAGTGACCAGGACAATTTTCATAAAGAACTGTAAAATTAGTTTATGACTGATTTGGAATTCTGGATTTTTTTGTAGTTTGTTAATATTTTAATTAAGTCTTCTTTTTCCAATATAGAAAAAAGTTTCTGTTTGTGATATAATAAATGTGAGATGCTTACATTTCAAGAATCTTACATGAAATTCTTAACACAGTTATATTTATATGTTTTTATTAATTAATAGAATGAAATTAAGTGAACTTAAATTTGGGTGAAACAAAAAATAACTTGTCAATGAGAGATCCAACATAGAACTAAGAAGAGATTTCCTGGTAGTGAGAACAATTAATTAGTGGAATGGGTTGCCTTCAGAAGTTGTTGCTCCAACATTGGAGTTTGGAAGGGTCTCCTTCTTGAATAGGGGGCTGGACTAGAAGACCTCCAAAGTCCCTTCCAACTGTGTTATTCTGTTATTCTGAAATATATAGAGTAGAAGTAAAAATGTAATTATATTTTTAAAATAAATGAATTGGAAGAAAAACTGTTACATTCTATTTCTCACACATACACACATATACAGACACAGAGAGAAAGATCACATTATCTTCCCTTAATTTGTTTTCAAGGACAGTTTGACATTCTCTCCGATATCAAAATAAGCAAGAAACTCATTTACAGATGGAAGTGAGCCTTACCTTATTCATCTGATATGTTCATTTTCAATTGTTTTTGTAGCCTTAGGTGTATTCTTTATCAATATTTCAAAAAATCCCGTGCAACCTAAGACTCTGTTGCTTATAATAATCAGCTGATAGAAAAAGTCTTAATCTCTGATTAAAGTTTATCAGAAAAATAAACGTAAAACAAGTAATGGGTACAGAAGAGGCAATGACTTTTTTTAAAAAAAAATAAAAGGCGACATGATATGCAAATACTACATTCTGTTTTCAACTATTTCCATTTTCAGCCTTAGGTGCTAATTGCTTGTGTCTTTCTTATCCTGAACTTTAATAATTAGACTGAATGTAATTAAAAATTAAGTAAAAGAGAATGTAGTTTTGTTTGAATGAAACAGAGGCGTTAGTATCTCTTATTTACTCTGCAGAAAATGGATATAACTTTTTTTTTTCTTTATGTTAATCCAGTAGCACTGATTTCTATTCCAAAGCCGAGAAAGATCTATGACCTTAAAAGTTAATTCTTCATTTCTTGTTTATTCAGTTATCATACAGAAAAACACATTTGTGGGAAATGAAATATTTATTCTTGAGTATGTTTATATACACGTTATAGCTAACGTCGAATACTAATGGTGTGTTCATCTATTGATATGCAACCCTATTCTCAGCTCTGATATAAATCAGGGCTCTGAATGGAAACAATTGACTGAGAGCAATTGCACGTTGTTCATGACAATTATTTTTGCCTTGGGCACCATGGTGGTTTCATTGGGCATCTGCTGAAACAATTTCCTTCTACTGATTTATTTCTTTCCTGTCCAAATCTTCTATCTCATCAAGACCACAATTTTAATTAAACCTGCAAATCAAAACTGGAGGTGACTTAAAGAAATTGTTTTTTCTGTACATGCTATCATCACTTGTTTCCAGCTAAAATGGAAAAGGGAAGAGGCGTATTAATCATTGGTTAAATATAAACGTGGGGGATATTGTCTTGTAGTGAAATACTTCAGACTAATCCCTGAGTTACTTTTTTATGTGTCTTGCATGTGTGTAGGTTTTTATGTGTGTGTATGTTGTATGTGTGTAATTTTAAAAAATAAGATAAAAAGGAAAATAATAGCTGATGCAGAATAATATAAAGTCAGAAAAAGGAGGGAAAAAAGAAAGAAATGTGAAAGCTAAAAGTACAAGAAATTTTAAAAAGTAAAAGAAAAAAGGATATAAAGTAGTGGCTTCTGATTTCACTAGATAACAAAGATTTTTGCTTCCTGAAGACTTTTGGGTGCATGTTATAGATTTTTGGCTGAAAATCATGAAAATCTGTCATTTAACCTATCATGCACTGTTTTATAGAAATCTTCTGTTTTTACACAATGGCAATGTGTACTCCTCAGTACTTGTTCACTATGCTGCACACCTGAAAGAAACATATGAAAACATGGAAATAATAATAGATAATAATGTTGGAAGGGACCTTGGATGTCATCTAGTCCCCTTGATCAGACAGGAAACCCTATACTATTTCAGACAAATGGCTGTCCAGAAGCTCCTTAAAAACTTCCAGTGTTGGAGCATTCCCAACTTCTGGATACAGGTTGTTCCACTAGTTAATTGTTCTAATATCAGAAAGTTTCTCCTTAGTTCTAGGTTGCTTCTCTCCTTGATTAGTTTCCATCCGTTGCTTCTTGTTCTGCCTTCAGGTGCTTTGGAGAATAGCTTGACTCCCTCTTCTTCATGGCAGCCCCTGAGATATTGGAACGCTGCTATCATGTCAGCCCTCTTCCTTCTCTTCATTAAAGTGTTGTTTGAACTGTTGTTGAAGTGCATCCAATGTACCAAGTACAACTAGAATATCTGTAGAAATGTAAAAATAGTGTCTCTGGTGCTTGGAATGAAGCCTGGATACACCAAGTATTGTTGTTACACATGTGAATGGGATAGCCATGTGAGAAAGTTGCATTATGTTAGAAAAGCAATGGCCACTCTGAAAGAATTTGGTTCCAGGACAAAAAAAAATGGCACATGAACTACTGACAAAGATATTTTTGCATGCCCTTCACATAAAACTCAGACTGATGAAAAAATGTGTGAAGTGATGAACAAAGAAGATGAATGTCACACCTGAGATAAGACTTCCTTATCCCATGCCATGTCTACATAATTTACTGGTAAGCTTTTAAATTAAGGATCTCTCACTTTCAAAATAATTAGTACTTCCTATTCAAGAAATATATTAATTTGAAAAGGCCTCTGATCAGTGTCAATAATAATGATGTCAAATCATATTTATATTCCATCTGTCCTTCAGTGAGCTCATTCTAACAGAGAAACATTCTGAGCAAAACAGAAGTGAGGTAGATTAAAGTGGAGAAAGGGAGGTAGATTAAATACAGAGAATAAAACTGACCTCTTCTCATTCACTTATGCATAATGATGATTTGAACTCTAATGTCTTGGGCCTCAGTCCAGCATCTTAACTATTACACTGTACCGGCTCATTCCATGCAAAACAAAATGAAGCAGAAATAAAATAGCATCAGTTAATGGCAGGCAGCTCTACTTATATGCTAAACATTGGCTCTTGAGAAAAAGGATGGATATTCTAAGTACTTTAAATGTACTGATTATTCTTCACCCTCCTCCAGAGGTTAATGATATCACCAGCTTTAATGGTGAAACATCACTTGATAAGCGGGGACCAGGCTGGGGGCTGGGGGGTCAGGGAGGTGGTTAGAAAATTTGATTATTAGTCTAATCAAGGTAAAAATCCAGTTTCACAGGGTGAGCTTGATTGCTGAGGTGATGAAAGAACGACATTGGTGTCCAAGTAGCAATTGCTTCTGTGGTAGGATTAATTACATGTTATGATATAGCTGAGGCTTTCCCCTCTCAATGTTAGGATTGAATTACAACTATGTGGAAGACTGGAATTTCTCTCTCCTCATAGTTCAGGGATCACTGTTCTCTGGTTGGGTGGGATTTTTTGAAACATAATGAGAAACAACTGTTTCACTCCTTTGGGAGTATGTGAAGAAAGTGAAGAGAGTGAGCTTCTGTTTGTACTGGATTTAGTGACACAAGATATAACCCCTAACTTGACTGTGTGATTCAGACATGTCCAACTTGTAGCATGCAGGTCTCATGCAGCTATTAATACAGCCCCACAAGATTGTAAATTTTTAAAAAAATAAAGGCAGTTTGTTGTTTATATACATTTATTATTTATATATATTATATGTAGCCCAAGACAATTCCGATTCATTCAGTGAGACTCGAGGAAACCAAAAGGTTGAACACCTGTAGTGTGATTCCTGATTAGCTGAGAAGAATGTTTTACTAACCTGAATTTAATGTGTTGTGTACTTTGATTTGCATTGAATTATTAGCCAAAACTCTTATTCGTGGAAACTCTTGCAATAATGAATAAAGGAAAATTATTGGGACATAGAATTTTTCACTGAGCTTTCAATGGTTCAGTGAACCAAACTATTAATTTAAAGATGATCTGCAGAAAGCTAAGCTAGATGAAACTCCTGAATATTGCATCAGACCACATTTGTAAGACACCAACATGCAAGCATATATGGGAACTGAAACTATAGCAATCAGTGCTTTCAAATGTTCTCAGATTGTCTAAACCTATTCAGAAAAAGCTAAATAAAAGAACTTCCTGCCTGCCTTCCTCCTCCCTCCCTCCCTCCCTCCCTCCCTCCCTCCCTCCCTCCCTCCTTACTTACTTACTTACTTACTTACTTCTTCCCAGGAAGATAAATTAATAAAATATTGTATTAATATTTGATGTATTTAAAAGAGTAAGTAATCCTCAGGTAGTAGTATCCCCAAATTTACAACAAACAGTTCTCCTGAATAATTGGTTAAAACCTGGTGTCATGTTGAAAGAGAGTAAAGAGAATTGTAGTTTAATGTGTGGAGGTTACTCCTGAACATCTAGTTCTGTAAAAGAGCAAATACCAAGAGTCAGTCTACAGAACATCAGGAAGCTAATTCTACCATCATTTCCCCCACTTTTATTAAGTTTACTTGGAATAGGGAGTACCTCTGTGTGTGAGGAACAAATGCTGACAGGACCTGAGGCCAAATTTCATTATGAAGTTCAGATCATAATGAAGCAAAATGTTCTGAACTAGTGCCATTTAAATTCCCCTCAGTCCACATAGTGGTCTGGAAGAATTTAGCCATAAGTCCTCAACTTGAATCTGAGGCCATACATGGCTCACCGAGGAGTTAAATGTTCCACTAAATCATTGGCAAAAGCTACCATACCATAACACCTCCATGCAGTGGTGAGATTCAGCTGGTTTGCACCACTTTGGTAGAACCGATAGCTAATTTTTTGTTGCCAAGGCCCAGAATGGACTTCCAGAAGTGACATCCACAAAGAGAACTGGTTGTTCACGTATTTGAATCCCACCACTGCCTCCATGTCTCATCTTGTCACCGCTCCTGTGTTCATCCGGGTGCACTTCTGCAGCTCTAGGTCTTTACACTGTGTATTATTTATTTATTTATTTATGAGACTTATATACCGCTTTAAGTGCAAGCACCCTCTAAGCGGTGTACACCAGTAAGCAATGTATGTGTGTGTATATATATATATATATATATATATATATATATATATATATATATATATATATATATATATATATATATTTACATTGCCCCCAACAATCTGGGTCCTCATTTTACCTACCTCGGAAGGATGGAAGGCTGAGTCAACCTTGAGCCGGTGAGATTTGAACCGCTGACCTGCTGAACACAGTCAGCTAAAGTGGCCTGCAGTACTGCACTCTAACTGCTGCGCCACCTCACCACCTCGGCTCTAGTATCTCTAAGATAAGAAGATAAGTAGACAAATGCATAAGATACCCAGATTCCATACTAAAACCTCCTTGGACAAGGTTACTGGTGCATCCAAGGAGCAGTTGAGACATGTATTCTCAGGGTATAATTAGAACAAAAGCAGGCTGGACGTTCTGACTTAAACTCTGGGCAGCAGGAATCCTTCTGTTAAAATACACTGAAATTTCTTCTAACAATATTCCAGTATTCATTGTTTTGCTAAAGCAAGCCTTTTTTAAAAAAAATCTCTGAGACAGCATGGGAGTTTTTGCACATGCAATTTTTATTTGACTGCCATTAAGCACCAGTAAAAGGAATTTAGAGACAGTAGTTATTTTATCTGCCTTATCCCATTGGTGTGTGCATTTTGCAGTATATTACAGTCATAAAAGATATGGTCCATTCTGGGGTATTTTGTAGTAGTCTCATTATCTTATCTATTCCTGATAGTACATTTCATAAAGCATTTGCCAGCAGATTCCAAGTTGATCAAATCATGAAATTTATCACTGTTTTGTTTCATAATGATTCAATTTCCCATCTTCCTCTCCCCTTAATGATTAAAAAAAATTGCAACCAGCAGCTGGGTATAATGCCCATTATCATCTTCTCCCCTTTTCTTGGCTGCCAAAATGGCCTTGATTTCCATAGCAGTGGAGCATTTGAAATGCCTGTATGTTTGTGTGTGTGTGTGTGTGTGTGTGCCTACATTTAATTCTTACAGTCCCCAATTTTTACAGGAAAGAATAGTTTCTTTCTTCCTCAAATGAGCTGAATCCCTCAGTTTGGTACATTTAATTAATGTAGAAAATAAAAGCATACAGTTACTCAACTTACAACTGGTCATTTAGTGACTATTCAGAGTTAAGATGGACCTATCTGGGGAGTGCTTAAAACCCAGATTTGACATTACAATGGTGGCTCTCCCCAGCAGTCATGTGACCATACTTCAGGTGCTTGGCAACTGGCTGCATTTATAGTACCCTGTAGTCATGCAAGGATGACACAGATTTCCTAAACAAACCTATTTGGAAAGTAGGTTACCCCTCTTCCTTGTGGCAGCCCCTCAAATAATAATAATAGTAGTAGTAAAGTTGGAAGGGACCTTGGAGATCATCTAGTCCAACCCCCTGCTCAGGCAGGAAACCCTACACCATTTCGGACAAATGGCTGTCCAGTCGCTTCTTTAAAACTTCTAGTGTTGGAGCATTTACTGCTTCTGGAGGCAGGCTGTTCCACTGATTAATTGTTCTCACTGTCGGGAAGTTTCTCCTTAGTTCTAGGTTGCTTCTCTCCTTGATTAGTTTCCACCCGTTGCTTCTTGTCCTGTCTTCAGGTGCTTTGGAAAATAGCTTGATTCCCTCTTCTTTATGGCAGCCCCTGAGATATTGGAATACTGCTATCATGTCCCCCCTTGTCTTTCTCTTCGTTAAGCTAGACATACCCAATTCTAGCAACCGTTCCTTATATATTTTAACCTCCAGTCCCCTGATCACCTTTGTTGCTCTTCTCTGTACTCTTTCTAGAGTCTCAATATTGGAATACTGCTTTTATGTCACTCCAGTCCTTCTGTTCACTAGACTAGCCATGCTCAATTCCTGCAACAGTTCTTCATATATTTTAGACTCCAGTCCCCTAATCATCTTTGTTGCTCTTCTCTTTTATGATCATGGGGGTTGCCTAACAACTGCTGCAAAAAAGGGCAGGCTCCATTGTGGCCATAACTATCTGTACAAATGTTGAAACAATGCAGTATTGCAATAAGCCAATGACTAATGAAATGACAGTGACATTTCACTAGACAAGAGCATCACAAAATGTCTAAATGCTGGGGGCAGGGAGAAATCTAAAGAACTATTTTTCTTACAAACACACAGTTTCTCTTCCTCCTCCCTCCCTCTCTCTCCCTTGTTCCCTCTTTCTCCCTCTCTTTCAGACACAAATTCAGTCATTTGAAATTCATGAAATGAATTGCTTGATATTTTCCCGTCCAAGAAGAAAATTCCACAACATAGAAAACGCTCTGCTTCTTGTTACCATCTATTTGCAATTCACAATCAAGTGCCCTCATTATTGCCATCAAATTGTATAACTTTAAAAAAGGATTCAGCTTTTTTTTGGGGGGGGAATACTAATCTAGTACAGATTTTGGCCTGATTAAGCAAGACTTTTCTTATCTTCCTATGTTGTCAGAGCTTAGTGATCAGCATCAACCCCACATCCCTTGCTCACTTGAGAAACCCAAATTAAATTATCCATGTTAACTATTGTTTGAACACCTCTGCCAAAATGGAACTCGCCACTTCCTTTAGTAATTGACCCCACTATCAAGCCAGTCTGTCAGAACATCTCTTTCAACATTTATCCAGAATCTGCTTTCTGTAACTTAAGACCATTAATCCATTCTCCGTGGACTGGTAGACAGCAAAGAGGAGGTACTAATATTCTTTTCTGTATCATCCTTTCAATTAGTTGAAAAAAATGCTGGTATATTTATCTTTGGTATAATTTCTTAAGTATAAACACATCCAGTCTCCTTGTAAGCCCTTTTACAGTTCTCTGATCATCGTTATCCTTCTCTTGCTGTAGTTTCTCTGAATCTTCTTAAAATGTGCTCTCTGGAATTGAGCCCAGGATTGAAGATTGGATGTGGTCAATTCAAAATAAATGCTCTTTCCTGTGATGGGAAACAGTGCTACTCCTGATGCAGCCTCAAATTCCATTAGCCTTTTTAATATCATGAAACACTGCAGCCTCATATTCAACTTGCAACAACTAATATACCAATTTTTTTTCACAGGTTAGCCATGTCTGCCAAGTACTTTTCATTCTACATGTTTTTTTTAATATGTCTTTGATGCATTTCTTTGCAAATGGCTAGCTGTAGATTTTAGGGTTCCATCTCTAAAGAACTTGGTGTCTTCCATTGTTGACTCTGAGTAAGGTAATATTTTTCCAGGCAAAGTTGGAGAACTGTCTGGGAATTTTCCTGGACAGGTGGCATCTGCCAGGAGAGCAGGTAGCATTTCTGGCCAGGAGGGTCTTTGCAGAATTGTATTGTGTGCATCATTCCTGGTGAACAAAGTTACTCCTGCCATCAATAGGCACATAGACATAATATACCATGCAAAAGAGACAATCAACAAGCCAAAGAGGGAACAAAAAGATCAAGGCACCTCCTCACCAGCAAACAACACTCAGGTGACATAGAGTAACACAAAATTAACATCAGACCAACAACGAAGATAAACAATACCCCAAACATGGAACTGCCAGATCAGGTAACAGTAAAGAGTCGAACAAAGAATCACCAAGCCACTACAATATAAACTGGGAACAAATCCCACTTCTTACTAGCACTGATGATGTTTCCTAGTTTGGGTAATGAAAAGTCTGCAAGAAAACAACCAAGCTCAGAGACCAAGGACCTTTGCAAACGTTCTCCTCTGTCAGTTATCTCTTCACCATCTAGAGTGCCTATGGTAGATAGGTGGCCATGTAAATGTATTAAATAACATAAATACCTTGAATAAATCTATGCTCAGTTTTTAATTTATTTATTTTTCTAACTTATTAAAATCCCAAAATGGTTTGGGATTTTATTTCTCTTTCTCAACCAGTTCTGAGGCATTCTGAAAATCTGATAACCATTCCCTCCATGTTTTCAAGTGGGGCATTTATGATGACAGGGCCCAGGATTAAACCTTGAAGTGCCCTGCTTGTCTATGAAGATTCTCAGTCATCCAGGTCATAGCTGTCTCAAGGGTGCTTTTTTGAAGGCAAATGGACTGTTTTTTCCTTGAGGAAGAAGATGTTTTGCTTCCCATCCAGGAAGCTTCATCAGTTGTACTGGATGGTGTACCACCTATCAACTTCTCCTACTATATCTCCAATGTACAATATATTCCTTTTGGAAGCTCCAAGAAGATTCCACAACCTTTTACACTCTGATTCAGGTGATCTTAAGGGCACGGGTAAACTTCAAGTAGCCTCAATGACACTCAGGGACTGCTAACAACTTGTGCAAAGAAACACAATCTTTCCATTCCCTCGTCACCATCCTATCAGAACCTATCCTTCCATCTCTCCATCATCTAGTCTCAACTGTCAGTAACTGTCCTTCTATTCTTCCCCCCCCCCCCCGTTCAACTGATGAAATTCTCTGGATGGGAAGAGAAATGTCTTCTTCCTCAAGAAAAAAACAGTCCAGTTGCCTTTTTTAAAAAAGCACCTTTGAGACAAATGCCCAATCTCCTTGTTACTGATTACCCTTTAGCAGAGAGGTCTTCAAACTTGGCTGCTTTAAGACTCGTGGACTTCAATTCCATGCTGGCTGAGGAATTCTGGGAGTTGAAATCCACAAGTCCTAAAAAGGCCAAGTTTGGAGACCCCTGCTTTAGCATGATAATCCTTTATGCATACAACCTTAAAGGACACAAAATGATTCTCTGATACTTCTTTGTTTATCTATTACATCATGTGACATTTATTGACTCCTTATTAATATGAACATACTACTCTGAGTTAGATGTATTCCTTACCAAAAATGTTCACACATATCATGCCAAAATAGGACAATGCTTTTACAAAATTAGCAGGTGCTACTCTAAGTAGGGAGAGAAGAACATTTAGAAATAAATATTCCAATTTTACTATTAACATGGTACAATTCACCATACCATACCAGCATTTTAGCACTGAAAATACTTAAAAAGAATGCCCATAGGATGTGCAAAATAAAATAACAGAGCAAATATATAACATTGGGATCCAAAACAGTTTTGAAAAGGAAAAGGAAAATGGCTAGCCAAAAATACACCAGAGGGATTTAATACAGACTGCAACAACATCTGAAAGATGTAGAATTCATTTTTAAAAAATGAAGTTTGACATAACCAGGCAAAACTTTAAATTAGCAGAGACTTTTTAAAGTCTATCCATTTATGCCTAATATAAATTGCACTCAAGCAAAGTCTATTCTGTGGAATTATTAGCCTGTTCTCATATATCTTGATAATTAACTCAAGAGTTCTTCATATGACTAGTCTTATTGAAAACTTTCTCCTTTAGGAACTGAAAGAATTTATTTATTTTATTTCAATAAAATAAATCAATAGATACATATTGTGCCATTCTTCCTTATTCAAGTTTTGCTGGTGATTGACCCAAAGTCACCCAGTGAATTTCCATGCTGATGGTGAACCTGAAATGAAAGTAATGAAGGAGAGAAGCAACCTGGAATTAAGGAGAAACTTTCAGACAGTGAAAGCAATTAACCAGTGGAACAGCTTGCCTTCAGAAGTTGTGGGTGCTGCATCACTGGAGGATTTTAAAAAAAGACTGGACAGCCACTTGTCTCAAATGTATAGGGTCTTCTAGGGGTTGGCCTAGAAGACCTTCAAGGTCCCTTCCAGCTCTATTCTGACCTGCAGAACATGGTCCTCATTCAACATTTGCATTAAACTGACACTGTACAATGAAGCAGTGTTAACGAAGTAGACAATGTAGAAGCTGAAGGAAAATCATGACCATGCCATGATGGATTTCTGGACTTTAAAGAAGCTAGATATGTGAGTAGTCAAACAAGTATCTTGGAGTTTAAAAAAAACAAATCTAAAAAGGAGAATACTGATAAACAGAAGTCCATAGCAGTGGAAGATAAGAAAGAAAAATCATAACTATTCAGTTCCTAGATTGATGCTGCAATGTTTTTTCACTAAGGAAAATGTAGAACTGAATTTCCTATGCAATTTTTATTCACATATCACTACAGCTGTGTATTTTATATGTGAGACTACACTTGGTTTTCATACATTTACATATTGTGATTTTTTTGAATATGAGGATAATTCCTGTCAGACCTGCCCCCAGTTAGCCCCCTCAGGAAAGTAAGACTCTTAAATCCATTGAGTTGAATCAAAAGAACTTTTACTGAGAGAAACTGGATGCAGTAAAGTCAGGCGGAATCTGAAGTTCCTGTGCAAAGCATAAAGCAATTATTGTCCAATTGCCGAAGATATTTTGAGAATGTTGAGGTGCTAGGCAGATAACAGTTCACATTCAGGATGCCGCAGCCTTGGAATCTGGTGAAAACCAGTTGGAAAGGAGTCCGTCCCATCTCCGAAGACATTCCCCTCCCTAATTCACAAGCAAACAGCAGAAGCGAAAATATCCCAACCATACCATCCCCCTTCCCCCCTCAGCATGATGTCAGGACACCATAATACAATGGTGGGCCTGACAATCCCATTAAGAAAGAAAAAAACATATTGATAACTTATACAGGTTGTCCTCAATTTACAACTATTCATTTAGCAACTGTTTGAAGTTACAACAGCACTGAAAAAAGTACTTAAAACTGGTCCTCATACTTACAACCAATATAGCATCCCCATAGTCATGTGATCAAAATTTCAGTACTTGGTAACCAGCATATATTTGCAATGGTTGCAGCATCCCAGGATCATGTGATCAACATTGTGACCTTCCCAGCTGGCTTCCAACAAGCAAAGTCAAGAGAGGAAGCTGAATTCTCTTACTAACTGCATGATTCACTTAACAACTGCAGTGATTCACTTAACAACCATGGCAAAATAGGTTATAAATTGGACATGATTCACTTAGCAATTGCCTTGCTTAGCAATAGAAACCTGGATCTAATTGTGTTTTTGTAAATTGAGGACTACCTGTAGAACAAAAACAGAACTAATTCTATGTTTTAAAAAATCTATCACCTTTCTTCATTTAATTACTTATAAGAATTGCATAATATTCTCATTAGGATTGCATAGATCTGGCTTAAAACAGTTATTTTTAAATGACTGCAAATTAGGAAAACACTGTGACTCTATCAAAACAACATATATTGTGTTGTTCCATAAGACAATTATGAACAGAAGGATATAGAAGTAGAAGTGATGTTTATGACTGATAGAAATATATCAGGGAGTATCTATTTATTTTTAATCTCTAGAACCCCCCCAAAAATCATCCTAGAATATTGAAGAAGTATATTTATGGTATGACCATATATTTGTGTGCTGTCTCTGAGAAATCCTAAAGAAGAAATGAACCGGAAAAGACAAATTTTGTCTCTATCTTCAAAAAAAAAAAAAAAGGAGAAAAGGAGGAGGTGGTGAATTATAGGCCAGTTATTCTGACAGTGATGTACGAGAATATAATAAAGTTATTGATTTAGAATCACTTTGAAAACAAGGTCATTATTACTGCATGGATTTGGCAAGAATAAATATTTCCAGAGTAAACTCATCAATTTTTTCCCATTAGACAAGTTTCTTAATGGTTCGTACAAATGCTATGGACCTGATATCCTAATTTCAGCAGCTCATCTGTTAAGTGTACATTTTGTAAGCAAATCCACTATAGATTAGATGAATGGGAAATAAAAAAATTGATTAAAATGATTAAAAATCATACTCAAAGATGCTCATCAAACTGGAATGTTTTCAATTTTTTTAAAAAAGTAGAGAAATGAGGACAAAAGCAGAAAAGGGTAACAACCTGGTGCCGTATATTTATTTTGCATTATTTAAATTGTTTTGTTTTAATTGTTTCCATGATGTATGCTGTCCAGAATCGCTTGTTGAAATGGGCTTCTATAGAAATCAAATAAATAAACAAGGAAGAACTAGAAATTAAGTCCCATAAAGAAAGATTGAAGGAAATGAGAAAACTTATCTTTTAGGGGAAAAAATGTCAGAGAGAAAGCATATAGAAACCATGTAGAAACACTGTATGTGAAAAATCTGTTCTTTTTCTTTTTAGAGTGCAGGATGCTTTTGTTTTTCTTCATTTCACCTCTGTCTTACCAACACTTACCAACATTTGCAGGATTTTGATAATTGCTGATCTGCAAATTATGAAGCCATGGAGCTGATTTCTCATTTTTCATTCTAGCCCTTCTGAAATAGTTTGATATTTCAGACAAGAAGGAACAAATGAGGGGTTGGCTCTATTTTAGGAAGGGAAGGGAAGGGAAGGGAAGAATAGCTTCCTTCAGGGCCCCTCCCCACATACTATCATCCCCAACTATTGCCCACCCCACTTTTCTCCCTCAACCCACTGATCTAGGAAAATTGTGGATCCTCTCAAATTTATATGAAATATTGTTCTCTTATTTCAAATAAGGAGATAAAAAGAAGACCTTGGTGCCTTTTATACACAGAGAGAAACACACACATACAAACATGTATATGCATACTGTATATGTACATTTACATATACAAAAATATTTACCTACATAGACATATTGTATTTATATTGCCTTTTAATTTCTACCAGTCACCCAGAGTCACATTAGTGAGATGGGTGGCTATATAAATAAGTAACATACGGAGACTTGGCAGTTTTTTTTTATGGTGGGGAGAAATGATTGGTCTGGAAGCATTTGTGCTGGGACTGGCAAAGCAGAGGCTGATATCTTACACAAAGGAATATTTAGTTTCTTATTTTAGTGTTTTATCGCTTTTTGATGTGGTCGGACAAGTCATCAATAAAAATTTATGGCTGTGGCTGTTAATGGTGTTCTAAAAAAAGGATAAGATTTATTTATTTTTACAGAAGGGTGATGGTTGAAAGACTTTAAAAGTGCCCTAGAGACTATTGATGAGTATTTCTCTTGTTGCAATGGATTGGAGAACTTTTCACGATAAACAAAATGCAAAACAAACTATACCTGCACACAACACAGCTTGTAATAAGGGTGCATCAGTTAAATGTCTATGGAGATTCTTAGTCATCCAGGTCATGGTTGTCCCAAAAATGCTTTTTTTTTTTTTTTTAAAAAAAAAGGCAACTGGACTTCCTTTGGTTTTTTCCTTCTCATCCAAGAAGCTTCAGTCAGAACTGAAGAAGCTTCTTGGATAAGAAGTGAAACATCTTCAAGGAAAAAACAAACAAAGAAAGTCCAGTTGCCTTTTGAAAAAAAAAAAAGCACCTTTGGGACATGGATGCATCAGGTTTGCCAACAAGGAAACAAAACAGCTATTTGGGGAAGTAAAATTGAATACAGATAGTTCTCAACTTATGACTACAACTGAGTCCAAATTTGCTGTTCCTAAGCAAGGCAATTCTTAAGTCAATAGAATAGAATAGAGCTGGAGGGGACCTTGAAGTTCTCCTAATCCAGCCCCCCACTCAAGCAGGAGAACCTATCCCATCTCAGACAAGTGGTTATCTAGTCTCTTCTTAAAAATCTCCAGTGATGGAGCGCCCATGATTTCTGGGGGTAAGCTGTTCCACTGGTTGATTGTCCTCAGGAAGTTTCTCCTTAATTCCAAGTTGCTTCTCTCCTTGATGAGTTTCCAGCTATTGTTTCTTGTCCTTCCTTCTGGTGCTCTGGTGAACAACCTGACCCCTTCTGCCTTGTGGCAGCCCCTCAGATACTGGAACACTGCTATCATGTCTCCCCTATTCTTCTCTTCTTTAGACTAGCCAAACCCAAGTCCAGCAGCCATTCTTCATATGTTTTAGGTTCCAGGCCTTTGATCATCTTAGTCTCTGAATTTTTTTCCAAACTCTCAATATCTTTTTTGTGGTATGGTGACCAAAATTGGCTGCAGTATTCCAGGTGTGTCTTACTAGGGCTTTGTAAAGTGGTACTAGTACTTTGCATGATCTTGATTCTATGCCTCTGTTTATACAACCCAGGATTGTATTAGCTTTTTTGGTTGCTGCTGCTGCACACTTCTGGCTCATAGTCAAGTGATCGTCTACTAGGACGCCAAGGCTCCTCTCACAGTTAATGTTTTTAAGCCAGGTGTCGCCCAGTCTGTAGCCAGGTCTCGAGTTGTGTCCCATTTTACAAACTCTTTTGCCATGGTTGTTAAGCAAATCACTACAGTTATTAAGTGAATCATGTGGTTGTTAATTGAATGTGGCTTTCCCCATTGACCTTGTTTATCAGAAACTCTCTAGGAAGCTTGCAAATGACAATGATGCAGCAATGGTCATGGGTGTCCCATCTTTTGGCTTGCCTGGGCCACATTGAGTGAAGAGAAATTGTCTTGGGCCAGATATAAAATAAATAAAGTTTCCTTTATTTTTGAAATATTTTTAATTATATCTTGTGGGGGCCTCATTACTAACTGTCCAAAGCCACATGCAGCCTGTGGATTGGACATGCCTGCTTTAGAGCAGTGGTTCTCAACTTCTGGGTCGGGACCCCATTTGGGGTCGAATGACCATTTCACGGGGGTCGCCAAACAATGCAGTCCGCCATTTCCCCCCCCCCTTTTCCTTAGCTGTGCTACTCCCTTTTATTCTATTGGCTTTTGAAAGCCAATAGAAGTGACTCTCTTGAATAGAGTCCAATTCTATTGGCTTTCAAAAGCCAATAGGAATTGTCCAGGCTGTCTCTGCCCTGCTGAGCTCGCCAAAAGTCCCATTCTGCAAATGGTGCTGCACCAGTTGAGTAGTCCTCAACTTACGACTGGTTGAGTAGTCCTCAACTTATGACCAGTTGGGGGTCGCAGCATTAAAAAGATTGAGAACCACTGCTTTAGAGCTTCTCTATCGGCCTCATTTCCTAAACTTTGTCTGATTCTCTCCTAGCTTCTGCCATTGTTGAAAATCTTTCTCCAACTATCTCAGGAACCTCTTGGATTGGTGGTGCCCTAAAGGTTAGCAAACATATTAATATTGTAAGCTGCCAGAGTTGCCTTGTGGTGACATGGGCAGCAAACAAGTTTAATTCATACATTACATACATACATGCATAGATACATACATACATACATACATACATATCCTCAAAACATGTATATTGGGTCTTGTGCACTTATTCAAGGACTAAATAAGCAATGCACTAATGCACTAGTGCTTCTAAAATTAACCTTACAGCAGTCTGGCTTTCATTAACAACGTCCTACCACGGCAATGAGCATGATATAGAGGTTGTCACAGTAAGTACAGATTTTTCTATTAATCAGGATGGTGAATAGACTTGTAACAGAAAAGCAACTGTTCAGTAAATGAATTGCAAATGAGAAGTGTCTCCATTTGACCTTGATAAATAGAACTATTTTTTCATAAAAGAACTTGAAATCAATTCCTAAAGTATCAAACAATGTTTTTTTAAAAAAGAAAAAACCTATGAGAGCTGTTTAGCATATTGAAATGTAGACTTTTTAGTATTTTCTTTAGATGACAGTCTGAAGAAAAATGTAAGTCAAGGATAGAATAGAATAGAATAGAATAGAATAGAATAGAATAGAATAGAATAGAACTGGAAGGGACCTTGGAGGTCTTCTAGTCTAGCCCCTTGCTCAAGCTCCCAGAATTCCTCAGCCAGCATAGCTAAATGAGTAAGATAAATATTTCTAGCACCTGTTGCAGCTCATAGCTGGCTGAGGAATTATGGGAGCTGAAGTCCACAAATCTTAAAGTTGTCAAGGTTGCAGACCCCTGACCTATACCAACCTATACTGTAATTACCATGTTTCCCCAAAAATAAGACCAGGTCTTATATTTATTAATTTTTTGCCTCCAAATGAGGCACCAGGTCTTATTTTTTTGTTTCTCTCTCTCTCTCTCTCTCTCTCTCTCTCTCTCTCTCTCTCTCTGTGTGTGTGTGTGTGTGTGTGTGTGTGTGTGTGTGTTTTATACTCATCTCCGGCACTGACAGCCCAGCCGGTCCACTTCTTTTGGGGCTGAAGAAGCAGCTGCATTCTGCAGCTGCATTCTAGTCTGCATTTTTCAGTCAGGCCTTTCCTGCAACCCAGTACTGAGCTATGGAGGTCTTGCAGAATACAGCTATGGATTGAATCCATAGGTCAGTTCTTAGCTGCAATAGCCTTCCGGAAAGGCCTGTGACTGTGAAATGCAGGCCTGGCTGCAGAAGATGCCACAGAAGAGGTGGGCTGGTGAGGAGAGGCCTGGATCCAAGGTAAGCAGGTCAGCATACAGGGGGCAAATCCACCCCCCGCCCCTGTCCTAACTTGATTTTTAAGTGTGTGCTTCGCCCCCAAACTAGGGCTTATTTTCGGGGTAGGGCTTATATTACGCCCATCCCCAAAAATCAAGCTAGGGCTTATTTTCGGTGTAGGCCTTATTTTCGGGAAAACATGGTATGGAGATTTGGCTATTCTGACTACATCTTTGATCTCAGATACTGAGCAGAATGCTTAAAATGTCTACATTAAAGTAAATGTATACTAGACAGCCACTTTGGTCTAGTGATTAAGACACCAGGCTAGAAGTGGGAGACTGTGAATTCAAGTCTTACCTTAGCCATGAAAACTAGCTGGGTGATTTCAGACCAGTCACTCTCTCGCAGCCCAAATGATTTCACAGGGTTGTTGTTGTGGGGAAAACAGGAGGAAGAAGGTGTGTGCTGGATAATGTTCACTTCCTTGGGTTATTTGAAAAAATAGTAAAAGTGGTAAATAATAAATAAACAAAAAATGTAAATCTACATATTGTATTTTATTATGTCAGGGTTTTCCCAGAAAGTTTTAAAATTTTACTTTCTGTATTTTCCTAAAAATTGTACAGTGGAACCACAGAATGCCACTTCAATATATGCAATCATGTGCAACAGACACCTTCATGGCATGATTGTGGAACTGGTGATTGGTAATATGTCACCTTTGAATTTGTGTCTTGTAATACAATGAATTCTTAAAGCGGGAGTGGGCAATTTATAGCCATGTTTGTGATGCCCAGATTCCCAGGAACTATGCTATCAAACTTTGGTGGCAAAATAATTATCTTTCAAGAGGTATTTCACCCTCCCATGGACTCAACCCTAAAATAGGTGCATTGACTCTATTTTATCTTTTAAAAGATCCCTTCCTGGATCTTTTAAAATATGTAACCACAATTAATCAATCAACCAATCGGTGGCAATAGCGATAGCACTTAGATTTATATACTGCTCCATAGTGCTTTCAGCACTCTCTGAGTGGTTTAAAATGTCAGCATATTGCCCCCATCAATGTGGGTCTTTATTTTACCAACCTCAGCTGGCTGTGGGCAAAGTTTTCCTGCAATACTGCATTCTAACTACTGTGCCACAAAAGGTCATAGTAATATAGCTGATTTGAATGCTAAACTTTACAGTTTGGTTCTTTTTAGATTTTTATTTCAGTTATATGATTGGTTACAAAAGACAAATTATACTCTGGATAAACTTGACCAAGTTCATTACTGGTGAACCTCAGAAACAGATTAACAGAGCTTCACAATTATCTAAGACTACATGCCTGGAAAGAACCTATACAAGCTAGTTACAAATTCTGGTTAAGAAGACAGTGAAATGACGGTGCATGAAGGATGTTAAACCATGACAGAGATTTTTCATGTCATGTGAAGATAAATCTACTTCTTGTCTTTGGGGACCTCCTAATAAATTCTCAAGAAATCCAAGGATTTCAATCTCAAAGTGTTGGAGTCTCTTGATCATTCATTATGTTTGCTAGAATAGGTTAAATGCTTTCAGTCAAAATATGTCCAGTATAAAATCTCATCACAGATGATCCATCTTCAGAAATGTGCTAAATACAATTTCAGAAATCCCTCATGATTATGGACTTAAGAAACTGTGCTAAGATCTGAAAAATATTTCAAGACACTAGAGAGTAATTGTAAATCAATCCTATAAATATTTAATGAGAAATCAAGTCCATGTTTATGATCAACTCTAGGTCAAGATTATAGGTGTATGTAGAATTGCAGTCAGAAAATAATTGGCAAAAATCTGCCCTTTTTTGTATTTTGCTATATATATATCTATATATATATATATATATATATATATATATATATATATATATATATATATATATATATATAAGCATACAAGCCTGGAGACTTAATAGTTGTTTCCTTTAGAGTAGTTTTTCACTTATTTTCCTCCCAAAGGAATAGCTCACAGTCTTCTTGATTGGATTGTCAACATGCCTGCTGTTTAACATAACTGAATGAAATGTAATTTTTACTGAATTCATTCAAGTTATCTGCATTCTGTAGATCAAGACAATTACTTGCTTTACTATTAAGGTTCATTACATTGGTTTTCTCAAGGCATTTATGTAAAGGGTTTATTTTTAAAATTCAGGTTGAATTAAGTAGTGAATTTATAAATGACAGCTGTTTCACAAATGAGTTACAACAGGTGCTAGAAATATTCATCTTACTCATTTAGCCATCTTCAGTTCTGCAGACATTTGCTTCGGAGAAATTAATAAGATTGCTTCCTACAATCTCTGACATATCCAATGACATTCATTCATTTATTTATTTCTACGTTGGAACCAAATTCAAAGTGAATTTTCTAGGAAAAACTCAATTAATAAAGCCCCTGAAGGAACATGCAGTAGTAAATATGAGTTAAATATATGATATAGATGTTGTTAAAACAACCATTGCCAAATAAATATACTACAGATTTCAAGGAAAACTCTTTCAGTGCTGTATGTCTCCCTAGTTGTTCATTAAATAGTGTAACATTTTACATGCTACAAATAGACATGTTGCACTGTATATTAAAACACCACACTAATTGAGAAGGATCCCAATTTAGAGCAAATTTCCAAACTTATATCTTCAAACTTAATATATGTGCATTTTTATCTACACACACACACACACACACACACACACACACACACACACACACACATCTGAGTGATTGCTGTGATAGGAAACTTTACCCTGCTGCTTTTAAAAGCTTATGGTGGAATGGAATGATAGTAGCATGATGATATTTTTGCAGCCAGGCACTTTCTCCTAACCATGTTTACACACTGATATCATGGCTAGGGGGGAAAGGGGAAAAAGAAATAGTTTAGAACAGACATGTCAAACTCGCGACATCACGCAACGTATCAGGACAGTTTTGCCATTGCTGGCAATGGGGTGGGCACAGCTTCCGCATGACGCGTCTGGCCCACAGGTCGGCACTTTGACACCCCTGGTTTAGAATATTTACCGAAAAGCATGGAGATCAAGGAACTGATGCTCAATGTAGACACAGGAGAGAAAACAGTAGTAGCCTGAAATTCAGTAACTGGGAGATGGAATGTGAAAAGAATTCCAGTAACATGGGAAAGATCCATCTACAACTTTTGCATAACATCATTGGAAAAAAAGATTGAACTTATGTAGCGGATTCTCTTAATATGAACTATGATAAAGATTAATGAGTCAATAGAGGTATATATTATTCCCCACAGCAATGAGAAGCAGAGATGGTCAAACAGATTCTTTTATCCAAAGATGAGAATATACTTAATTTTGAAATTGCTTTCAGATTTTGTGCTTGCAGTGAAAAAGAAAATGAATTTTTGGTTTCGGTTTTGTTAATTAGATAGGTTTATTGTTATAGAAATGGTTGGTGCATACTGTTGTGTAAAAGCAAAAAGTGGCGATTGTAATGTTATTTGCTACTGTGCTAAAGAGAATCAGATGTTGATGCCTTTTTCTTTTCTTTTCTTTTCTCACACTATATTTTTTCTTTTCCCTCCCCCTTTTTCTAGTTTTCTATTACATTTTAAATTTTCCTATTATTTTATATTTATATTGTCAAACCAATAAAAATGATTAAATGGCAGAATGTCCTTTAATTTTGAAAATTGGCGCTGGCAACTCCACTTCTTCTCAGTTTTGAATAAACTCAAGTTCCCATGCTTAAAAAAAAGAAAAAGTAAAAAAAAAAAAAAATGAAGTTTGCCATTCCTGCAATTCTAGATACAATATATGGACATATTGTATAGTGTATCTCTGTACATATGTAATATACATATCAGCATGTATATAAGCAATATACAGTTTATTACCTATGGAACCATCTTCACCCCATTACTTCAGCCTATCCCACCTGGTCAGGCAGGAAATGCATGTTGTGGACCTTGCCAGTTGAAGAATTTTGATTTATGGGTCCAGGAAGAGAGCCTTCTCTACCATTGCCCCACCCTGTGGAACATTCTTCCCCCAGAGGTGAGATGGGCCCCCAATTCTTGGTGCTTCAGAAATGTCTGAACACCTGGCTCTGCCAATTTGATCAAAGAGACAAGCAACCTGGAATTAAGAAGAAACTTCCTGACAGTGAGGACAATTAACCAGTGGAACAGCTTGCCTCCAGAAATCATGGGCGCTCCATCACTGGAGATTTTCTAGAAGAAGCTAGACCAGGGATAGGCAACCTTGGCTACCAGAGGACTGGAAAAGAGCTGATGTAGTTCCCATCTACAAAAAAGGGAAAAAAATGGACTCAGGAAATTACAGACCTATCAGCCTGACCTTGATACCTGGGAAGATCCTGGAAAAGATAATTGAACAATGAATCAGTGAACACCTAGAGGCAAACAAAGTCATTATTAAAAGCCTACATGGGTTTGTCAAAAATAGATCATGCCAGACAACTCTTATTGCATTCTTTGACCAAGTGACAAAATTAGTGGATCAGAGGAAGGCTGTGGACATAATTTACTTGGATGTCAGTAAGGCATTTGATAAAGTAGATCACAACCGACTACTTGACAAGATAGAAAAATGTGGGGTAGACAACACCACCACCAGATGGATCCTTATCTGGCTGACCGGCCGTACTCAGCGTGTGGTCCTCAATGGAACCGCATCTACATGGAGGGAAGTGTGTAGTGGATTGCCCCAGGGCTCTGTTCTGGGCTCAGTGCTCTTCAACATCTTTATCAATGATTTGGATGAGGGGATAGATGGGGAACTCATCAAATTTGCAGATGACACCAAGCTGACAGGAATAGCCAACACTCCAGAAGACAGGCTTAAGATACAAAAGGATCTGGACAGACTTGAACACTGGGCAATATCTAACAAAATGAAATTCAGTGGTGAAAAAAGTAAGGTTCTACATTTAGGCAAGAAAAACCAAATGTACAGGTATAGTATAGGGGGTACCTTGCTCAATAGTAGTAGTAACTGTAGTAGTAACTGTGAGAGGGACCTCGGAGTCCTAGTGGACAATCACCTAAATATGACACAGTAGTGTGCTGCAGCTGCCAAAAAGGCCAACACAGTGCTAGGCTGCATTAACAAAGGGATAGAATCAAGATCACGTGAAGTGTTAATACCACTTTACAATGCCTTGGTAAGGCCACACTTAGAATACTGAATCCAGTTTTGGTCACCGCGATGCAAAAAAGATGTTGAGACTCTAGAAAGAGTACAGAGAAGAGCAACAAAGATGATAAGGGGACTGGAAGCTAAAGCATATAAGGAACAGCTGCTGGAATTGGGTATGTCTAGTTTAATGAAGAGAAGGACGAGGGGGGATATGATAGCAGTGTTCCAATATCTCAGGGGCTGCCACAAAGAAGATGGTGTCAAGCTATTTTCCAAGCAAGGAGAGAAGCAACCTAGAACTAAGGAGAAACTTCCTGACAGAACAATTAACCAGTGGAACAACCTACCTGCAGAAGTGGTGAATGCTCCAACACTGGAGGTTTTTAAGAAGAGACTGGACAGCCATTTGTCCGAAATGTTATAGGGTTTCCTGCCTGAGCAGGGGGTTGGACTAGATCTCCAAGGTCCTTTCCAACTTTATTATTATTATTATTATTGTTGTTGATCATCGCACAGTCAGCCAGATGTTCAGACTGGATTTGGCATTTTGTCTACCTATCGAGTCCTTACCCAGGACCTGGGATAGGCAGATGTGGATGTTTGATGGTATTACAGATATCGTCGCAGGATGGAAGCAGTTCCTAGTAAGGCCGCCTTTTGCAATTGACTAATAGCGAATTTGTCAATGCCAATGGTGTTCAAGTGGTGCTCCAGTTGTTTTGGGATTGCACCAAGGCGCCTATGACTATTGGTACTACCCTTGCTTGCTTTTGCCACAGTCTTTCTATTTCTATTTGTAGGTCTTTGTATTTTGTTATCTTCTCCAGTTCTTTCTCGTCTATTCTGCTATCTCCAGGCACTGCCACGTCCACTATCCAGACTTTTTTGTCTTTCTTATCGACAATTGTTAAGTCTGGGTGTTATGTTGCAGGTGCTTGTCTGTTTGAATTCTGAAGTCCCAGAGCAGTTTAATTTTATCATTTTCTATGACTTTCTCTATTTTATGATCCCACCAGTTTTTGCTTACAGGCAAATGATATTTTTTGCAGATCTTCCAATGCACCATTGTTGCTACTTTGTCATGCCGCTGCTTGTAATCAGTTTGTGCAATATTATTATTATTATTACGATCATCGCACAGTCAGCCAGATGTTCAGACTGGATTTGGCATTTTGTCTACCTATCGAGTCCTTACCCAGGACCTGGGATAGGCAGATGTGGATGTTTGATGGTATTACAGATATCGTCGCAGGATGGAAGCAGTTCCTAATAAGGCTGCCTTTTGCAATTGACTAATAGCGAATTTGTCAATGCCAATGGTGTTCAAGTGGTGCTCCAGTTGTTTTGGGATTGCACCCAAGGAGCCTATGACTATTGGTACTACCCTTGCTTGCTTTTGCCACAGTCTTTCTATTTCTATTTGTAGGTCTTTGTATTTTGTTATCTTCTCCAGTTCTTTCTCTTCTATTCTGCTATCTCCAGGCACTGCCACGTCCACTATCCAGACTTTTTTGTCTTTCTTATCGACAATTGTTAAGTCTGGGGTGTTATGTTGCAGGTGCTTGTCTGTTTGAATTCTGAAGTCCCAGAGCAGTTTAATTTTATCATTTTCTATGACTTTCTCTATTTTATGATCCCACCAGTTTTTGCTTACAGGCAAATGATATTTTTTGCAGATCTTCCAATGCACCATTGTTGCTACTTTGTCATGCCGCTGCTTGTAATCAGTCTGTGCAATCTTCTTGCAACAGCTTACCAAGTGGTCCACTGTTTCTTCAGCTTCTTTGCATAGGCGGCACTTACTGTCTGTTGCTGTCTTCTCAATTTTGACTTTGTATGCATTTGTCCTTAAGGCTTGGTCTTGTGCAGCCAGAATTAGTCCCTCGGTCTCTTTCTTCAATTTTCCTGCTCTTAGCCATTGCCAGGTCTTATTATTATCTGCTTTCCCAGCTATTTTTTTCATGTATTGGCCATGTAGTGCTTTGTCTTCCCATGCCTCTATTCTGTTCTTCATTTGGTCTTTCTTGAAGGCCAGTTTGGTCTCTCCAGTAGTTAGTAAGCCTTCCTGATATACTAATTTCAGTGCATCTTCATCATTGTTCTTCAGATATTCTTCCAAAGCCATTTTTTCTTCTTCAACCATCTGATGTACTTGTAGCATTCCACGCCCACCTATTTGCCTTGGTAGATAAAGTCTATCAATGTCACTGCGTGGATGAAGGGCATGATTCATTGTCATTATTTTTCTGGTCTGCCTATCCATTGCTTTTAGTTCTGCTTGAGTCCAGTCCACTATTCCAGCTGTGTACCTAATGACTGGGATTGCCCAGGTGTTGATTGCCTTTATGGTATTTCCTCCATTGAGTTTGGACTTTAAGATCTTCTTCACTCTCTTGATGTATTCACCTCTAATCTTTTTCTTGACTTCAGTGTGCTTGATGTTGTCAGCTTGAAGGATACCCAAGTATTTGTAGTACTCTTCCTCATCCAGACTCTTAATGTTATTTTCGTGGGGCATCTTGATTCCTTCAGTTTTCACTATTTTTCCTTGTTTGATAGTAAGTGTGGCACATTTGTCCAAGCCAAACTCCATTACAATATCTTGGCTATATATACGGACAGTGTTGAGCAGCGATTCTATTTCAGATGATGTTTTTCCATACAGCTTCAGATCATCCATGTAAAGGAGGTGGGATAGTCTGGCAGATGTTTTTGATGTTTGATAGCCATGTCCTGAGTTATTCAGTATTGTTGACAGAGGAAACAGTGCAATAACAAATAGTAATGGTGATAATGAATCTCCTTGAAATATTCCTCTCTTGATATTAACCTCTCCCAGCCTCTCACCATTGATCTGCAACTGTGTCTTCCATTGTGCCATCGATCTTTGCACAAATTTTCTGATGTTTCTACTGACTCCTGTTATTTCTAGGCACTTTATTATCCAATCATGTGGCAGAGAGTCAAATGCCTTTTTGTAGTCAATCCATGCCACATTCAGGTTGGTCTTCCTTCTCTTGCAGTTTTCCAAGATCATTTTGTCTATTAGGAGTTGATCTTTTGTTCCTCTGCTATTGGGGCGGTTTCCTTTCTGCTCAGGTGGAAAGAGATTGTTTTCAACTAGATGCTGTTGTACTGCATCAGCTACACACCAGTTAGTAATTTGAAAGTTGTTGGTAAGCAGGTAATTGGCCTGTAGTTACCTGGTGTTGCCCCTTTTGCTGGATTTTTCATTATTAGGTAGGTTTTCCCAGTTGTTAGCCACTTTTCAATTTCTCCTCCTTGTAGTATATTGTTGAACTGTTTGGCAATGAGTGGGTGTATAACAGTTAGATGTTTCAACCAAAACCCATGCAGTTCATCTTCACCTGGTGCTGACCAATTTTTGATTTTCTTTGCTCTTTTTTCTACCATTTTTGTTGTTATTACTAGTTCTTTCATTTCAACTTCTGTTTTATTTGCATCCACCTCTTTTAACCAAGCCGCATCCTTGTTGTATTTCTTTGGGTTATCCCATATCTGCTTCCAGAACTGCACTGTTTCTTCCTTGTCAGGTACTGACTGATTCTTTGCAGTTTCTCCATTGATGGATTGGTAGAAACGTTTCTGATTGGATTGAAATTGGAGGTTCTGCCTATAGTTTGCAATTCGAGCTTCATATCTACTGATTTTCCTGGCTATAGCTGTTATTTGTTGCTTTATTATTTCCAGTGCTTCCTTGATCTTCCTTGTTTCTAAGTGGTATTTCTTGATTAGGTATTCTTTGGTCTTCTTGTTCTTCAGCTTCTTTTCTTTCATCTGTTCTAGCTTGCTTGCATGTGATCTTAACTTGCTGATCTTATTTTCTAGTCTAACCTTCCATTTTTCTGGTGCACTGTTTGTTTGTTTTTCTTCTTTGTTGATTTTGCATCCCAGGTATTCTGTTATAACTGCAGCTGTGCTGTACATTAGTTGGTTTGTTTCTTGCAATGAATTGGTGCTTATACTTGATATTGCAATATTTGCATCTTTTAATGCTTGTGCTAGCTGTTTCTTTGGAACAAGCTTCAATGCAGGTAGCCTTATTCTGTTGTTTTTGTGCTGTTCTAGATGCTCAGTTATTCTTTGTTTCAATTCTTTTATTTCTTTAGTTAGAGGGTTTTGTTCTTCCTGAGGTAGAGGTGCCTGGTTTCCAAATGAGAACAGTTGTATATCTCTGCTAGATTCCTTCACTGCCAACTCCCCCTGGTTTGCCTCTACATTCTGAATTACTTCTGGTAAGGCTTTGATTTCTTTGCCCTGGGTAAACCTTTGCAGTTCGTCCAATTCTGTTTCTGTGAATATTTATTTCGTGTTATAAATCGGCGTTGATCTGCTAGTCTCTGTTCTGTTTTTTCTGATTCTGGATGTTGTTCTTTCCAGAACTGGTGCATTCGTTTTAGATATCCTCTTCTTGTTGGACTTGATCTGTAGTAACAGATCATTATTTCTTTGTTTTCCATCACTGTGTATCTGCGACGGGTAAACACCTTTTCTTCCAGTAGTTCTGCAGCTGCTGGCCCTGGTTGCTCAGCCAACAGTCCTGAGTCCTGTAACCCATTTTTCACCAGATATCCAGGAACTCCAATATCTAGTGCGGACCTTGTTAACCCGGGCGACGTCCGAGCCGGTATGGCATTCTGAAATTTACGTCTCACCATATTTTTTATGGGAGAGACACTCTTTGTCTGACTCCTCTGATGAGACCTGTCCAGTATGGTTGAACCTCTGGCATAGCTCTCATCTTCCTCAGAGTACACAAGCCCCACAACCACATCAAGGTAGTGCCTCACTGGGGGATTATTATTATTATTATTATTATTATTATTATTATTATTATTATTATTATTATTATTATTATTTTATGATTCATGGACTTCAACTCCCAGAATTCTGGGAGTTGAAGTCCAGGATTCATAAAAGAGCCAAGGTTGCCTACCCCTGAGCTAGACAGTCACTTGTCTGAGATAGTATAGGTTCTCCTGCTTGAGTGGGTGGCTGGACTAGAAGACCTCCAAGGTCCCTTCCAGCTCTATTCTATTCTATTCATCAAAGTTAAGACCTAGCAATCACATAGTGTTATAGAAAATATTAGCACCTCACATATTATTCAACCTTTCCCTACAGTTATTAATTCTGCTTCTGAACTAGTCTGTTTTACTCAGAAGTGAAAACCTTGTTTCAAGTGGCCAAGTGGTGTAAATGAATGGTCAACGGTGCTTCTCATTTTTCTACCTTTTCCTCCAAAAGAAGAGGAGTCTGAAAATTTTTTGCAGACCATCTGTACAAAGCAGTAAACGTAAATCAATACGGATCTCAGCAAGCTACTTATCTTGTTCAAGTACCCCATCCAGAAACCATCTTTCCTGGAACTGTCAATGCAACAGATGGATAAAGCAGCCCCATCTGGCACTTTGAAGACTTTTCCATACAAAAGCAAATCAACGTTCTTTGATTTTCTTTGCAAAGAGCACTTCGGAAAGGATTTACAAATGTTAAGGCAAAGTTTATATGACTTCTAAACATCGAATCTCACTGGTTGATGACTGCAAAACCTGCAAGTAAAATTAATCCAGTATACTTTAATGGGGGAAAGTTCTTGATTCTGATATAGATTGCTGAGAAAAAACAGAAGTCCTTTAAATTTAACACAATTGATTGCAGAAATTTTGGCTTCTCCCATTTTTTCTACCTAGGAACCTAAATATAATATATTCAGAAGTCTTTTGTCTTCTAAAACAGTAGATAACTACTCTTTGGGGGAATATATTGCAGATGTAAGTAAATTGTGAAATTAAGAAAGTAATACAAAAAATAAATGCTGGATTGTCTTCACTAGCATAATGATCCAAGTGATTGTAATGATGTGTAACGTGATGATGTTACCGATGGAAGAGAATACTGTAGCTCAGAATTAAAATAAGATAACCTTTGTTGTCATTTTTTACTGTGGGCACACTAGCACACATTAAAAATGAAATTCTGTTGACTGCTCTCAAAAGAGTACACATACATTATACATATAAACATGCTATATATAGTACAACATATATACCTACATTCTTACATATATTAAATATAAATATTAATCATTGTCCATCTTGAATACATAACAGAAAGAGGAAGCTTGAGAGTTCACAAGGTTAATACTGTACAGAACAAAATTGAACTGTCGGGTCTGTTTGGGATAGCTCTCTGTCAGACAGATTTCTCACCCATTGGTCAGTTTTGTCACTGTCCTCTCTCATCTGGGTTGGTTCTTCTGTATTGTGTGTTAAAGGTTAGATCTCTTGTGGGTGAGAAGGGACTTGAAACTCAAGACTAATGACATGCTTCATTCTGCCTTCGAGCTCAGCCTTTCCTACAGAAAGAGGATATTGAACTCAATTCAAAATGAGAAGCTGAACAGCTAAGCTTTTCGGCTTGCTTTAAATATTATAGCATTCCTGAAAACAGCAATTCAGTTGTTGTTCTGTTTCCCCGAAATATGAAAGGTATATATGTATCCAATTACTTACTTACAGTCTTACTTTTAGTGCAAAATATATAAGCTGGAGCACACACATAAAAAACAGATTTCTTCTCATCCATACAAGGAAGCATTTAATTAATGCTTGGGGTAATGGTTTTTGCTAATTGAAAAATAACTGAGCATAACTGAAGTCTGTTTAAATAATCCTGTTTATGAGAAAGTGAAGAAACAGGCATGATGTTAGATGGTTAGTAATAAAAAATGACAACATTACAGTGGACTGCTATTCAAGCTGTCAAAGGGAATAAATTGTTCTGCAATAAAAAATCTATGTGAGCTTTTGGATAGGTTATATTATGTTGTGGATGTGTCCTAATCTCACACAGGGCCACAGTAGCTCTTTTCTGAGCAGAATCTTCCAAGTTCATTTTTTGTCTCTGTATTATAGCATGACATCTCACATCTCTTTAAACCATAACAGATAAGCGTGACAAACATCATATTTGTTTTTGCCTGCTTGCCCATTATTTTAAAGCTTGTTTTTCATTGTTATTCCCCATGTCTACAGTAAGGAAAATTTCTCTGGTAGAGATTAATTAAAAAGATTATCTAACAACACTAGATAAAGAAAATTGTCATTCCTGAATCTGTCAAGGAAATTCATTCTGCCAACACATAAAATGACTACGTGTTGCAGTATCATTTTTCAATACTTGCTGAAGTACCAGCATGGAAAGCAGAATCTAAATATGAGCATTATCTTTTTAAAAATATCTTATGTTAGCCATGGGGAAGGGAGGAAAGGAACAGGAATTGTATCTGTAACCTGTTTCTCATTTTACCAACAGCAAATTCTTTTCAGTCATGCTTCAGCCCTGATTTACAAATTTGATGCCTTCATTAACATTTTTCCTAATTTGTTGTCGATCAATTCTAAAAATAATGTAGTGGAACTATATGAAGGAGATCTGTAATTAGGCCTTTCTGAGAATATTCCCTGGGGCTTCTTCCAAGGAAATCAAAATTCAGTTGAATGGATCTGGGTATTATCAATAAAACTGCTGAGTTTGCATCTGTTTTTTTGGGAAATAATAGGAGATATTTTATTTTCTAATCTAGACAATTCATATTCTGAACATTATTTTTTGTCCCGCCCCAAACTAAGAGTAACAGTAATTCTCCCAAGTTGAGTTCTTTATTATTTCACACCTATAGACAAAATATTGCCAGATTGAAGACTCTACTATCTGCATGTACAATATACTCTGTGAACTATTCAGGAGAGACTGTCTTCACCCTCTTTCTCTCATACATGATATCTGGGCTGATTTGCCCCTTACTTCTCTGGAATGCAATCCCTCTCTTCTGGGGATCCGCTCCTCACTACATTCCGCCATACTTTTTAAAAATTACTGTATAGATTACCAGGATTCTGTTGGTTAATTGTTCTTAGTGTTCAGAAACCTCTCCCTAGTTCCAGGTTGGAACTCTCTTTAATGAGCTTCCACCCATTGCTTCTTGTCCTGCCCTCAGATGTTCTCACCAGATGGACAATTCAATTTTGGCAAAGTAGTTTTGACATCATGTGATTGTTATTTATTTTGCCAGCCAGATATACAGTAGCTAGAGATTGGACAGGTACTAGCTGAAAATGGAACCCAATACAACATCAGTCTAAGATCTGACAGACCTCAAAACCAGCCTCTTTGTTGGAAAGTTTTTAAAAGTTGATGCTTTTCCTTGGTCTAAATAGTCAAATTTGGCATGTAGATTTTCATTCCAGAATGCTCATATACATAAATAAATCACACTATTTCACTGTTGCTGTGATAAATATTCCATGTGGAATGATCAAATACCTGAGGCTTCCATAACAGGAAAACATAATTCACAATTCTATGCAATTGTCCAATCCACTTTCTTTTCAAATGGCGGATAGGCAGAATTATTAAGGCTTGTGTAAGATTCAGTGCTGTGTTTATATGAAATATTTAACCAGGTAACAATCTCACAAATACATTTTTGCAAATATTAAACTTAATAAGTGTAAACTTTGATTAGTTGTCATGGTTATTTTGTTTGTGGGGTCTTTGGGGGAAGGGTTGGTGTTTGGGGGTGTTTTTGCTTGGATCATTTAAGGTTTCAAGTACTGTATGAACCTAGTGTCAAGTTTCAAAGCCCAGTCTTGTTGGTGCAACAGACATTACTTCTCAGCTTGCCAACAAACTCAGGGGGAGGAGAGAGGTTTGGAATGAAGACTTCAAAGATTAAGAAAGCAGACTGTGGGAACCAAGGACAGTGGCCAGGTGTCTGGCTAGACCCAGAGATCCTCTCTCATAACAATATTTTCCAACTTGATTGGGAAATGTGACCTGACCCAGAGGGAGAAGGGAGAAGTCAATGCTTCTACATGGCTTTGAGAGAGATTTTACTTTCATATGTGCCAAAATGGTGTTCTCAATAAAGCTTTGCATTAAGAGATTGGAAGGTGTGAAAGGTGTTTGCTTGGTTGGATTCATTAGTTAGAACCTTGACACTTAGAACATTGTTTAATTTAATAACCAGATTTAGTGTACTATGTGGATGCAGTCTAATATGCTTCAATTCTGTCTCTTTTTCAAACTTTGAGGAATTTCAGTTTACTTTCTATCCGTGGTGGTACAAGATAGTTCATCCTATACACATGTGAGCTGCATTCACTATCAAACTTATGAAAAGCATCCCTTACTTGTGAACTGTTTACAGCACCCTTGTAAGAAAACAATTCACAGCAAGTTGAATTGATTCTAAATGGTGACAGGGGAAAGAATCTATTAGCACCAGTGGTCCAGCAAATGAAAATATTTGTATTCACTGCCATATCAAAAAGCACCATATATAGCATACCTATTTAGTAGGAAGGGATAAATGATGTTGTCACTCAGATGGATTGATCAAAAACATGCCATCACAATGCAATTTGTATCCATCTTTTTCTTGATCTTATTTTGGAAATGTAGTAGGCTAAAGATATATCACTGGTGATTTTGCTTTTACTCAGGGCTGCTCAACAAGTGTCCACTGTATCTGTATGCAGGCTGATACATGTATGTTGTACTTTCAGAGTGATTTGTTGCTTCAGGTGAGCCAGGTGTTGGCCACAACACAACCTTTTGGTACCAATATAACCAGAAATGGTAACCCATTTATAAAATATATGCCTTGGGGAAGGAGGAAAGTTTAAGATTGTGCCAAGTTTAGAACATGTATTTTGGAGTTTTATTACATTTTTACTTTAGATTCAATGGTATACCCCATAGTTATATGATAGATAGATAGACAGACAGACAGACAGACAGACAGACAGACAGACAGACAGATAGATAGATAGATAGATAGATTAGGAGAGTGGAGGGAGAGAGGGAGAGAGAATAGATATGAAATACACTCAAACAGTCTTTTTCTTCCCCTTGGGAAGATCAAAACTAATTTGATTAGATTTGGACTATAGATCCAGAGAAAAGACATTGTGATCACATAGTCATTTAAGGGAGCTAAACAGGTAGGCGGTGTCTCCCTAAAAAAAAGCTTTGCACTAGCACAAATGAATGGGATAATGTTTAGTTTTGACTAAGAATTTGACTTGTATAATAAATAGAAGATTCCTCCCTGCATGCAGAAAATAAATTATTTGGCATGTTTTTAAAGATGGCTTCAAATGTTTATCAGATTTCAATTCTCCTGGCTAATGATGCTGCTCTAAATCCATTATAAATAAAACACTTTAATTCATTCTCAACAAAATTTGGAACTTATTCCTTTTAAAACCTTTATGCAGTGTGGTTAGGAAGTATATCCAGTCCCATATCCAAAGTGACACTCATTATGTCCTGACATACGTGTCATTAACTTTTTTGTTCACCTTGGTTTAATAGACTTTCTTCAGACCTTGTCAAGCATGCAGATCAGAGAAGTAGATAAGAGGAAGGATTCTCACAACCATGGATGTGGTATATCTTTTTATTCCATTGTAACAAAAAACGTTAAAAAAGACAAGGAGGCAACAGAATTCTACGAGATATGGAACAAATGTTATGATTGGCTAGAACAGAGAAACAAAAAGATATGATTACTAATGTAAATAATTGTAAATAATATATATGAGATGTATAACACAGTACTGTTAAGGGAAAAATGTATTTTTATTTTTATTTTTTTTGTATAGTGAAAAAGGAATAAATAATTTTTTTAAAAAAATCTGTTCATAAGTTATAAATTTGGGGAAACTATGCAAATTAGTCCATGAAAAATTACAGGGAAGAGGATCTTCTTTCTGGTTTACTCTACTCAAACATTTCTTTAATATTTCAGAATGTCCTTCCAGGAGACATTAATAAATAAAGTTCTAGGAATAAGGATCTGTCTTCCCTTTATTATTTTATCCAGCATCTTTTCTAAAGGACAAAAGGAAATGGGTTCCTTTCCTGCTGTGGATGACAAAAACTCAGAATAGTGGTATGTTAGCACAGAGCACAGTCCTTTTTCCAAGCTATGAAATGTCATTTCCTAGATATCCTGCTGGCTTAGCTCAGAGTCATGATGCCAAGACTGCTAATAAAAAAGAATAAAGGTTAATGAAGGCATTGGGTTATTTATTAGCAGGAATAAAATTACCTCTTTTTTATCTGTATTGTTGTCCAAGCAGAAGGTTTCACCTTTGGATTTTCACAGGACTTTCTTTCTGGAGTGAGCAGAGCTGAATGTCTTAGCTAAGTCATAACGTTCTTTCTATACTTTGTTTCTGTCTCTTCTTCCCCAGAAGATGCAGAAATTGATTCCAGCAGGTCACCCTGAGTAAAGCTGAACTGGAAAACCATCTTATTTCCATTAAGCAGACAGCCAGATTGCCTGACTCAAGGTTCGTTTCTCCCATTCAATTTTCTTTAAATGTGAGCATAATTAATTAGTGCAATCAAGTCAAGTCTGACTCTGGTGACTTCATGGACAAATATCCTCCATCTCAACCTACATCTGGTATTTCAATTGATAGTCCTTCCAAGGACATCTGAATGAAGTCTACTGACAGAATTCCTCAGTGAATTATGCCTATAGTAGAATTTATACGTATAAAATATTTATGTTTAGTGGCTATCCACTATTGGTAAACAGGATTCAATTCTGCACTTGTTTTTAAAGTGGAATATAGCCTATCCTTTTTCAATCTCATTACCACTATATTCCTATGTGGTCCCATAGCTTAAATTCTGTTTTCTATGATCTCCTGATTTAAAGTGACCCATTTTATTTCATCTAAATCCACTTATTACTAAAATGCTGAATCCGGGATGCTTTATTCCTATGTTAGCATTTTCCATCATTCACATAATAATAATAATAAAGTTGGAAGGGACCTTGGAGGTCATCTATGCATCATTTATGCATAATACATTGAATGCTCCGACTGTATGTCCCTTTGTAAAATGAGGAATATTTCTCTGCATTAGAAGCACCCATTGAGGGTCATCAGTGATTCTTTGTGCCTCCATATCATTGCCATGATCTACTCTTGAAAGTGAAATACTCTTCCTTAGTACTGATAGAACATTTGTAGCTCAGAGTTGAACTGAGGGTCCTTGATGCTCTCTGAGGATGGTGGTTTTCTTGCAGACATTTCATTACCAAATTAGGTAACATCATGAAACATCTGCAAGAAAACAACCAAGCTCAGAGAGCATCAAAATCTTCCCTAGTACTGGTAGTTAGAGGAAATCAGAATTTAATTTAATCTTGGTTACTTGACATCAAAGTGTTTACTAGGTTTAATTCTGCTTAGTATAGTTGTGTAAATCAGTCTGGATTCCATTAGCGACTCGAAGAGGACATGATTTGTTTGAAATTTGTGATTTTCAGGTTACATTCAAGGTTTTTCAAGTTTTGGCACATATAAACAAGTATCTAAAGCAGGCATGTCAAACTGCCAGCCCAAGGGCCAGATGCGTCACGCCGAAACCATGCCCACCCCATTGCCGGCAAAGTCCCAATACATCGCGAGTTTGACATGCCTGATCTAAAGGCTCTAATGAAGAAGCTTCAAAATGCCTGAAACTGCTTCATTTTTAGGGAGAATGCCATGAAATTAACAGGACAATCAACTCTTTCGCCTTGCCAAGTTTCAGGGGATACCCTTAAAGGTTTTACTGCAGTGAAACAGCTTGCCTTCAGAAATCAAGGGCACTCCATCACTGGAGGTTTTTAAGAAGAGACTGGACAGTCGCTTGTCTGAGATGGCATAGGTTCTCCTGCCTGAGCAGGGGGTTGGACTCGATGACCTCCAAGGTCCCTTCCAACTTTTAATTGGAAGGGACTTTGGAGGTCACCAATTTTAACCTTTAATTTTAATTTTAATAATAATAATAATAATAATAATAATAATAATAATAATAATAATTCTCATTATTATTATTATTATTATTATTATTATTATTATTATTATTATTATTATTATTCTATTATATTATATTTGTAGTATATATAGAGAAAAATGGGCTGAATCAATAAAGGAGTAGACTGAAAAAGAAAAAGAGCTTATCATTTCTTTGCTGCATGCATTTTGGTGACTATGGTCACTGCTTTATGGGATGCCAGGCTAACAACTTGCACTGTAGCAAGAAAGGTCATAAAATGAAGCAAAATTCACTTAACAACTGTGTCACTTAACGACAGAAATTTTGAACTCAATTATGATTGTAAGTTGAGGACTACCTGTATATTTCCTTTACTAGCTGCTCCTGACAATGTCAGAAAGCCCATCACAGTACTCAGCCCCCACCCCAGCATTCCTCATTTATGCAAAAAAAGAAAAAATAACCTTGGTATTCTTATATTATCTGTAAAAATCCCCAAAACTATAGTAAAGCTATCAAATCTCCAATATGCTTGAGAGCCACTTAATCTGAGTCATTACTTCCATGGAAGTTCCTGCTTTCATTTATGTTTCTGCTTTGATGGAGTGATCTAATCAAAGCTTCACTGAATCAAATGACCCATTAAAAGTTGAGTCTCAGATGGCTGGACGCTGTCAGCTTTTGAGCAAATGGTGCATGGAAATATGATGGGAGTGGTAGTGGAAATAAAGTTTGGTAGTAAAAATGAAATGAAATATTTATTTGATTTGCTAAAGTTGAGATTTCTAAAATCTGAATTTGGAATTTGCCAAAAAAAAAAAAATTGTATTATCAGGAAAACTTGATTTTCTTGTCCCAAATTTTTGATTCCATGCTATGATCTTTGCAATAAGAATAGCATTCTCTGGCCCTTTGAAATTAGGTAATTAGGTAATGAATTAAATGTCACTGGTGCTGAAAATACTCAGTTTAACACTTAAAACTCACTGTTTCTTTTTATAATTAATTCTCCTGATAAAGTTTGAGTTTCCTATTGAAATCAATGGCATTAAATCTTGCTGACCTCTGCCTATGCTACATTTTATATATGCAAATCAAATCCTTTTTGAACAGCATTATAATTTATTTATTTGAATATATACATACAGGTATATGTGTATATGTGTGTGTTCCAAATCAGAATAGGGGGCAATTGATATTTTCAAAACCACTTTGAATAAAAACCAGCAACCGCTCTCTCACTAAGTACCAATTTTATTGGGCTCATGTCCTTTTGCCCACCACCTCTAAAATTCTACATTTGCCCATAATTTTTCTCTACAACTTGGTATTTGTTTCCAAAATAGGAGGCAGGGTGACATTTGTCATTGTCCTTTAATTTAATTGAAAGAAAGGGTTACAGGTTATTTACATATTGCTACTAAAAGAGTATACAGAAAATTGTGCATTTTTCCAGTGGAATGGTTACAGTTTTTGACAAAGTTTTAAGGATCATTATATTGGATGATTCTTTGCAATCAGACAAACAATGGGAACATTTTGCAGAGGCAGAGGAAGATTGTGCCATTTTGTTAAAATTAGTTTCCGGCTGTATAGTATAATTCAAATATAGTTAGTGGAGCTTTTCTTTCACAAAAGGAGACTTTTGTTTTGCTAGGAAATAAAAGAGAACCATGCAGATTTTTAAAAAAATTAAGTCTAGCCTTGCATAGTCTAACTTGGCCTAAGTTGATATCTTTCACATGTGTTGGGAATCTTCTCCACACTTTCCAGTCAGTGCTGAGGAACAATTTGGAATTACAGCATCAGCCTGGAAGGCATAGGCCAGGGATCCCCAACCCCCAGTCCGTGGACCGGCACCAGGCCGTGGCATGCCAGAAACCGGTTTGTGCAAACAAGCAAAGCCCCATCCGTGGGATGTAGGCAATACATGAAACCACGCCTCCTCTGGTCGACGGAAAAACTTTTCTCCACAGAACTGGTCCCTGGTGCCCAAAAGATTGGGAATCTCTGGCATAGGCTGTTTCCTGTCTAGTCTACCTGGGAAGGTTGATAGAACAGGGAAGAAGGAATGGTTTGTCACCAGACAAGCTCCTTTCTAAGTTTTAGTCAACATGGCCATTACCATAAAACTAATACTGATCTACATAACATTAATTTCTTAGTCTTGTCTACCTCATCAAGCTGGCAGTATCACAGGTGTCTTTCTTTGTGTTGAAAGATACTTTACACAAAATCCATTGTTTGACAGTGAAACTATATTTTTTCCCTCAGCCGCTAAGCAAAAAAGAAATCATGAAGTAAAATTTTAAAAAAAGTAGACATTGATAAAGGCAGTCAACCATCTTCATTGCCTTCCTCTAAATTTGCAGCCTTCCAAAATCATGTTGATCACAATCTAGTTATTGTATTCAGGGCCAGAAAATATACATCACAAATGAGCAAGCTATGGATTACATGCATGCACTGTGTTCCTGCAATTGGGATCACCAAAATAAGCAATGTGATTTGCTATTAAACCATGAGGTGCTTCTATTTGCAGTTCAATGGACATGATTGCAGTTTTCAAAGAATAAACCCTAAATTAATTTTAATATTGTACAAGTTTGGATAATAATGGGAAAACCCTGAGTCTACATACACACACACACACACACACACACAGAGAGAGAGAGAGAGAGAGAGAGAGAGAGAGAGAGAGAGAGAGAGAGAGAGATCTGTTTGTCTTCTGTCAGGATACAGAAATCTGCCCTTTGTGTAAGGCTCTTGATCCACTACACAAATGTGAAATGTGTCCATCATTATGAAAATGCTGCTGTTCTGGTACATTTATTTCTTTGTGTGCTTGCTTGTTGTTTTTTATTGGGTTTATAAGACACCCAACTCTGTTACAGAGAGTATAACATCTTAACAATATAACATAAAATATAAAAACAAAATCAAAGCAAAATAAAATAAAAAAGCAAATATCTAAAAGAAAAAGTACATTGTTTTCTATAAATCAATCGTATCTAAGCTCTGGCTGAACAGGACCTTTTTAAGGGATCACTAAAATAAGGACAAGATAGGGCCATACAAATCTTAAAGGTAGGATGTAGAGATATAATTTCAGAAGAATATATCTGTACATGTAATGGTATGTGGAAATGACCTTGGAAGTGGGGTGGGGAAGAAATACTGTCTAGATAAGATGAGCCCATAGCTGCATAACAGATAAAGGACAAGACCTCCAAAATACCTAACTTCTCAAGCTGTAAAAGGGACAGAGGGAATATCAAAAAATTGGCTTTAAATATACAGGTTCTTCAGTTCCTTCCTGAGATAGTACCATACCCTCAGAAATCAAAGACACAATGATATCTCCTGATACAACTTTATGAAATGTGACTTAATTTGAAAGAAGTAGAATTAAGAGCATAGATTACTTGCAGAATATTACATGAAGTATTTCCCCATAAATAGATCCAGAAGGTGTAGTGGCAAATTTTACCCATAGCTATAAATGGAATGCAGGTGTCCTTTTCTATCACTGCTCTAAGCAATCAGATAAATGGAATGTCCACTTTTGTTCTTGCTGTTGTAACTTTAAAATTTGTCACCGGAGACACCTGGCTGAGCATTTGTGGACATCAAGTGCCTGTCTAGATTGGAGATAGGCCAACTTGATTGACTGAGTGAAGTAGATACTTTGAGCACTTCATTCCACCCTGGAGAGGGCTGTGGTTGAAACACATAATCTGTTGAGTGATTTAGTTTTTTCAGAGTAACTTGGTGCAAAATGACATGGGATTCTAAACTCGGATTGATTCTTAGAATACAACTGTTTGTTTCTATCAGACTAATATAAATTAAGCAGCTGACTTTTAAAGACTATTGCACACTGTTATAAACTATAATATGCTACATAAATTCCTTGCTCGTAACCACCAAGAAGAAAAACTTAAGGTCACTTTTATAAGGAACAGCACTGAATGCAATTCACAATTCCTTTTCTAAACAACAAAGAAATACATTCTTAAATATATACAGTACGTTCAGAAAGAATATTATTAGGATAGCTTTGTTATACTTTAAGAAACAACATTTCAGATTAATACTGTGAGAAAATGTCTAAAATTCCAAACGAAAGGATATTTATATGCTTTTTAACTGGTAGGCAGATCTTTCAAACATAGACAGAAGGTACTTTTATCATCTGAATACAAAAATATTAACATTTACAGATGCTCTGGCACAGTCTCTCAAGAAACAATTTTCCTTATGGAGCCATCAACTTTTTATATATATTATATTTTAGTTTATTTTATTTTAAAGGAAAAGTAATTTAGCTCATGTGCACAAGGTAGAACCGAGAAATAAAAATGACCAGGTAAACTCATATTTCTGAATGCAAAATAAATGCTGTGAAAGTTTTGGGGTGGATTTTTCCCCCCTCTTTTCTTCCCAATAACTTTTTTTGTAGATTTTGCTTTTCTCATTTTATAATGGCTTTCTTAGAAAAGAACTGCACCATCATTTTTTTTGTACAGGTTGCATTATTCATGTGAACTAGATTCAAAGCAAATGACAGTAAAAGTGAACCAAAAATCTGGGCTGTTGAGATGGAAACCAGAAACCTCATCATCTCAGTTAGCCTAAATACATGAGCAAGTAATTGCCCTTAAATGCCTAATCCATAAAGCCTTGACAGACCCTGTGGCTGTTGCAGGGCCCTGCCCCACCAGTGCAACTGTCTGGACATCTGTAGTGAAGACCTGGGTACTACTGATATGAATCTGTTCAGTATAATCAATTATGTTAATGATAGCTATTCAATAGAGGCAGGAAGTACAAGTAGTCCTTGGCTTATAACAGTTCATTTAGTGACCATTCAAAGTTAAAACAGCACTGAAAGAAGTGACTTGTGACCATTTTTCACACTTACTGTCAAGAATGAAACTTTGGCATCTACTTGCCCCTTCATTTCAACTTGCCATTAGAGTAGGGGAGGGGGCAGGTGATGCCTTAGAACCGTGGTTCTCAACCTGTGGGTCGGGACCCCATTTGGGATCGAACGACCATTTCACGGGGGTTGCCAAACAACGCAGTCCGCCATTTTTTTCCCCTTTTCCTTAGCTGTGCTACTCCCTTTTATTCTATTGGCTTTTGAAAGCCAATAGAATAGACTCTCTTGAAGAGAGTCTAATTCTATGGGCTTTCAAAAGCCAATAGGAATTGTCCAGGCTGCCTCTGCCCTGCTGAGCCCACCAAAAGTCCCATTCTGCAAACGGTGCTGCACCAGTTGAGTAGTCCTTGACTTACGACTGGTTGAGTAGTCCTCGACTTACGACCGGTTGGGGGTCGCGGCATTAAAAAGGTTGAGAACCACTGCCTTAGAATTTAGTTTGATGGAGAAATGAAACCTCTACGATTCCACTCAAGACCATGAGAGCCTGAAACCTTTCCAAGGACACTGCAGCAGGTGTGAAGAGGAAGCTGGCGGTTCTCATAACAAAGTGAAATTATTTAGATAGACTACATGAGAGGGTGGGGGTTTGGCAGAGAAATTATTGTTTAATCTATGAACTGATGTCTGGGAACCTCAGAGTTAGTTTTGCTTTGACATTACCATGCCATGTATTCAATAAACAGTAAGAATTTCAGAAATGGAATGAACCTGGAGTTATATTTGGATTCTTGAGCTGGATGTTTACGTTTACGACCTTTGCCACATCCCCATGGTCACGTGATCAAAATTGGGATGTTTGGCAATTGGTTCATATTTATGATGGTTGCAGTGTCCCAGGGTCATGCAATCCCTTTTGTGGCCTTCTGACAAACAGAGTCAATGAGGAAGCCAGATTCACTTAACAGCCATGTTGCTAACTTAACAACTGCAGTGATTCACTTAACAACTGTGGCGAGAAAATTTGTAAAATGGGGTAAAACACACTTGACAAATGTCTTACTTAGGAACAGAAATTTTGGGCTCACTTATGGTTGTAAAATGAGGATTACTTATAATGGTCTTCACCATCCTGATGGTGTCAAAACTGATGACAGCAATCACATGTTAAAAATGTTTTAAAAATTAATTCTAGCTAGTGTTTGTCCCGTTATAGATCTGTTGTAAGCAGAGTTTTCCTCCCATGATTTATAGTTAAATTCTTGTCCTTCCCATCTCATTGATTGCAGTCCCAAGTTGTAGGTTGGTTATTCTTGATTTAATTCACTGGTTTGGCATTTATATCCTGAGACAGCAAAAAGCTGTGGGGCACAAGGTGTTTGTGCCAGTCAAATGCAATGCCAGACCTCTGATTTATTTCTGGCTCATCTAGGTTATTATCCAGATTACAAAAAAAGAGATAAAGCTCTGCATGGCATTTTGGGCATTTTACCCTCTGTGAAGAGAATTCTTGCTTCATTCCTCCTCCATAATTTTCTACCAGTAGATTTTTGATGGCTTATGAATTTTGTGTTGTCAAATTCCCTTTGATATTTATTTGTTTGGATTTCCTATTATTCTGAATGTTAAGCCTCTGAGGATATAAAAGGCTTCTGAGACAACAAGCCAAGCACATTTTCTCATCCACATCAGTCTTAAAAGATAGCTTATCCTATATGAGACATATGCTTCTAAAATAAATATTAATCTTGTATCAGCTTTCCCCAAAGTAGCGCTCTGAAGACATATTGAACTATAATCCTCATTCCCAAGACCATGTCTATTATCCATACTGGATAGGGATGGTGTGGTTCTAGCACATCTTCAGGACACTAGCTGGGAAAATTGATGAATAGTTCACAGATAATAATGCCTATTCTCTTAACAATGCAATTACGGGCATAGCAATAGTCTTATCAATTTTCTTCTTCTTTTATAATTCCCAAAGAATGTATACTTCATGAGTAAAGAGGTAAACTGATTTGCTCCTTTTCCTAATTTTTAATTAATAGGATGGTCTATGGAGGTATATGGAGATTCTCAGTCATCCAGGTCATGGTTGTCCCAAAGGTGCCTTTTCAAAAGTCAACTGGACTTCCTTTGTTTTGCTTGAAGATGTTTTGCTTCTCATATAAGAAGCTTCTGTTCCGACTGAAGAACTGAAGAAGCTTCTTGGATGAGAAGCAAAACATCTTCAAGCAAAACAAAGAAAGTCCAGTTGTCTTTTGAAAAAGCACCTTTAGGATAATAGGATGAAAGGACATTTATCAAGTGTTCATGGTAGCCCTCCTGGGAGTAAGCATCATTTTTGAATACTATACCTCTCCTTAGAAATTTTTGGAGATATTTAATGGGAAAAATAATAGAAGAGATATTATCAGACTGCATTTCTTGAGATCTATCCTCCACCGATAATCCAACAAATCTGATAAACCAGAAGTCAGCTACTTTTGGAATGAAATGATTAAACCTGAACTGTATCTCAGAAAGAAACTCTTAATTTCCTTCTAATAGAAGGTATGCCACATTTTCTTTTATGAAAATGTGAGTATTCAGTCGGGTAAGTATGCTGATGAATTGCTGCCTGCTAAAGATACAAGATTTTGTTCCATTTCATTTTTGAGATTTAAGTTTTGAGAACAGAGAGAAGATACAGAACCTTAGAGTCATTATATTTATGAAATAAGTCCAGGGAGTCATGCTGGTCTGCTGATGAATAGGGATGTGTAGATTACGTAAAATCTGCTTCATTTAACTGCTCGCTTTTGGGGGCTGATTACCAGTTGGATTTTTTTAATACAGGTTTTTAGTACAAAACTTTGCTGGAAAAATAGATAAATGGCCTGAACTAAACATGCATAAAATACTGACTAACAGAGGATGCTGCAGTGGAAACTTCTATCTTTCTCTCTCTTTTTTAATATTTAGGTGGCTTATACTATTTTGAACACTTTTGACTCTCTGAGCAGTGCTTGGAATGGCTGGGTGATCTTACCCTATTCAAATTGGGGAGTGTCATGTTAAGTGTGGGTCAGATAGATAGATAGATAGATAGATAGATAGATAGATAGATAGATAGATAGATAGATAGATAGATAGATAGATAGATAGATACCATATATTCCGGCGTATAAGACAACTTTTGATAGTGTCAAACTCGGGGGTCGTCTTATACGCCGAGTCATCTTATACACCAGAAATAAGGTAGTTTCCGGCATATAAGATGACTTTCTAGGCATGCGACTCGGCGTTGATCGTCTTGCGACTTGGCGTCAATCGTCTTGCGACCCGGCATCGAACTAGGGGGTCGTCTTATACGCTGGGTCGCCCTATATGCCAGAATATATGGTAGATAGATAGATAGATAGATAGATAGATAGATAGATAGATAGATAGATAGATAGATAGATGGATGGATGGATGGATGGATGGATGGATGGATGGATGGACGGACGGACACAGACAGACAGACAGACACAGATAATAACTTTTATTTTCATTTTTTACTGTGCAAATGTTGCTTGCTCTCAAAGTGTACACTTACATAACACACATTTAAACATACTATATACAACATATGTATAGACCTACACCCTTACATATAAGTAACATATAAACATTAATCACTGTCCATGTTGAATACATAGCGGAAGGAGGAAACTTGAGAGTTCACAAGGTTAATACTGTATGGAACAAAACTGTGACTGAATCTGGACGTTCTGCTTCGGATACCACGAAGCCTCATTGACCAAACATGGTCATTCCAGGGAGCATTGCAAGAAAGGCAACACGTCAATAAAAAAAGCTTGAGCTCCTTAAGAACGTGTTAAGAGTTAAGAAAACAAAACCTAGACACTGAAAATACCCCAAATATCTCATGGAAAGAAAGTACACATTTTCTGTATTCACACAGATACCGGTAAACTTGAATATGAGCTGTTTTGTATCTACTAGGAGTGAAATGGCCAGGTTCTTTTGACATTATCTCAAATGCCCCCTTTGAAACAGGAACTGAAAGTTCTTATAATAAGATGGATGTTAATCTGTGAAAATAGGCTATTGTAAGATGAGAGTCTCCAAACATCAGGTAATTAGATATATTCTTGGAGGTCTTCTAGTCTAGCCCCCTGCTCAAGCAGGAGAACCTATACCATTTCAGACAAGTGACTGTCTAGTCTCTTCTTAAAAATCTCCAGTGATGTAATTCCCCTATGATTTCTGAGGTCAAGCTGTTCCACTGGTTAATTGACCTCACTGTTAGGAAGTTTCTCCAGGTTGCTTCTCTCTTTGGTCAGTTTCCAACCATTGTTTCTTGTCCTGCCCTCTGGTGCTTTGGAGAATATTTTGACCCCTTCTTATTTGTGGCAGCTCCTCAAATACTACTATCATGTCGCCCCTGTTTCTTCTTTTCTTTAGATTAGCCAAACTCAAGTTCTGCAGCCATTCTTCCTATGTTTTAGTCTCCAGGCCTTTGATCATCTTAGTTGCTCTTCTCTGATTTTTTTCCCAAAGTTTCAACCTCTTTTTTGTAGTATGGTGACCAAAATTGGTTGAAGTATTCCAGGTATGGTCTTACTAGGGTTTTATAAAGCAGTACTCATACTTCATGTGATCTTGATTCTAGGCCTCTGTTTATACAACCCAGGATTGTATTAGCTTTTTTTGGCTGCTACTGCACACTGCTGGCTCATGGTCAAGTGATCGTCCACTAGTACACCAAGGTCCCTCCCACCTTGGAGTTGTTTTGGGGGTTATTGTTTTTGTTTTATTTGGTAAAACTTTGTATATTTTTCTGGGCTTCTGGATGGAATGGAATGGACCTGTCAGGAAACATAATGTAAATTGGGTCTTCCCACTTTACTTATAGTTATATATTTACTTAAGCCAAACTTCCATGGGCAGTTAACTGCTGGATTATCTCAATTCACACAGAGGAAAAGTGGTTACCGAATAATAAAATAATAGAGCTGGAAGAGACCTAGGAGGTCTTCTAGTCTAACCCACTGCTAACAGCAAACTAGCATAACCAAGAATCCTGGCCCTTGAAGACCTGGCTCTGTACCTAGACCTTTGTCAAGGGGGATTGAGGTTCCCTTCTGGGCAGTGTGAAGTTGCTCTTGTTGTTGCCATCTTTTGTTCCTTGTTTTTACTAATACATAGTTTACTGTATTTTGTGTGTGTGGTTTTTTTTTATTTGTGAACTGCTCACAGGTGCTGGCATTGGGTACTGTAAAAAGCATTAAACAATACATCCTAAATCACCCAGCCTCCTCTTTCAATGGCTGTCTAATAGTCTTGAGGAACCTGAAAATTGCAGTCAGTGTATTTTTGTTCTTGGAAAAATGTTTGGCTGGAGGCCCTTGCTGAAATATGCTTCCATTGATTAGTTCTTAATGATACTGCAATAAAGGGAAGAAAACTTTCCTTTTGAGTCCTATGCACAACTATCAACCCAAACAGATCAGACCAGGAAGACTAGAACTACACTTTATAGAAATAGAATGTAATAATAGAATCTAAAAGTCTGATTGTGTTATACCGCTCCTTCTTTTTACAGTCTGGTGGATTGTGGATATAGTTATCTGATCCCTTCCAAACATTATCTTGTTTCTCAGGATTTAAACATGTTGCATGTTTCTTTGCTTGGGCAATGGTACTTACATGTTTCTGTCAAGGTACCTTCTTCTTGACTCTAAGAAATATTTCTGAAATCTTAAGGTTGATGTAATTGTGAACCTATTTGCAAACTGTTTGTATCTGGGGCAGATTGGACAGGCCATAATAGGTAAAGGAATAGATAACTGCAAACTGCAATTACCTGAATGATAATTTCAACCCAAATATACTTGTAGTCAATGACTATATCACATGAATTAAACACTTAAATCTCAGTTCTAAAAATATGCAGTATTGAATGTAATTTTAAATATATTTCAAACTGCTTCTTCATAGGCTCACTTTAAGAACGGAGCATGTTATAAATAAATGCATTCAAAATAAATGATTGTTTTTCATTCAACTGTGTGGAGAATTTCTTGGGAAACCATTCAGTCAAAGGTGGCTGAAAATGCCATACATTGATTGCATATTTTCTATCCCACAGTAAAACTGAACAGGCGTATTTCTATTATTTCCTAGCAATTTCCTAGTCTTCTGAATCTGAATCACCAAATTAATCTTCATCAGCACTTATTATGCCCAGTGTTTGCTTTATTTCTGCCCTTTATTTTGCAGAAATGTGGGCTTTCTCTTCTGAATTGTTTATTTGGTTTTGCTGGTTTGACTCACTTCCTATTTATCTTCTTTCCATTTCTTATGACTGGCAATTCAGGCATTCACCCCCACTACCTCTTTGTCTTAGCGGTACATTCAGGTTATCCCAATCTTAAATTCCTCTATTTTAGTCATACATCAACCCTCTTTGAGAGGAAGTAGGAAGGGATAAAGCAGATCCCCTTGGAAATAATTGGCTCCATGGTTTACCCTTTTATCACTAAAAGGGATTGTTTTGCCAAGTGTCAGGCAGTGGCCAAAGGCCAGACAATTGGTTCTTTGAGGTTTCAGAGACAATGAACATATCAATAGTTAAGGAGATTTCACGCTTTATTGTTAAAAGAGAAAAATAGTAGCTCAGGGTGAACTGATCCTTGGTGCTCTCTGAGCCTGGTGATTTTCTTGTAGACCAAATTAGGTAACATCATCAGTGCTACAACTGAGTGGGGTTTGCTTTTATTTTTATAGTGTCTTGCCCTGTTAGTGTTGCTGGGAGTGTTCTTGGAGGTTCTTTGTTTAGGGTGTTGTTTACTGTTAGCTTGTTAGTCTGCCAGGGTAGTTCCTTGATTGGTGTATTGTTGGTACAGTGTTAATCTTGGTGTTAAAGGTCTTCTACATTGCAACTACAGGATAAAAGGGAAGTGTCATTGCATCTATAATGCTGCCTTCAAATAATCTCTCCTCCCATTTGGAAACCAAACCAGTAAAATTGGCAAAGCCACCAGGCCAAAACTACAAAGATGTAACTGTCCACACAAATAAAGTGGTGAGGAACTGCTCGGGCATTTCCCCTGGACCGCATCAAGAGTTGAAGAAGAAGGTGAGAAGTAAGTAGGAAGGTGGAGGTGAAGGAGGAGAGGGGGTGAGTGAAGAAAAAGAGGGAAAGAAGTAAGTTGGTTTGAGGTGGGATGCGGTTTGGGGGAAAATGGGCGGGCAAGACCGAATGTGGTGTGTATCAATTTGTTTTGTTTTTTATCTGAAGTATTTGTAAGATTGTTATGTATTGTAAAATTGAAAATAATTTTTTTTACAAATAAATAAATAAAGTGGTTTGGCAGTTCCCTTGTGCATCCATCTTTTCTTCCTGAGACCTAATGTTTATTTTAAGAGGTAATTCAAAGAGAACTCTGCTTAGGTATTCTGCCATCTTTCCAAAAAGCAGCCATGGAAAAAAAATCTGAAAAAAGGTGATTCAAAATCTAGATTTCAACCACTTTTAAGGGGTATCCATTCATTCATTAATGTATGGATCCAATTTTCCTGCAGTGATCATCCTAGTACAGTAGAATAATAATAATAATAATAATAATAATAATAATAATAATAACAACAACAACAACAACAACAACTGGTGGGATCATAAAATAGAGAAAGTCATAGAAAATGATAAAATTAAACTGCTCTGGGACTTCAGAATTCAAACAGACAAGCACCTGCAACATAACACCCCAGACTTAACAATTGTCGATAAGAAAGACAAAAAAGTCTGGATCGTGGACGTGGCAGTGCCTGGAGACAGCAGAATAGAAGAGAAAGAACTGGAGAAGATAACAAAATACAAAGACGTACAAATAGAAATAGAAAGACTGTGGCAAAAGCAAGCAAGGGTAGTACCAATAGTCATAGGCTCCTTGGGTGCAATCCCAAAACAACTGGAGCACCACTTGAACACCATTGGCATTGACAAATTCGCTATTAGTCAATTGCAAAAGGAGGCCTTATTAGGAACTGATTCCATCCTGCGACGATATCTGTAATACCATCAAACATCCACATCTGCCTATCCCAGGTCCGGGGTAAGGACTCGATAGGTAGACAAAATGCCAAATCCAGTCTGAACATCTGGCTGACTGTGCGATGATCGATAATAGTAGTAGTAGTAGTAGTAGTAGTAGTAGTAGTAGTAGTAGTAGTAAAGTTAGAAGGGAACTTGGAGGTCATCTAGTCCAACCCCCTATTCAGGCAAGAAACCCTATACCATGTCAGACAAATGGCTGTCCAGTCTCTTCTTAAAAACTTCCAGTGTTGGAGCATTCACCACTTCTGTAGGCAGGTTGTTCCACTGGTTAATTGTTCTAACTGTCAGGAAGTTTCTCCTTAGTTCTAGGTTGCTTCTCTCCTTGATTAGTTTCCATCCATTGCTTCTTGTCCTGCCTTCAGGCGCTTTGGAGAATAGCTTGACTCCCTCTTCTTTGTGGCAACCCCTGAGATATTGGAATGCTGCTATCATGTCACCCCTAGTCCTTCTTTTCATTAAACTAGACATACCCAATTCCAGCAACCATTTCTTATATGTTTTAGCCTCCAGTCCCCTAATCATCTTTGTTGCTCTTCTCTGCACTCTTTCGAGAGTTTTAACATCTTTTTTACATCGCAGTGACCAAAACTGGATGCAGTATTCCAAGTGTGGCCTTATCAAGGCATTGTAGAGTGGTATTAATACTTCACGTGATCTTGATTCTATCCCTCTGTTAATGCAGCCTAGCACATTAGATTTACTGTATAGCCAGCTGTACTCCAGGAATTTTAAATAGAGTAGATAACATTTCTTTTATGGTAAGGTAGATTGGGCTGAGAGATAGTGATTGGTCCAAAGGCATGCAGTGAGTTGCCACAAATGAGGGTAGATATTGATTTGGCTCAAGATATTGGTCTCTATTCTTCAAAGACTATAGTCAAAAAGGATAAACATAGCAATCAAGGAAGCAGTGGGTAATTGGCTAAAGCAATCTTTCCCAGTAATTTACTTTCCAGTTGCCTCAAATCTACAGCTTCAATAGTTCCTAGTTGGTGATGCCAAAGGAGGGGATGTGTGAGTTCAAGGGCAAAGGCTTGTAGATCGCCAGGTGTACAAAGCAGCAGGCATATGGCATGGAATGAGAAGACCATATTTAAAGCTTGATTCATGTTGATCAAATTGATCCCCTCAGGGGGGGGGAATTGCCCTCAGCCAATAGCCAATACTATACCAAAACCATTCTTCTGTTTTCTAAAATTTCTTCTTCCTTGAGGAGGAAAACAGCTTCTCTTTTCTCCTAACTCGGCCCTGTGATTTTGAATGTCTTTTACGACAATTGAAGGAGCCTGCTCTATTTGGGTGCGAGGGCAGATGCTTTCACTATCTTGCTATAGCATGCCTGCTTGCCCGTTTGCTGAGCCCAGAAAGCTTCACGAGAAGAATATGGAGTGCCCGCAGGCAAATAAAAAGTATCAAGAGGGTCGCTGCAACCACATGATCAATGCTTTGCCTTTTTCTTTCATGCATCTGTGATGCTCTTTTCTTTCATGCATCGCAGATACCCCCAGGATGATTTCTTATCCTTCAAACTTAATTTAAGGACAAAAAGGCAGGGACACAACAGAATAAACATACTCATCCTTGGCTTTTCTTTCTTAACCAGTTGAAAGAATCTTAGAGCCTTTCACTGAGAATTGCACCAAATTTTGTACTCTTAAAAACAAAATAACTTTTTAAAAACTTTAAAAAAAAAACAGTTAAAAAGAGAACATTGGAGTTCTTGGTGCTCTTTGGGCTTGGTTGTTTCCTTGCAGACATTTCATTGCCTAACTAGTTAGAACAATTAATCAGTGGAATAACCTGCCTCCAGAAGTTGTGAGTGCTCCAACGCTGGAAGTTTTTAAGAAGAGATTGGACAACCATTTGTCTGAAAGGGTACAGGGTTTCCTGCCTGAGCAAGAGGTTGGACTAGATGACCAACAAGGTCCCTTCCAACTCTATTATTGTTGTTGTTGTTGTTGTTGTTGTTGTTAGGTATCTTCATCAGTGCTTATAATTGGGGAGTATATTATATACAGTAGCTTGTTCTGCAAGTTTTGGGGTGAGTGTGGTTTCCTCCTTGGTAGTGCCTTGATTAGGGTCCTGTTTTTACTTGATTGTTTGTCTGTTATTAATCCCGGTTTATCTGGGTATTGGCTGCTGGAGAAGATGTGTTGTGGTCTTTTTTTTTCTTAGCTTTTTATTGTCTCGGTGTGTAATGGTGTGTAAATGTGGTTTATCTGAGAAAGAGAATATTCTCAGCACAGCATGATCACTTTCTCTCATGTAGCCTAATCTGGCTGACATTCATGTTTTAAAATAAAGTCAAGCCTACACACACACACACACTATCATGACTCTTGAATAAGAACAAGATACAGTGAAATAAAGAACTGAAAATAATACAAAGGAATAATATAATCTGCATCAAAAGAAATACTGAAGGCCAGGTGCTTTCTTTTCAGCGCAGATATTTCTTGAAAGCTCCATTCGAGGCAGCAAAATGATGCCAAGAAAATTCTATAACCAACATGAAAAGCAAGTGACCTAGCCCCCATAGATAAATAATAAATGATGAAAAGAGCAGCTCTCCAAGTTACACCTGATTTGCATTTAAAGTATGTAAGGAAGTCCTGGCAGGTGATTCAGTCTAAATTATACTTCCGGTGATATCATTGGAGACAGAATTTGATATAAATTAGACTCAATCTCTAAAGCAAATAACTTATTTTAAGAAAATAATCCAGCTTGGTTTACACCCAGTGAAGGTGTGAGATGTCAAAGCAAACACATCAATAAATTCAATCCCACATTCAGTTGTGAGCTAGCCACAGACAAGCTTCACAGACAATTTAGAGAAATTGTTTTATTGTAAATAGACAAAAATGCAGTTGCCCAGTGTAAAACATAGAATCAAGTTCGTTTTATGTGTCTATCCCAGGATTTAAATTTTCAGTCTTTTCCTCCTGCCCTTTGGAGTCACCAGACTTCTGCTTTTATTTTTCCAGGCTTGAAACTGAGAAGCAATTGCTTACATTTATGTAACAGTTCTGTCTGGCCTGAGGATTCCTGGTTCCTACCATAGCAACTTCAGTCCTTATATTAGGGTGGGTTTCACACAGTCTACCTATGCCATTTTATACCATGAACTTAATGATCTAAAATGGATGCCATCAGATTTCAGCCAGTAAAACCAAAACAGATATTGTGGCACATGAATCTGGTCTGTCTGTCTGTCTGTCTGTCTGTCTGTCTGTCTGTCATTCAAACTGGATATATCAAGAGAGATGAAGTAGCTGGATATATCTTCAAATTACTGAAATCATATATAGAATAATATTAAAACCTGTTCCCTCTCATTCCAGAGTATAGAATATACAATGATACAACTCTAAAATGTGTTCTATTTCCAGTTCTTCTCAACTAAGTTCTGCAGGAAAACTCATTCAGAGGCTGCTTATGTTTGGAGTCATGTTTCTGTAGCATTGTGCTGGATGAATTCTTATATTCTCTCAAATACTACTTAATTATTTGGGAACTCTTAGACTGAAGGTCTAGTACCATTCTATTTTGCATTCTATTTCTCCCTATGTTTAATTGTAAATGGATTACTTGAAAATACAAAATACAAAAACTGAATGCAACTGTTTCTCTCCCTCTCTCTCTCCATAGCTTAGTTCAGCTCAACTGCTAATATCTTTAGATTTAAAAGACCTATAGTAAGAGATGCTGGGACAAGTACAATTCTGTGAGCTATCTACTTCCTCATGCCACCTCATTCTAGACTGCATGACTCAAATTAATTAATACCACATTGTTATTTTTGGAGGGCAGACAGATGTTGAGGTTATATATGTATGAACTCTGAATGCTACTGCTTTGCAGATCAAGAGTCATTGCTATATAAGGTCCAAGACTACTGGTGGCAAAATGGTTTTGTAATTATCTTAGTAAGAGACAACTATTATTATTGACAGAGAGCCTGCTGATGGGTCATGACCAACCACTGGGATCCATATATGGTCCAATTTTAATTTCTCCCCTTTAAATGGCTTGCCATCTGTGAGTCATTTAGACTGACCTACTACCTTTCCAGAAACACCAATAAATTAACCAGACATTTGCAAATTTACCTTCTAAAGAACACTTCTTTGGGCATTATGTGGGACTAGGCAAACAATTTCTCATTCAAAGCACTAGCCAATGATTTAATTTATTATGTGTCTAGAAAAATATTTGCATGAATATATCCATATTTGCTCAGAAAGCAAAACTTTCTGCATCTCCCCTGAAAGAGATCAGTTTTCTGGACAAGTGGGTTGAATTTCCTTCAGACCCAAAAAAGGAAGGAAGGAAGGAAGGAAGGAAGGAAGGAAGGAAGGAAGGAAGGAAGGAAGGAAGGAAGGAAGGGAAGGGAAGGGAAGGGAAGGAAGGAAATCCAGTATCTGTTTTAAAAATTGTCTCCTAATTATGCAAATTACCTGGATGACTAAATTTGCAGAGATCAAATTTTTAGTAGGTAATTTGAATAGAAATGTGAGGATATGAATGAAGAAGTGTGATGGTTTAGGTAAAAAACAAGCAGCAGAGCTAAGTCTAATGACTGATTCACATAAAATAAAACTCATTCAACATGAAAACTTGGATAAATAGCTTTGTGATCATACAAAATCAATCACAGCAGAAGAGAATCCATCAACAGCAAAGGTAGTTTTAGTGCTGGAAACAGCACTTTGCATCAGGAATTTTTTCCAGTTGCCCGGTGAAAATGTACTTTCTTGTCATTTGAAATCACTGTCTTCTCTTCTGGAATGAGACGAAACAGGTCTTCCACATCTTCTATATGGCAACCCTTCAGACATATATGCTAATAACGATCAAATTTAGTTTTGTTTCACATGACACCTGAACAACGAAGGGTCAAGTTTGCAGATTATAGCAAAAATCTCAGATAGTGTAGTGTAGCATCTTGTTTCTAACCGTAATTGGAAAGAGGCTTCTGACTATTCCAAAGTAGTGACAATCTGAAGAGAGATTATCTGCACCCAATCATCTGAAATGCTTTGCTTGTTTTCCTCCCACCTGTGGGCTGAGGGGGTCCAAGCTGTGTGTGGGATCCAAACTGGGTTGGTCACTGGGACCAGAGACTTAGTCTTCCAAGCTTTCAGACTTGTGCTGGAGAGAGAGAAGTTCCCTGAGGATAACCTTAGATTGATAGATAGATCCTGAAACATTATCCTGAGACACCTACATTTGCCTTCATTCATACACTGTGTGTCTTCGTCCTGTCTCCCAAGGTCATTCCCACATACTATTACACCAATAAATTTCTTAGATAATTTCAACAAGTATTTCCAGGTTATTTCTATGGTACCTGTTTAGCAAGTGTTATACACCAGAAAAATAAAGCTAGGTTGTAGATATAGGCAGATTTTGAACTGAAAATGTCTGGCAATGTCTAGATACATCATTTGTTTAGCTAATTACTGGCTATAGGAGCAGTTTTATTACTGGAATCAGTATGAAAACAAGAACATCTCCCCAATGTTTACCCTTCTATTACCTACCCCAATTTTCATTTATAATTCAGAATATGTGTTTGGGGATACCATCAGTTAAAAACTAATGGGTTTACTCTTTACAAACCTGTCCAGTCTCATGTCTGCATCATTAGTTATGATGCTAACTTTAAACTGGGGAACCTTCATCTTCCTGCCTTTAACACTGATATAGAAATAGTGAGGCCATAGAAGCTCACTAGCAAATCTAAAAGCAGGCATTCAGCAATATCCTACTCTACCATAGTTATCATTCACTGTAGCAATATAGCAGGCTTTGTCAGTTCTATTTGTTCCTAAGAGCAGGGCTTTTCAACCAGTGGTACAGGTACCACGTGTGGTACATTGGCACCTGGCAGGTGGTATGCGGCCATCCTAAAAATGTGGTAGTGGGGGAGGGGAATGAGCTGAACTGGTGGCAGCACTGCACAAGCCTGAGCGAGAGATGGCTGGAGCTTCAGGGCTGTCAGGGCTCAGTGGAAGTGCCAGGATTAGCGGCAGGCTCCAGCCAGAGCTTGGCGCTGATCCTGGTGCTTCTGCTGAGCCCTGAAGAAGCACCAATAAGCTGGAAAGCAGCACTGATCCTGGCACATCTGCTGAGCCCAGAAGAACTGCCAATTAGCTGGAATGTTGCAGCATCTCCAGGGTCTTGTGATTTACATTCAGATGCTTGGCAACTGATTCATATTTATAACGGTCACAGTGTCCCAGGGTCATGTGAAGTGACCAAAACCTGCTGCAACCACCCAACAGATGGGGGGAATAAAAACCAAACACCTCCCCATCCCACCCCCATTGCCAATCCTCAACAGAAATGCTCACAACAATGAAAACCTTGGACAAGAAGAAGAGCACCACCAGGTGGGCAGGCAGGTGTCTTGCTCAGCTGTGGCTTGGGGGGGGGCACTTTTTCAGTGCCATTGTAACTTCGAACAGTCACTAAGTGAACTGTTGTAAGTCGAGTACTACCTGTACTTTATCACTTTTTTCCTTTTTTTTTTTTGGTCATGTTTTTGACACCTTGCTAGGTGACTGGTGGTACTTGGATATTGCCATATCCTAAAAGTGGTACAATGGGTGAAAAGATTGAAAAGCCCTGCCTAAGAGAATTTTATGGCAATGAAATGACTAGCAAGTGTGGTATAATTTACTAATTCACACAAATGCTTCACCAATTAATGTTATTTTGGTAGTTAGAAAAATGGAATAAGAAATTTAGGGTTCTTCCTTTCTCTCAATTCTTACTTTTCTTTTCTAAAGATTTTGAAGGAATGAATTTCAGCAACATATTGAAGCCAAAATGTATAAAATGAGATATCTTGTCAAAGTAACAAATCAATGTCATATATTTGAAACATTTATTGCCCTAACAAGTTTGAAGAATCAGATTCAGGTTCCTGAAAACAAACGAAAACTTGATTTGACTCTAAGGAGTAGTGAATCGATAGGAGCTTTTTGTTTTTAATCAAGCAAAATCCAGTTAAGGACACATTTGTGCCCCATTTAGTGAAATAATAAAATATCTACAACACACTTTTGAGGAATGACACATTTTGAAAGAGTTATTTCACTAGTATTTTTGTTATATCTAGTATTATAAAGTGCTATTGTAGAGGAATATATGATTGGAATACAGTGGTTGTGATGAGACTAAACAAATAAAGCTGCATCTATGAGGTTTATTGGTTTCTTTGCTTGATTTGTTTGGCCTGTCACTTGCCAACTTATTCTGAGCAGCTGACAAATTAAAAACATTTTTAAAAATGCATTGATCATAAAGAGTTATATATAAACACACACAATGCTGGAATCAATAATTCACATGTACTAATGGTTAATGGTTGAAGAAAGAAACATGTGTTCAGCCTTTGTAAAGTCCTACAGACTGGGCCCATTTAATTTTGGGAGTTCCACAGAGCGGACACCTTAAATTTCTGAGCTTTATTGATCAGAATCTTATTCAACATTATTTATTATAAAATAAAATAAATCTTTAAGATTGATTCTTAATCCAGCTTGAAATACAATTTGATATTATGTTGCAAATAGCTTTCTTTTAGTAGTAAGCCATTTTATCTTAAAAGTAAAACTGGTGCAATATATTCAAAAATGACAAATTAACAGCAATAGCAATAACATTTAGACTTATATACTGCTTCATGGTGCTTTAAGGAACTCTCTGAGTGGTTTACAGGATCAGCATATTAGCCCCAACAATCTGGGTCCTCATTTTACTGACCTCAGAAGGATGGAAGGCTGAGTTAATCCGTTAGGATTAAACTCCAGGCTGTGGGCAGAGTTAACCTGCTATATTGCATTCTAACCACTGGGCCACCACAGCTCTTATTAACCCAAATTAAGAGGGCATAACCACCCTTCCAGACTCAATTCTCCCTTTTAATGTTTGCTCTGGACAAAGAAAAAAATTGCTGCATTAAGTTATACAGAGAATCAGGCTTCAGGATAACAGAGTTGGAAGGGATCTTGGAGGTCTTTTGCTCAAGCAGGAAACCCTATATAATTCCAGACAAGCGGCAATCCAGTGCATTCCTTAAAAGATGGGGCACCCATAATTTCTGAAGGCAAACCATACCACTGGTTAATTGTTAATTGTTCTCATTCTTAGGAAATTTCTTCTTAGTTCTAGGTTGCTTCTCTCCTTGATTAGTTTCCATCCATTGTTTCTTTTCTTGCCTTCTGGTACTTTGTGGCAGCCCCTCAAATATTGGAACACTGCTAACATGTCATCCCAGCCCTTCTTTTCACTTAGACTAGGCAAACACAGTTCCTACAACCATTCTTCATGTGTTCAGCTTCACAAAGGGATGGCTAAATATCTTGGCTCTCCAAGCAATCGCTCCTTATGCAGGAACTTGCTGAAGGTTCACAAATGTGTCTCAAGTTGATTGTTGTCATCTGTGGTAAAAAAATAATTAAAGCCATATACACGCAGAGGGTCTGCTTCCTACAGTACAAAGAGTGAAGGATTAAGTATACATCTGTTCTCCATTGTTTATATTATAAGTCCTTTCCTCCTATTTTCCTGAGTCAATGGATATTCTCTCACTGGGCTTGAGAAGCATCAACTCTAAGTTGACACAATGGTTCTCTACAGTATAGGAACTGTTGAATTCTGCCTTTCCAATGATATTTCTTACATCAAGAAAATTTATATACTATAGATCTGCTAGTGCCTTGCAGGCTAAGATTCAAAAGAAAGCAAACAATTCATGAATTTAACTGTTGCTTTAATACTAAAACTGCCCTACGTTTGAGGAGCTAATTCCCTTGAGATATCTTAAGTAGGTTCTCTCCAGATCCTTTTGCAATTAATATTATATGTGTATTGCCAAGACTTTAACCAAAGAGTGCTCAAAGGGATGATTTCCTTCCCTTGCATCTCAGATTCAATAAACAAATGTCTAATTTGTTTACATCATTACTATTATTATTGTGAAATAATGCTCATAATTAAAACAGCATCACAAATATAGAAAAACAGAAAGCTAATTAATTGATTGGCATGAATCATCTTACATCCTGCAGGAACGTCCTCCTAACAAACTAGCAGTCTGTCTTTCTTTCTTTCTTTCTTTCTTTCTTTCTTTCTTTCTTTCTTTCTTTCTTTCTTTCTTCGTTCCTTCCTTCCTTCCTTCCTTCCTTCCTTCCTTCCTTCCTTCCTTCTCCTCCCTGGATAATTGCTCACAAGTAGAAACCTACTAGCATCCTCTCTCCATTATCTGTTATTCCTTTGTACTTCCAAGCTGCCCTACTTCCCTCTTATAGGGAGAAGAACTTCCTGCTGTTCCCCTTTCTCCTCATGCTTATTATTGAATAATAATTTTTGTTATATTTTTTATTCCCATGATCTCCTTAAACTGCTTTTTCTAAGCTGCTTTTTCTAAGCCTTTTCTCCTTCTTCACTGTTTTAGCCTTGATAACAATTTAAATTCCCCTCCCCCTTTTCACTCCTCTCTTGTGCCCAGCTCTCCATCTTAGAAACCTTTCTTAATTACTTTGTTCTATTCCTGCATCTCTATCCCAAAGTCCTAAATTCTAATTCCCTTCTAGTTTATTTATTTTTTATCTTCAGCAACAGATCCTCTCCTTTTAATTCCTATACTTGGTTTGCTCTTTCTGAAGGTTTATCTGTCCTTTCCACATGACTTTCCACTAGTAACAGGCTTTTGCAACCAGGTCACAAGACCTCCTTGCAAACTCATACAGTTTGCCTCAAACTTTAACTCAAGCACAGCCGTCATGATTGTACAGACCAAACTGTAATCAAAATAGGAAGTCTAATAATCCAGATGGACGAGCTCAACATTGGGACCACAAACAGCATTGTTCGAATTGCAGGATATGGTCTGCATCATAGGAACAAAGTGTATATGTAGAACATAGAATAACAGAGTTGGAAGGAGTTTTGGAGGTCTTCTAGTCCAACCCCTTGCTTGAGCAGAAAACCCTATGTGATTTCAGACATTTGCTACTTCAAAATTTAAGGAATATTCATTTGACTCAAAGTTATGAGACTTGATAACAGTATAGTACATGAAAACTTGTCATATAATTAAGCCATTATTTACAATGAAACAGAATTGTCATTGCTTTGCATTGACTCTCTATATTTTTACAATAGCAAAATGGGTAAGTTTCCTTCCTATTTTAATAGTAGGGCATCTAAATCCAGATTAGACACATTAAATCATGATATTTAAAGAGGTTGAATTTAAACAGATTATATAACAAATGTTGGAAAGGACATTAAGGATACTGCTTGATCCAACAGTCCAAATTACAACATTCTTGATAGGTAGCTGCCTAGTGTCTGCTCCAACACAACTGATGATCTTATCATCTTATGTTAAGCTTTGCGTAGCATTAAAAGTTTTTCCCATTTTCAACTACTAGAGCTTGCTTTCCTGTAATTTAAGACCACAACTCTTTGTACTTTGTAATTACAATACTGACCTTGGTAGTGTCAAGTCTCTATGGCCCAGCAGCTGATTAAAGTAATGATCTATCTATATATAGAAATATTTATTCCTGTTTGTTTTTGCTAATGGCATTCTGAAATGGAATAAAAGGCATCACCAGTTGTGATCTTGAAATTGTTTGCAAAAGCACGTGGAAAAGAACAACTACAAACTATTACACTGTAGAGATCAATGCAAATTCAAGATTTTGTATACATGAACAAAGAAATGTAAATATAGGAAGAGTTTTGCATCACTGTGAAAGAAGCAGGTGTTGCTCTGTGAATACATACTGCGTGAAAGGGCTAAAATATTTCCCTAATGAAATTCTAATTTCTAATTCATGCATTTTTCCCCCTTTCCTATTCAGCAATGTTACTGCTCCTTTTTGCTTAAGTAATGCCAGTAGATCTCAGATAATGTTGGAGAGAGAAAATGAAACCAGTTCAAAATTCCCCCATGTGCTCACAACACACTCTTTCTTCTCCTATTTTCCCCACAACAACAACCTTGTGAGATGAGCTTGTAAGAATGACTAGAACTCATGGTTCTAGTGGTTATTCTTCTAACTCATTCTTCTAGTGGTTAAGACTCATGTCTTAACCACTAAACCAAATTGGCTCCTGAAAATTATTCCTGAGAGTTATTACTTCCTCTAATGCCAGGTTCCCTAAAGTGGACAATATCACTCTGGAGGGACTATCCATTGTTGCTGTTGTTATTTATAGTAATATTAGTTAAAATGGTATTTATTAAATTATTTCCATATAATAAATAGGGAGGGGGCTGTCAATAAGCAATTTGAAACTTCATGAAGGGGTTGATGAGCTGAAAAGTTTGGGAACCCCTGCTCTAGTGTTAGGCAAAGAAGAAGAATCACAGCCATAGGCATGGAGAAAGACAGAGATGACCTTGAAGAAAATATACAGTGACCATTAATAAAATATGAACTGAGCCTAAGGAAACAAGAAAGTGTGAAAAACAAACTAAACATTGCCCCATCTTGACTTTTTGTGTGTAGAGAGGGAAGGAATCAGAATCAGAATAGAGCTGGAAAGTATCTTCAAAGTCTTTTAGTCCAACCCCCTGTTCAAGCAGGAGACCCGATACCATTTCAGATAAGTGGCTGTCCAGTCTCTTCTTAAAGACTTCCAGTGATGAAGCATCAAGAACTTCTGAAGGCTAGCTGGTCCACTGGTCAATTGTTCACACGTTAGAAAATTTCTTCTTAGATCTAGGTTGCTTCTCTCCTTGATTAGTTTCCATCCATTGTTTCTTGTCTTGCTTTTTGGAAAATAAATTGACCTCCTCATCTTTGTAGCAGCTCATCAATACTACTATCATGTCACCCCTAGTCCTTTTCTCTAGACTAGCCATACCCAATTCCTGCAATTGTTCTTTATATATTTTAGTCTCCAGGCCCTTAATCATCTTAGTTGCTCTTCTCTGCATACATAATATATGCAGATGTATGTATTCTCTGCATATATACATCTCTTCATACACAAGACACCAGCACTGAAGAGGTTCTCCTGTGAACATTTACCATCAACAATTTCCTCTTTCAATTTGGCTCAGGAATGAATTGGAATCCAACGGAGATAGCAAAGTACCGGCATGAGGTGACCGTATCAGCCTATCCCAGTTAGTAGCCTGGCTACCCTGTTTTGAATTAATTGAATTAAATTAGTCTCTGCACTATTTCCAAATGCAATTGTTCCAAAGCAATCATTATCTAGGGAGAATGATCACTGGCTTCAAAAGGAATGAAAATGTATCACACCATCTCTAACAGGGAAGCTAAAATTACCTTTGTTTTTAACTAGCTCCAAAACTCTTTCTACTAATTTGGGAGTTGAAATGGTTCCTTAATGGTTTCCCACACTTTTTCGGGTTGGTTGGAGGGCGGAGAGGGAGGGGTGTTAGGTCATAACAGTGCTAGTCTATTAAGTATTTGCACTTTCAAAATTTTCTAAATTAAAAAGTTTGTATTCCCTATTTGACTGGCGTTGATTGTTTGTTTGTTTGAGTCCATTGAGTTTGTCTCTTTTCCTGGCAACTGCATAGACAAGTCTTTGCAATTTGCTTGCCAAGGTTTTTCAAAAGTGGATTGTCTTTGCCGTCTTCTCCAGGCTGAGAGAGAGTGACTGGCCCAAGGTCATTTTTTGTGCCTATAGTGTGACTAGAACTTCTGATCTTCTGGTTTCTAGCCTAATGTCTTAACCACTACACCAACTCACAGTCTTACAGTTTCTAGCCTGGTGACTTAACCACTATGCAAAACTGGCACATCAAGCAGCCCAAAAAATTAAATAATAATTTAAAAATTGTGCTTGAGTGAGGCTCAATTCCTGGCAATCCATGCAATTTTCCCAAGCAACATTTTTGGGGAGGAAATGGTTTGCCATTGGATTAAGAGAGAATGACTGGCCCAAAATTACTCCCCTAGTTTATGGATGCAAGACAGAACTAGAATTTGGATTTCTTTGCTCCTAGGAAACCAAACTCCTACAGCAGACTGGCTGAAGTCTGTAAAACAATTGTTAGAAATTAGGGGGGGGGAGTCTTAGATGCATAAAAGAATGAACAAACTATAGTCTCTAATTTCCTAAGACATTTCAAAACTGTTCTGCAGTTTTACCTGTTCTAGTGAAAATCCAGTGTTTTCTTGACATTGTCAGCCAGAAAAGCTTGCAACTCAGCTTTTCTGTTGAACCAATAAGTGAGCATCTCTTTTCCATAAGCTCCTCTCCTCTTCCTCCCTTCCCCTCCCCATTTATTTTAAATACAGTTTGTCAATTTGTAAGGTTCTGAGGAGAAAAAAAAAAGAGTGTCCCAGATGCTGAATTCATAAAACAATAATTACAGTCACTGGAGAAAAAGCACCAATGTGCAAGTAACTGGAGCAATGGAGAAGGGCACTTACACACACACACACATAAACATGTCTCAGATAAATAATTCAGGCAGTCATATGTCTATTTGCTTCCAAAGCAAGAAGACAGTGTTTATGTCAAGTGACAATATTAAAAGAAACAGATTAAAGACTTCCGGTGGTCAAAGCGGTGGAGATGGCGGCTACTTTGTAGCCGTCCTCCTGAGAAGGTGTCAGATCCGCGGAGCACAGCGTTTATCAGCTGGCCCGCGGCTCGCAATCCCCTTCCCGGGCGAAGGGAAGGGGTAGAGATCGCATGAATAGAGGTAGAACCTCTTAACTCTCCCTGGATTTTTATTTTTAGGGGGGTAGAAAGAGGGTTCCCTCGGAGTTCATTGCCTTCTCCGCCTCTCAGCTGTCTTTGTTTCTTCGGAAACAAAGCGAGACGCCGCTACCATCTCCGTACTTAAAGAAACCGTGAGTAATCTTAAACCGGACAGAACTGTTTAAAGGATTTTATTTATAGTTTAGCTTTATTTTATTTTTTTTAGTTTATTTAGTTTATTTAGTATCTGCTGATTTTTTTTTTATTTTTTTGAGCTTTCTCTTTTTTTTTTGGGCGGAAAAGTGAGAGTGAAAGTAAAATGGCGTTTTGAAAGTTTTTTTTTCCTTTAAAAGACGGATCGGCTGAATTGTTGTTTAATATTGCTTTTTTTTTACTTTTTTTACTTTTTTATTCTTGGGGACTTTTAGATTGATCTTATCTTATTCTATTTTATCTTATTTTTAATTTTTTTTTGGATTATTTATTTTTATTGGTATTTTTAAGAAGAAAGGAAGATAAATTAAAATGGCTTCAAAACGACAACCAGCTACTGCAGCTTCTAAAGTAACTTCTTCTCCTGCTACTTCTACTGTGCAACAACAACTTAAAATAATACCCTCAGTGCAGCAACCTAAATCTACTCCACCTTCACCTCCCCCATCTGGCACATCAGCACAAGACATTAAAGAAATAATGGTAAGTGCTGTCTCACAGTTTAGGGAGGAAATGAAACAACTTTTGGATCAGAATAAATCTGAAACTAAGGAGGAAATGAAGAAAGAGATGAAGGAGCTTTTAGAACAGAATAATGCTATTTTGAGGGATGATATACTTTTAGCTCTATCTGGAATGGCCTCAGTGGTTGTGAAGCTGGACTCCAGAGTAGAGGAAATTGAAGAAACAGTTGAACTTTTGGATTATAAATTTCAAGATATGGAGAAAAAAGTGGAGACTTCACAAGATGATATTCTTATGTTCCAGTATAGACAGATGGAATATGCTTTGAGAATAAGGGGTCTGAAAGAAGATAAAACTCAAGATTTGATGGAAATGGTGATTAATGACTTGGCTGTTATTTTGAATATTGATAAAGAAGAGTTACGTGGGGATGTGGAAAGAATTTATAGAGTTAATTCTTGGATTGCAAAACAGAGGAATTTGCCTAGAGATGTGGTGATATATTTTGCTAAGAAGTCTTTGCGAAATCAGATTCTACAAACTTTTTATAATAAAAGATTTCAGATTGCTGCCCAAGATATTATTATTTTAAAGGAAATTCCACCTAAAATTTTAAGAAGCAGAAAAGATTTTGCTTTTTTAGTAAATGAACTTAAAGCAAGACAAATGCCATTTAGATGGGAGATTCCGATGGGCATTGTTTTGAGCCATGCGGGGACACGTTATAGACTTAATACAGTTGCTAAAGCTAAGGAATTTTATAAAACGGTCCTGGGAGCAGGCTCTCCTTTGCCCATGATGCATAAAGTCTTGAGTGACAAAGAGATGGAACAGAAATCTGAAGGTACAGGGATGATGACTGCTGGACAGGTGGTATGGATGTCTCAACCAGAGGTTAAAGAACAGAGAATGACCCGTGCAGCACATAAACGTAAAGAAAAAGAACAACAGAAAAAAGAAAAAGAAAAAGAAATTGAAGAATCTACTCAGCAAATTGCTTCAGTGCCGGTGGGAGGAGCAAGACCCAAAAGCTCTGCTACATATTCATCAGCAGCAGAATTTGAGCGGATCTTCTCCAGGCTGAAGGCCAAGGGAGATGGCAAAGCTCCTGTCCTGGAATGTTAATGGATTAAACATTCCTCAAAAGAGAAAAAAAATTTACCACTATTTGAAACAACACAACAATGATATTATTTGCTTGCAAGAAACTCATATTACAGCTAAAGATCAAAAATATTTAAATAATCCTCGCTTGGGATCTCATTTTGTATCTCCCGCCCCTGGGAAGAAAGGGGGTGTGGTAATCTATGTTAAACAGAATTTATCTGCTACCTTGTTAGAATCAGATCCTTATGGAAGATATGTTATGCTTGAACTTGGTTTATATGGCAAGAAAATTCTTATTGTGGGGTTGTATGCACCAAACCAGCAACAGGAGCAATTTTATAGGTTACTACATCAGAAAATAACTTTGTTGGACTATAGATCCGTGATTTTAATGGGAGACTGGAATGGTGTCTTAGATATACAAATGGACAAAAAAGGCTCTTCTACCTTTTTTAAACAGGCTAAATTACCTAAAGCCTTTTTTGACATGAAAGAAGATTGGGAATTGAGAGACTATTGGCGTGAACGTAATCAAGAAGAAAAGGATTTTACGTTTTTCTCAGATAGACACCAATCTTTCTCAAGAATTGATTTCTTTTTGATCACAACAGATTTATACAACAGGGTGAAGAATGTAAAAATTTTTCCTAGGACATTGTCCGATCATAGTCCAGTTTGGATGGAACTGTTTGTAGAGAAGGAAGATAGGAGATCCTGGAGGGTGAATGAGAATTTATTTAAACAAGAAAAAAATGTTCATAAATTAAAGGAATGTTTAAAGGAATATTTTACTTTAAATATGAACAAGGGAACATCAATGTCAATGGTCTGGGATGCAAGTAAAGCTTTTATGCGTGGTATTTTGATAAAAATGAATAATTTGCATAGACAGAAACAGATTCAGAAACGGAAAGACTTGGAAGAGGAGATTAAATTAAAAGAGAAACTTTTAATTTCAAATCCCTTAGATGAAAAGATTAAAGGAGCTTTAAAATTGTTAAAAACACAATTTAACATGCTGATGGCTGATCAAGCTGCAACTAATTTGCTATTTATGAAACAAAATACATTTTGTAATGCTAATAAACCAGGGAGATGGTTGGCTTATCAGTTAAGAAAAAAACAGAAACAGAGGAATATAGATAAAATAAATTATAATGGTAAATTGGTTTATCAGAAAGAATTGATTAAGAAATCTTTTTTAGAATACTATCAAAAATTATATAAGGGTACCAATATTCAAATTACAGATATAAATAATTATTTAGGCAAAGTCAACTTTCCTAAATTAACAGAAGATCAGGAAAAAAAGATTAACGGTTTAATTACTAAGGAAGAAATTGTTACAGCTATTAAACAATTGAAATTGGGCAAAGCGCCGGGTACGGATGGGTTGACATCTATTTATTATAAAGCTTTAGTAGAAGAGATGATCCAACCGTTGTGTGAACTGTTTAATAATTTATTACAGGGGTTAGAGATCCCTCCATCCTGGCGTAATGCATTTATATCATTGATTCCAAAAGATAGTCAAGATCTTACTTTGCCTAAAAATTATAGGCCTATATCTCTTTTAAATGTGGATTATAAAATTTTTGCAAAAATTTTAGCTAACAGGCTTATGGGGATCTTGCAGCAGTTTATACATAGGGATCAATCGGGTTTTATAACTGGAAGGTATATGAAGAATAACGTTAGACAAATTATTAATTTATTAGAGTATTTAGAAAAGAATAACCAAGTCTCTGCAGGCTTGATATTTTTGGATGCTGAAAAAGCCTTTGATCAAGTGAATTGGCAGTTTATGCTGTGTTTAATCAAGGAGATGAATTTTGGACAAAATATATTACAAGTATTATCCAATATATATCAAAAACAGACTGCTCAAATTATTGTAAATGGGGGTTTGTCAGAGGCTTTTGTAATAGAAAAAGGAACAAGACAGGGATGCCCGTTGTCTCCGTTATTGTTTGTTTTAACACTGGAAATTTTGTTGATTAAAATTCGGGAGTCTCAAGAAATAAAAGGAATAGAAATTAATAAAAAAGAATATAAATTAAGAGCCTTTGCAGATGACTTGGTTGTTACTTTGTCTCAACCTGTTTCTTCGGTGGTGAAATTATTACAATTGATTCAACAATATGGACGTGTTTCTGGCTTTAAAATTAATAATAATAAGACCAAAATATTAGCTAAAAACATGACTAATGGTGATAAACAGGCTCTAGTTAACTTAACAGACTTTGAAATTGTTGATAAGGTAAAATATTTGGGGGTTACATTATCTGCTTCTAATGTAAAATTGTATAAAAATAATTATGAAAAGCTGTGGATGGAGGTACAGAAGGATTTAAAAAACTGGAATAATTTACAGTTATCCCTTATGGGCAGAATTGCAGTTATTAAAATGAATGTCCTGCCAAAGTTTATTTTTTTGTTCCAAATGTTACCTATCTTAAAGAACGAACGTAATTTAGATGAATGGCAAAAAGGTATTAATAAATTTGTTTGGGCAGGGAAAAAACCAAGGGTGAAACTTAAAATAATGCAAGATTTTCGTGAGAGAGGTGGACTCAAGGTACCAAATATGAAATTGTATTATGATGCTGTAGTATTGACATTGATTAGCGATTGGGTGAATTTAACAAATACAGAAATACTTCATTTGGAAGGCTGGGACCTATTTTTTGGATGGCATGCCTATTTAATATTTAATAAAAAAGTGGATTGGGTTTTTAAGTCTCATATTATAAGAAACTCTTTGCTAAGAGTGTGGAGAAAGTATTATAAAAGTGACTTCAAAATACCATTATGGGCTATACCTCGGCATGCCATAGAAGGTATAAGGAAAGGGGTAAATATGGACAAGGTCTCTTACGTACAGTTATTAAGATGGGATGGCCAAGACTGGCAGTTAAAATCTTTGGAAGAATTAACACATGAAAACTTAACTTATTCATGGTTCCAATATAGACAAATAGTGGATAGATGGAAGATGGATTGTAAAATGGGCTGGCTTAGAGAAGATGGAATTTTTTTAAAACAAGTAAGAGATCAAAGGCCAACCCATATTAAGAGAGTTTATGGGGTTTTAGTGGAATTAGATTCAGAACTTGAACTAGTTAAAGATTGTATGATTAAATGGGCACAGAATATTGGTGAAACGATTTCAATGGATACTTGGGAACTTATTTGGATAAGAAATGTTAAATTCACACAAGCGCAAAATTTAAGAGAGAATTTTTATAAGATGTTTTATAGATGGCACCTTGACCCAAAGAAAATGTCCATTATGTACCCTAATCTACAGCCGAAATGCTGGAGATGTGGATATTTGGATGCTACCTATTACCATATTTGGTGGACGTGTAAGCATATAAAAGCTTTTTGGATTAAGATATGGTGGAATATTCAAAGAATTTTTAAAAGAAGGGTAAAATTTACTCCGCAATTATTTTTACTAGGTATTGTTATTGACTGTGATGCTAAGGAGGTTATATTGATGTTAAATTTGATTACAGCCGCTAGGTTGTTAATAGGACAATATTGGAAGAAGGAATCTTTGCCTACTTTACAAGAATGGTTTCATAAAGTTTCGTATTTGGCAGAAATGGCAAAGATTTCGGCTTTCTTAAAGGAGCAATCTCAAGAAAAATTTTTTGCGGTATGGGAAAAATGGATAAATTTTATACAACATAATTTGGATATGGAAAAATATTATTTAGCCTTTTTATAATTTGTAATGATTGTTTTTTCTTTCTTTCTTTCTTCTTTTTCTTTTTTATATATATACATTTTTAATGTATTATTATTCATATATTTTTTTTTTTATATATATATATGCTTTATTTTTCGTCTACTTTCTTCTTTCTTCTTTCTCTCTCTCTCTTCTCTTTTTATTTTTTATTTTTTTTCTTTTTTAGTATATATTATTCATTTTAAAGTTTATGTTATGTATATTATTTCTATATATATTATTACTGTGATTTTTATTATTATTATTAATTATTTTATAAATTGCAAATGTTATTTTTAAAATATTTGTTAAATAATCCTATATTCAGTTCTGGGAAGTCGGGGGGGGGTGGGGTGGTTGGGGAGGGGGGGGTGGATTTTTATTTGTAAAACTTTTGAAAAATTTCAATAAAAAAAAAAAAAAAAAAAAGAAACAGATTAAAAAGAAGAGAAACATTTGCATGCACATATCTAGTCTCAAATGTACCGAACATCTTAAAGGATGCTTTTTTTAATCCCTTAAAACCCGAATAAAACTACTCAGATGCTCAGTTATTATGTGTTGCATGCATTTCACTGAAACTATTGCTTGTGAACAAAACTGCTTACTGAAGAGTTGGAGAGATACTGGGAGAAAATGTGCAGTTTTTCCTTCCTTTTTTGAGAAAATAAATAGTATATCATAAACCCAGAGAGTTTTTTTTTTTTCCTGGACTGGGGGAAAACTAAGACAAGCTGCTGGAAATATAGTAGTAGTAATAGTAGCTTTTTACTGATTAATCCATAGACTAAATCAGATTTAAAGAACAATGTTACATCCAAAGACTAAAACAGAATACTTTTGAATATTAGCTATTTTGCCATATTAGCATATGTTTAAAGCAATTCATCACTCTTGCAGGTCACCTCCATCTCTATCGCCTAAAAAATGATATCTCATTGAGCAGCCTGAGCTATAAACATAGAGGAACTGCTAGCTATATTTACATTTATTGGAGGAAATTATCATCTTACTGGCTGGAGAATTCTGGAGTTGAAGTCCACACATCTTAAGCCTCCAGAGGTTTTGAGAAACATTGGTCTACTATTAGGTTCCTTGTCAGCTATTCTAATTAGCTGTGACTCTAAATACAGAGGATCCTCAATTTACACCCATTTATTTAGTGACTGTTTGAAGTTACAATGGCACTGAAGTGATGACTTATGACCATTTTTTCACACTTACAATGGTTGCAGCATCCCTCTGGTCATGTGATCAAAATTCAGGTGCTTGGCAACTTGTTCATATTTATGATGGTTGCAGTGTCTCAGGATCATGTGAACGCTTTTTGTAACCTTCTGAAAAGCAAATTCATATGGGGAAGCCAGATTCACTTCATTTGTTACTAATTTAACAAGTGAATTGATCCACTTAATAACTGTAGCAAGAAAGATTATAAAATGGGGCAAAACTCACTTAACAACTGTCTTGCTTACCCACAGAAATTTTGGGCTCAGTTGTGGTCTTCTTATATTGGGCCATGTAATGGATAGTCAGTTAATATACAGGTGATATCTTCTATTGTTGGCATACTACAACTCCAGTATATATATTTTTCCTGATATAGTATTTGCAGGAATTGCCCATATTTTATTATGGAGTTTAGCAAGTCAAATTTTGCTCTGGTGATGGCCATTGATTGGTCCTCCATCAGACTATACTTCAATATTTTACTGTTTGTAATAGCTTTTTTGTTCTTGAACAACAATTGTAAGGATTTAGTGCTTACAGGGTTTAAAGAATGAGAGAGAGGATTTTCACTGTGTATATCAATGTTACTCAGCCTTGCAGTTTTAACTTTAATTTCCAGCTTGTTGGCTGGAAGAATTCTGGGAACTGAGGTCCCACACACCTTAAAGTTGCAAGTTTGAAAAATGCTGATGTGTACCATTCTATACTATTGTTCAATTTACTCCTTCATTGTGTCTCCGAAATTGACCCTATATAATTTGCTAGGACGGGTGAATAGGCAGCATCTTAGGAGAAGGAAATTTGAATCCAAGGGGCTCCAAAGATAAGCCTCTTTAGGTATCTGTAACCTAATGGATCTAAATTGGAAGAAAAGTGAGTTATCAATAATTATTCTGTTTTTTGCAATTCAGATCTTTACTCCATGGCGCTACTATAGTTCATTTCAGTGTGACATATGAGCCACTGATCTATGGATGATTGTGAAGAATTAGTGTTCCCCAGCTTTGCTGTACTTTGGAATGGTGGCTCACCTGAGGCCAATTGAGAGCTTCTGATGGGCTGACATCAGCTTAATATCTGACATTCTCATACTTTTCTTGCTATCCATCAAGCTTATTGGGGTTTTTTTTGGCCTTCCTTTGCTTTACCAGCCTTCAAAGCATAATCCATAGGGGTGGGGGGATAGAAATTAAGAGTCAGCACAGCTACAACATCATAACACCAATTATGCAGAAGCTGCACTGGTTATCAAAAAGACAGCTTGGTCTAATTTAATATATTATCTCTTATAAAGTCCTACACAGCTTGTATCTTTCTTATCTTTGGGACTATCTGACCTAAGTAAGGACTGCTGGCCTACTTTTTATGGACTGAAAAGATAGGTGACAAGCACTTTGCTGGATGAAGTCAAGAGCTGGGAAATGGACCTTCTTAATGGCAGCACTCTTTGGACTAGCTTTCCTGTCAAGGCATTTACTTGTGTTTCACTTATTTTGGCCATGTCATGCAGGGGAATTCACTGAAGAAAGCAATTATGTTTGGAAGAACTAGCGGTAAAAGGAAATCAGCCCACCAAAGAACATAGTGACTGGACACCATCAACACTGACACCAGCCATAGCACAGAATAATTCAAAGAAGTAATGCAAGATTGGATGACATGGAGAGACCTGACATAGAATCACCAAGATTTAGAAATGACTGACTGGATAACAGCATCATCACCACCTGTCAACATGAGAATCTCTTGAGATTTTGGTAATGTTGTCTGAGATGTCAAGATATTTTAGCATTCTCATCAAAATCCTACAAGACCCTGGGTAAGACTGTCAAAATCACAAGATTTGAAACATTTGAAAGTTTATTTTAGGCAACTGGTATCTTTTAAGAACCTGTAACATGACCCAAACTGAAAGCACCATATTGGTAATAACATGGTCTTTATAGAGGGACACTATGAAAGAACAGTTCCCACCCTAATATTTCTTTCTCCGGGTTATGTTGTTGGCTCTGTGACATAATATTTGGTTGGTAGAATGAATAGGACACCTCTAAGATAGCATGGCATTTCTATTAAAGGATGTGCCTGGCCCTCAAATATTACTATTCCCCCAAATCTTATTTGCTTTCTGAATGCTTTGAAAGCACTCCAGGTTTTTCCCTTAAAAAATAAATAACCCAAAGCTATTTCATCAGATGGGAAGAGGTAGCTGGGGATTGTACTTATTTTTTCTTAAACATTTCAGTTGGCCAAGGGATTTCTGACAGCTTTGTTTAAATTTTAAAACACCCTGTGCTCTTGGAGCAGAGTAATAAATTGTGCCTGCTCACTAACAAAACAGATTCCTTGTCCCTCATACGGTTCTCCCACAGGTCCATCAACTATGATCCAAAGAGATTTGATGGGATCCTTCAGAGCAAATTGAGAGGAGGGAGGAATTAAGTGCACTGCATGAGTAAGTCCCTTAGCACAAATAAAACCCTGCCTTTAATGTTGCTGTCTTTCTGTGAAGAACATCTGATTCTGCTTTAAATTGTATATTTTGAGAATGTCTTTTTATCTCCTGATAAAGGCCAGGATAACATAATTCTTGGAGGCCAGATTCAATTGGTATATCCAAATAATAAAAAGGTATCAGAATCAGTTACCACCTGGTAGAACTCAAGAGATATTGTCTAAAGCTAAAAACATGAGCTGGGTAATGTTTATATTTAAACTCTTGCCTTTATATCCAGATCAGGGAATCATGTTCTCTTAACTTGAAAGCTATGAGGCAATTATTCTTATGTAAACTTAATTGTCAACATCCTGTTTAAACATAACCCCCCCCCCTCTGTTGCTGTTTAAATCTAAACAGTCCCTTTGATTCTCACAGTCAGAAAAGATAAATAGTCTTTTCTGAGAATCATGTCAAACAGTTTGATAAAAGGCGACACAACAGGAAATTTGGAGTTTAGGGATTTTGTGAGAGTTTGATACCAAATTAGAATCATAAAGTTGGAAGGGATCTAAGAGATTACCAAGTCCACCTCCCTCCCCCCATCAAGTTCACTATATTATCCCTAACAGATGATTATCCACTGAAAACCTCTGGTGAAGGGAAAATAACCTCTAATAGTGTGTGAGAATGACCTTGGCAGACAGGGAAGAATTGCAGCCAGGCAGCAGTTGAATAAGAGGCAGCTGAATCTGCAGCAAGAAAATGGGTCCAGCAAACATCTCTTTGGCTATAAAGGTGACAGGAATGAAATGTATTTTCAGATTTGCAAGATCCTATTAACATAACCTTACAATGGAGTAGAATTAATTCATCAGAGTATGGACTTAATTACCTTGGAAGGCTCACCGAATCTTCCATGTGATAACCTAGTCTACTAATTGACAGCTTTTCCTGTCAATAGGTTCTTCCTAAGGTCCAATCTGTACTCTCATCTTTGAAGTTTCATCCCATTGATTCTAGTCTTATCCTCTGAAGCAAGCAAGAATAAGTTTGACCCTCTACAACTCATAACCATATGGATACTTGAAAACAGCTATCATGTCTCCTCTCAACCCTCTCTTTTACTAAATATACTTAGATTGTTAAATGTTCCTCAAAGGACTTGGTTTCAGATCCTTTCACCATCTTGATAGCCCTTCTCTGAACTTGCTACAGTTTATCAATGTCTTTTTTAAAGTGAGGTGTGCAGAACTGAACACAATAATCCAAATGAGATCTGACCAACAGTAGAATGCAAAATTATTTCTCGTGATCTGGACTATATGCTCCTATTCATGTTGGTCACAATGTTGTTGGCATTCTTTGCAGTTGCATTACATTGTTGGAACATGTTCAACTTGTAGGCCTTCTCACATGTGCTGTTCTTGAGTCAGATTTGCATCATATTGTATTGTATTCCTTTCCTTTTTTATACCTAGATGCATGACTTTTCATTTCTCTTTCTTAAATTTCATTCTATTTGTTCCTACCCAGTTTTCTAATCTTTTTTTATTTTATTTTTTTTAGAAAATTTTTCTTCCCAAGTATTAGACACCTCTCCAAACTTTGTATTGCCTCCAAATTGGGTAAACATTTCCTCAATCCCTTCTTCCATGAATAGCATCTAACTTAGGACAAAGTCATATGGTACTCCAGTAAATATGTCTTTCCAGGTAGAATTGGATTGTCAAACCCATATTTGACTATTTTGTTAATAAGGATGCTATGATGGACTTCATCAAAAGCACTGCTAAAGTCAAGATATATTCTATCCATTGCATTTCCTTATTCAAAGTCTAGTCTTTCTTTAGTCCAGTCTAGTGACTCTGTCATAAAAGTTCAAGTTAGTCTGGCATGACTTTTTGGCATAAATCCATGCTTGTGCTTTTTATTAATGAATTCATTTTTTAAACTAACAAACTGTGCTAGTTAATGCACTCGTTATGCCACATAGAGGACAATTATATTACGGTATGCTTGTCAACACTCCTCTTATACAGTATATTGCTTACTCATCAATTCTATAAGGGCTGGAAATAGCAACAATAACAAATAATGAACATGAATTACTTTCAAGAGAATTATTTTTCCTACGTTGTATGAATAAAGTCACCTGGAAAATAGAACAAGTATTTAGGAACTACCCAGCCTGGAAGGAAGGAGGGATCAAGTGCAGAGCTAGTCTAGAATCACTGCACAACTGTAAAAGGGTCAGAACTGTCCCTCCCTGAATTCCTTGGAGCCTTATCTAATTGTTTCCAGGGAAAAGCTGCTAGACTATGGAGATTCCTGTATTATAGGTAGAACATAATAAAGTAAAACTTGAACTAGCTTGAACTCTGCACATATGGGTCTGGTTGATTGTGCATGACACAGACTCACTCACAACATTCCCTTAACCTCCTATATTAGCTACACAGAGAAGAGTAAAAGCAAGTGGTGTAAGCTTCCTATGTAATTCCTAAAGAAATAATGATGAATTTCTAATGAGAACTGTAGATGTGAGGAACATCTAATGTAGAAGTGTCCTTGAAAATTCCTATTATATGGTCTAAAAGGGTAGCTTTCTGTTCTGGTTTCTGAAAGCATACAAGTGTAACAAATTATTATTACATTATAAGCCTAACCTGTGAAGCTGGACTTCATATTTCTTGTTTCAGAAGTCATTTGTATTGCCTATGATCTTATCCTTTTGACTAGAATGACTAAATGCCAAATGTCTTCTCTTAAAAGCATATGATTTTCACAGCTTCCCCTATAGGTCTTCCCCAAAGGTCATATATTAACAGATAATAGCTTATTATTGCCCAGAGAACAATGCACTTGTGGTTAGCCACAATATTTCTTTCCATCAATTACTGAATTATAGTACTGTAGTAAATTTTATCAGCCTTTTTATCCGACTCCTTCTCAAGGCAGGGTTCTAGTGCACAGAATTATTTCAATATTGCATACAGGTAGTCCTCAACTTAACAACAGTTATGGCTGTTTTTCACACTTATAACCGTTGCAGCATCCCCATGGTCACATGATCAAAATTCAGACTCTTATTTATAATGGTTGTGGTGTCCCAGAGTCATATAATCACTTTTTGTGATCTTTTGGCAAGCAAAGGCAGAAGCCAGATTCACTTAACAACTGTCTCATTAACTTAACAACTGCAGTTATTCACTTAACAACTTTGCCAAGAAAGGTGGTAAAAGGGGTAAAACTCACTTAACAAATGTCTCACTTGGCAACAGAAACATTGGGCTCCATCTGTATTTCTCAGATGGTTATCTTCCTTCTTTTTAACTATTTCCAGTAAAAAAAAAAAAGATCCAATGATGAAGCTTGTTCTTATACAACTGGCTTTTTTTTTCTCTTACTTTTCAACATTTTTCTATCCTTTTAGAAAAAAAATTATGTAACTCCTTCTTGGTTCTCATTCACCTTTGTCATTGGATGGAAAACTTATCTGTTCAGATACAAATGCAGTATTCATTCTCTGGACATAAATATCCTCAGTTGTGCAACAGACATTGATGAATACAATGCAAATGAGTTTTAGTAAAACTATACTAATTTTGGGAAAAATCACAATATATTCCACATATTATACTATTATTCTATTTTCTGTATTCTTTGTATACTAAATTTTCCAGTTGTAGCTAGCTGAAACATTGAACACAGTCATAGCCACAGAATAATGATCTATTGTAGGCTAACAGGTAAAAAGCTTATCTGGCAATCATTGCTGGATTTTGACCAGAACACAAATATCAACACTGGGATGCTTACATCACCCATACAGCTATAGGTATATAACTGTATAGCTATACTCAGTCCTTGAATTCTGACCATTTATTTAGCAACTGTTCGAAGTCAGAACACTGAAAAAAGTGACTTACAACCAGTCTTCACACTTATGACTGTGGTCATGTATTCACAATCTGAGCACTTGGCAACCAGCTTATATTTACAATGGTTACATGATCCCAGGGTCACATGATCACCATTTGTGACCTTCCCAGCCAGTTTCCGACAAGCAAAGTCAATGGGGGAAACTGAATTTGCTTAACAACCGCAGCAAAAAAGGGCAAAAAATCATTCACTTAAGAACCACATCACTTAGCAATAGCCCTTAGACTTATATACCACTTCACAGTGCTTTACAGCCCTCTCTAAGCAGTTTACAGAGTCAGCATATTGCCCCCAACAACCTGGCTCCTCATTTTACTGACTCGGAAGGATGGAAAGCTGAGTCAATCTTGAGCAGTCAGGATTGAATGACTGGCAGTCGACAGAGTTAATTTGCAATACTGCATTCTAACCACTGTGCCACCACAATTCCACTTCGGTATGGAAGTTCCTAGCTATGGTCATAAATTGAGAAGTACCTGAAGACATGCATAGCAGGTGCCCATTTCTCAATGGTTCAATGTATGTTTTTGCTTTATATGGCTAAACAATTTGTGCTCATATCATCACATTTGGGTTTCTTCTGATATCTCTAGAGTGTTCATATATTCCGTATTATGGCTCCTTTAAATGAATTATAATTAGCAAGTTTCTTTTTACAAAAGCATATTTCAGAAACCATGTTTATGAAAACTCCTTCTTCATTATGGGATACCAGAATGAAAATCCTTATTTTCTTCTAGGCTATCTTGGATGAGTGCATGATAATTGCAGGTGAAATCTTTTGGTTACTCCATGATACAATAATCTCAGCCTCCAGACAGGGTGAAAAAGGGAAGCATATGAAGTCTGATTGCTCATCTCAGTGGAAAGAGGAATTAGGCTGAAGGCTAAGGAAAAGCACAGCCTGTCAACAACATGACAGAGGCACTGAAGCACAAACCACACAAGCAAGACAGATAATAGGCCTACTGCCAAGGCACACAAAACCTATAAGGGCAAAAGCCATTTATTAATCCTTGATAGTCTTGATAGTTTACCTGACTGGAAATTACATCATGAAAAGATTCAAGAGCAGCTCTAACCAACTTAGGTTACAAAAGAATCCCAGAGGCCTCTTTTGACCAACATTTTCTCTTTCATCTTCACTTTTTAATACTCAATGCTTATTTTCTCAAAGCATATTTGATTCACAAGCCATACAGGAAAGGTATGGCTATAGTTAAATATGGCTTCCCATATTTTGTTTAATGATCTGGGCTGGTAATAGAAGTATAATCATGACTCATGCACATGCCAGGAAAAAGGATGAATGAGGTACAAGTAACTTACTAAATCACACATTAGTCACTCTTTGGATATGATGTTTCAGCTACACCAAAATTCTGAATGCAGAATAGGAAGACAGCACCCTCCCCCCCAGAGAAAGAAATATTTTGGGGAATATTAAAAAGGCAGAATATTATATTTCCTCAAAGGATCTTAAAGGCAGAAAAGCAGGCCCAGTTTTTCTTAATAGCCACAAACAGAAACTCAGCAGGTCTGTAGAAATGTAGATTTGATAATCCCATTCAGAAAGACCATTTGGCAGACTTACTACAAGAGATGTAGATACAGCACCTCTGGGATGGGAAACAACAACAAAAAAAAGAGGAGGAGGAGGAGGAGGAGGAGGAGGAGGAGGAGGAGGAGGAGGAGGAGGAGAGGAGGAGGAGGAGGAGGAGGAGGAGGAGGAAAGAGGAGGTGGAGGAGGAGGCATCAAATCATTCTAGATTCCTAGCAACCTGAATAAAATTGAACCTTCCTTCTACCTGTGCTGTTCACACCACTTATGAAAATAATAACCACTCTGCCTTTTTGATTATGTACTATGAATCATTGTTGACTCTTAGCGATTACATAGATTTTCTCCATGATAATCTGGTCATTCAGTTAGTCATTCATCTCTTCCAGCTTTTTCAGTAGTATACTGATCACCACTGAGTCCATCCACCTTACTCTGAGTCATCCTTTTTTCTTTTCTTCCACTTTTCCAAGCAATAGACCCTTTTCTAGAAAGCTGAATCTTTGCATAATGTGTCCAGACTAGAATCATTTGAGCCTGTTCATTGTACCTCAAGTAAAAATTCTGGGTTGCTTTGTTCAATGATCAATTTCTTTGTATTCTCAGGAGTCTTCTCCAATACCAAAACTTGAAAGCCACAATACTCTTAATATCCTGTTTCTTCATACTGGTAGTCCAACTTTTCCTTCCACTGATTGACACAAATAATACCATGACCTGCATGATTCTGATCTTTGTAGGCATATAGGAGATTCTGATCTTTGTAGGCATATAGATGCTGAGCCCAAGGGTGTGGTCAAATGCATCATCAGTTTGCAATCTTTACACCAGGGGTGTCAAACTACCGGCCCACGGGCCAGACGTGTCACTCGGAAGCCGTGCCCACCCCATGCCGGCAATGGCAAAACTGTCCCAATACGTTGTGTGACATATGTGACATCGTGAGTTTGACATGTCTGCTCTACACTTCTTAGTAGCCCCTCTTGAAATCCAGCCCCTCTTGAAATCTGTTTACTCTTATGTGACTCATTCTCCTTGACCCCTTAGTAGATCAGATTTTTATGAATAGGTAGCATGGAATAAACTCATAGTACCTTTTGAACTCTATCCTGGCTTCTGATTTCTTGCACCCAACCATATCAGAGTAGGCTAGTTCTGCCCACAGCCTGGAATTTGATCCTGACTGGCTCAAGATTGACTCACCCTTCCATACCTCTGAGATCAGTAAAATGAGAACCCAGATTGTTGGGGGCAAGATACTGACTTTGTAAAACATTCAAAGAGATGCTTTGAAGCACTATGAAGTGGCATATACTGTAAGTCTAAATGCTGTTGCTATTTCAATATCTTTTCCATGGCTATGATAGGAGGTTTTCTTACAAGGGCATGATGACCAGTGCTGTTTTCTTGGTTCTTATAGTCATTCTGCATCTGCCACAAACTGCTGTGAATTAACAAACACAAAGCAACAAGGATCATCAGATCCCTTCTTTCTTTCTATTCTTTTGATTGAGGACAAACCACTAGCTTGTCTTCAAAAGTGATTGCAATACCCCCCCCCAAAAAAGCCTCACATCAGAAACAGCTAATAAACCAATCTGAGGAAGTAAATAAATGTCTCTGAACTTTCAGGCTTTTCATAGATTGAAATATGAAACTTCTGTATGCAGAAGTGAGATGGATACTTTGTCATCCCTCCCTAGACTTTATTCAAAGATTTCAAAAAGCTTGACCAGCACTAAATCAAGCTGATGCAGCAGTACAGTATCGTCCTCTTTTGAGTTAGTCATGAATTATTTGGAAAGCATAATGATTCAGAGATATTTCCAGAGCAGACTTTATATTTACCAGCACCAACACCTGGTTTTGTGATCAATGTTGCACTGATGTAAAAAGTGAAAAGTTTTGGCCATAGTTTTACTTCCCACAGATCCCTGCTGAGGATAAATGACTAATTACTTCCTGCAAAGGCTCTCTATGAAATTCCCTTGTCAGTTTCTTTTCTCACGGGGTGGGTCATTAATTCATTGTTATCTTTCATTGTAAATTAACATCTTAATAGTTAAATATTGTTTAAAGACTATTAAAAAGCTCCATTAGAGCAAAGCTAAATTATCGCTTAGAATCGTTTTTATGAACATTCTCAGAAAATAGTGCCCCTTAGCTATTTTTTTAAACAAAATTGTACAAAAATGAACAATTCACAGTCCTTAGCATTTGTTGCTGAGCTGCAGTGGCCCGCATCTCTTACTATGTTCATTATGAGCTTCTGTGTAAGTGTCACCTCAGAAAATTATACAAAGACCTTTGCACTCTTAGAAACAATTCTTAAGACCAGACATATCAATCTTGCGACATCACGTGACGTCGCGCAACATATCGGGCCAGTTTTGCCATTGCCGGCAATGGGGTGGGCACGGTTTCCACATGACGTGTCCGCCCGTGGACTGGCAGTTTGACACCCATGCTTTAGACAGTCAGTTTGATTTAATGTTTAAGACACCAGACTAGAAACCAGGAGACTATGAGTTCTAGTCCCACCTTAGACATCAAGCCAACTAGCTGTCTTTGGATCAGTCACTCCCTCCCATCCTTAGGAAGAAGACAATGGCAAAACACTTCTGAAATCTTCCCACAAAAATTCAAAAAATCAACACTAACTTGAAGGCAAAAATAAAAAAACCAATCAAATCAGAATCAACTCTATTTCAATGTGGTCTCCTGGTTCTCATATTTATTCAGAAATTGAGTCAATTTATTTCTGGCTCAGCTGCCACACACCTGAAATTGTACTAATGGTGATCTTTCAGTTCAACTTGCTAATACCTCATAGAATTTATAGCCAGACTATTGTAAAGGTTGAGACAAATGAAACAAGAATCAGCAGTTTCCAGGTCAGAGATGACCATTATGTAAACACATAACATTTACTTGGTTTCAGGCAACCATGCACAGTGCCAAATTGGAAAGGTTGGAAGGAGATACCTAAATCTTAAACTTCTAAGACTGTAACAGTATTTTACATTTTATCACTATCTATGGGTGTTGGATATGGCTGTATATCTCATTTGCTGCAAAGCTTTTAATGGAGCCAAGCTATGTCTGACTTTCCCCCCAGTTTAAACAAAGTGTCAAGATAAGCCATGAAGTGACAGAAAAATCTCTGATTTATTGCCAAGCCAAATTTTCACTGACCAAGATTCTTACTTTACTCCATTTCTTGGTTCTTGGCATTTAAGCTAACCCCCCTCTCTCTCTTCCCCGTAGAGGTTCAGCAACCGTAGCATCGTTCCAAGTACCATTTCTTCACGAGTCTTCTAAATGCATCAGGGGAATAATATATTAATGGGATTTATCATTTCATAATCATCACTGTGTTTCTTGGATATAGAGTCAGGATAAGGGTGTTCAGCAAATTGCAACTTCTTTCTCTTTTGTGAAGAATAGGTACAAAAGAGTTTGGAATTCTTGGAGCAAGGCATTAACTGAATGTTATTTTGGGCACATATAATAGTAACTGGAGGGAGTCCTTTGCCATTTCCCAGGCAGAAAATCTCAATGTTTTCCTAGATACTAGTGAGTAAAAACTGTAGAATGAGGGAGTGCCCAGTATCTAGATATTGGCCACATCCTTGTTAGCCTTCTCCAAAACCCTCAAAATGTGATTTTTTTCCCCAGCAAATTTGGTGATCCTATGGGGTCCCTATAAGATAGTTGTATGATTGTCCCAAGGTTCTTTTTTTTCAAAAGTCAACTGGACTTTCTTGGTATTATTTTCTTTGAAAATGTTTTTCTTCTCATCCAAGAAGCTTCTTCAGTTCTATCTTCTTGGATGAGAAGTGAAAAATTTCCAAACTGGTGGTGGATGGGGGGGGGAACCTACCTCAACTAAGCCACCCAAGAAAGCAGAACTCTTGAAACAGGCATTGTCTCGAAAGGAACTTTTATTAGGAGCTAGTGACAGCAGGGAAAACAAGGCGAGATCTGAGGCAAAACCTGTGCAAGCAGTATATTAAATCCACCATTCATTACTCCTCCCCCCAGGGTCCCAGTGTTCATTTGAATTTGAGCCAATCCACAGGTGGCATAGGGTTTTGGTAACTAGCTCTGATGGGGCGCTCTTCAAGGTCTCTCTCACTTCCTTCTGGCTCCAAGTGCCAACCATCTCCTAGATAAGGGTGATGCATTCCTTCTCCTGGGGGAAGGGCATAATGGGAAGACAGTGCAAAGCATCCCCAAGACATCTCCCCCCTCCCAACAGAGTGACAGGCCCTAAAAAATGGTTACAAAAGCAAGTATATTATAAGAAAGGAAGCAATACTTTTCTTTGGAGATCTGACAGGGGGAGAGACAAGAAACTCCAGTTGCCTTTTGAAAAAAGGCACCTTTGGGACAGCCATGACCTGGGTGATTGAGAATCTCCATAGACATGGTTGTAAGATGTTAGATGACTATTATTCTCCCACGATCTTAGCTTTTTATGTTTTTATTTTGTATTCATGTTTCAGTGTTTTAAATTTGCTGGCATTGTTTTAACTGTTGCTGTGTTGGTAGACCACCCAGCGTCACATTATGTGAGGTGGAAGGCCATATAAATTAGCTAAGTAAATAAACCATCTATTGTTCCTAAATCCCAAGTTAGAAAAATATTCCAAGTCTTTCAGTGAAGAATCCATTCTTTTATTTGTTCTATAATTCAAAAATCTCATTCATTTTCAAAGTTCCTCCATCGGTGAGAATTTTAAAACGTGCTTAGATTCCTGATTCACTTAATTGAGCTAAAGGGTGTTTTAAAAAATATTCAAATGTTACAAGTATCAAAGTTTTGTCAGCATTGCAAACAACAAAAGAAAGAGAAAAATAAAAATTGAAATGTGATACTTAGGATTTATTTTGATGCATTTCTTTCTCACACACACACTCTTCCAAAACTCTCTGAAGTGAAGAACTATGTTAAGAATGCATGTTGTCTTTTCAAGAATGAAAAGTTCTTTTAAATCACCATGAGGTAGTCTTTTCAAATGTCCTAGAAGGATGACAAATCGCGTGAAAGGAAGAAAGAGGTTATACAGTAGAACAGGCCTGCTGTTTCTTGTGCTGAAGTCAGAAGAAAATGCCAAGTGGGAAGGAATATAACTCTCTGACTCTATTTAAGATTCCAATAGAATGATTCTGCCTGCATTCCAATTTTCTTCCTAAATGCACGAAAAGGCAAAAAAAAAAAAAGCATCTAAATGTCAGAAAATCACCACATGTGACCAGATTCTTTGACAAGCAGTAATTTATTTAGTCCACCCTTGAGAAACTGAAGAGCTATTCTTACAAATGTTGGTACTGCTGTAATTGAAAGATTAGAAAAAGATTGCAGATTTCTTTTAGACTAAATACAATCCCAGCCATCTCTAAGAAACACAAATGAAAATAATTTATTGGAAGGAATTTGGTGTCGTAATTGTTTATGTGAACAATTGTTAGGTAGTGGAGAACATATTAGGAAAGTGATTCCTTTTTTCACTACAACTTCAATTTTGAACAACAGATGAGAATAGACACTATATTGTGTCAGAGCATTGTCAGAACATTCTCTGCCCATCTTTTCAACATTTTCATCAAAGTTGCAAACTGCTTAATTAATATGCATTTGGTTACCTCCATTTCCTTGTGCAAACAACACAGGAATTTGCCCAAGAATTAAAGTATTTGTTTCTGTACCTTTCATGTATGTCTCAATTTCTGCGTAAAGAGTTGAGTAAAAAAGAGAGTCTTAAAATTTTAGAATGGAATACTCACCTCAGAGGTGACACTGTAGGAGGAAAGTTGTTTTATGCTATGGTCCTCCCCCCCCCCAAAAAAAAAAAACCTGAGAAGGAATCTGATAGCACTATTTCTGACTAACGCAATTTATTCATGCCCTGTTGTGAATTGCATCTAACTTCATCAGATGTATGCAATGGCAAGATTGATGTAGGAATTGTATTATTAGGGAGAGGTGATGGATAGAAGGAGGAAAGATAGTTTGGTTATGCAGATACAGTTTATAGATGAGACAGATTATAATGATCTTATAAATTAACAGTTGCAGTATGTTTAAAAGCCTCTTTCTACTAATAAAGAGGAATTATCTGTAGCTCAGGGTTGAACTGTGGAGTCCTTGGTGCTCTTGTTTGTTTTCTTGCATATGTTTCATTACCCAACTAGGTGACAGGTAGAAGATGTTTCCTAGTTGTGTAATGAAATGTTTGCAAGAAAACAACTAAGCTCGGAGACCACCAAGAAAACCAATTGTGGAGGCCTTTTGAGATAGCCTGAAAAAATTTATGTATGTGTAAATGCAATGGTGCTGTTAATATGCTAGCTGAGAACTCTAGGAGGAGAAGTTCACACATCTTAAAATGCCAAGGTCGAGAAACATGGCATTAGAGTGTGTGAATAGGCTTCTAATTTTGGGGTACTTGTTGGGACTTGTGAGTGAATTTGTAGCTAAATTTGTTTCTGATTAGATTATATTTTAAGGCATTTTTCATATGCTTGCCATTGAAATGAAAGGAGATGCTTGGTGAAGTTTTGTACAGATTATTTCATCTGCCATTTTTAAACATCTATTGTTTTATGTTTGCATTTGTTATGATTTTTTTTTTTTTGCTGAAGGGAAAAATATACTTAAAGCAGGAAAAGATAAAAATGTGCTCAAATAGAGGTTGACTCTTGCTGATTACATAGACCTTTCTGTGAAATTTTCTTGGCGAGAGACAATATAGAAATGATGGCTATGGCTATCTCCTATCATTTTTTTTGTATCTGAAGGCAAAAACAAACACACACACACATACATACACAAACACACACCTCACTGTAGAGATAAAAAAGTAAAATTAAATCAGAGGAAAAAACATAATTGATTTAAACAAAGGATAAACACTTATGAAAATTGTATTAATATGTATGAATTTGTATGATATGTTTAAGAGAAGTAGAAAGATGTTTTTAACTTCTGCAGGGAGTACTTTTCTCCAGTACAACATTTATGCACATAAAAATAATCCCGTAGGACAAACCTTATTAATATCGCAAATAAATGGTGACCGAATGTGAATAAGTTTATTTCATTTGTAGAGGTTTTTTTATAGCTCTTTGTTGTGTTAATTAACCAGCCAGGACCACTCTACACATTTAAATATTACTGATCCAATGAAAGCTATATTTCAATTTTCCAGTATTTTGCAACAGAAACCTACCAGTTAATTCCAATTTGTTATGCTGAATATGCCGTGGTAAATATAAACAACAAACAAGGTTTATTGTGAACATTGTTGGGTGATTTTCTCCCCCACTCCCACCAACATCCTTCAACCACATGTTTGATTAATTCAGTAATAATTATCACAGTGTTTTATTCCTTGTTAAGTTCACCTCCCTCATTCTGCTGTTATTTGAGGTAAAAATATGCTTTTTGATTGCTAATACACTTTTTTGTGATTGTGCCTTTGTTTCTAATTTAAAGGAGAAATGCTTACAAAGCACACAATTTTTCCATCAGATGGATAGACAAATAATATTAATGATTATTCTCAAAGTCCATGATGGATATACAAAAGAGATAGCAATGCCTCAGATAGAAGGTCCATATAGAGAGTGGTAAGGACAGCTAAGAAGATTATAAGAAGCTTGCTTCCCATTATTCAGGACGCTGTTTATAAGCACGATGTGCATAGACCTCAAAGCATTGTTAGAGACCCCACATACACACATTTCACGATCTGTTTCTGTTGCTCCCCTCTGGGAGGAGGTTTCTAAGTATTTATAGCAGAATTACTAGATTCTGTATTAGCTTTGTTCCTTATGCCACCTGTCTTGTAAATTCACAGGATTCTTTATTTTTTTTTAACCATATATATGTATACATTCAAACTAGACTGTGATGTTTTTCTGTGTCATATATGTGTCGGTATGTGGGTATACGCATAATGATATTTTTTTGAGAGCTTAATACAATGAAATTTCATTTTAATGTATGCTGATTAGTATACATTAAGTGACAATAAAGTTTCTATTCTATTCTATTAATACAGCCTCTTTCTTTCTTCTTTCTTGATTTATTTATTCATAACTTTATATGGTCACCATTTTATACAGAACCCTAAGAACAGAACAGAACAGAACCCTAAGAACAGAAAACAAGTTAAAATAATCAGAAAACACAAGCAAGGCATTGCACAAGAAACTCAACTGCAAAACGCACACACACAACACACAAATCTATATTGGATTTATCTAACATCCTGGCTGAGTATTTGGAGAAAAATCCAGGTCTTCATATTCCAAACCAAGAGGGTTGGGGCACTCCAGATCTTAGGGGTAAGCTATTCTGTAGGCCAGGTACTGTGACAGAGAAGACATGATGGTTTGGAATGACATTGTTTAAATAGAAAAGATATCAGATCTAGAACGGCAGGCAGAGACCCTATAGATGTTATCTGCCTATAGCAGTTTTCCTCAACATTGGCAATTTTAAGATGCACGGACATCAACTCCATGAATTCCCCACTAGACCATGCAGTGTGAGTCATCTTACAGTGTCCATTAACTCTTTTTCCTCTGTCTATTCTTGTGCCTTGTGAAACACCATTCAGGAATAATGGTCACTGATGTAGCAACTTTGAATAAACCTACTATGCTAGTGTAGTACTGATGTACAGAATTCGTGCTAAGGGCCTTGTAGTCTGCTCCATGCTTGCATTTCCAGGCACCTGTGTTGCTTGTAAAAAAATAATGGAGTTCACTATCTTGACCACTATCTTGACTTTTTTTTAATCCACTCCTATAGTCACCCTTGTGTAATCCCTCTGTAGGCATAAAGCCAGCTGGGTGACCTTAGGCCAGTTATTCTCCCTTAGCCCTAGGAAGCAGGCAATGACAAACCACTTCCAAAAACCTTCCCAAGAAAACTGCAAGGACTACACCGGGCAGTTTTCTGACCTAAATGTTGACTTGAAAACACACAATCAAACAAAGACTGATGCAATTATCCTTTGTTATTGCTTAGCATGTTAGTGTTTTTATCATATTGGCCCTTGGTTTGGTTTTTGATTTGGGTATACCATGCCATTTTGTGTACTATACAACTGTGCAGTGTTAGAATAAATATATAGCTATATAATTTTTTGTTCCACCCCATTTTTTGTGAAGTACTATCCCTTTTTATAATGCAATTCCTGATATGTCTTCAGCTCAGAGAAATGTATGCAGCACTGTACTAACAGGTGTGGGTTCTTTGTTTGTAGTCATCCTGAGAAGAGCAGTTTCTGTGTGTGTGTGTGTGTGTGTGTGTATGTATGTTTGCAAAACACTGGATTTTAAAAGGCACTGACAAAATTGTTGGAATATTCAAACACTACCCTGCAGTGACACCAAGAGGTAGGAAACTATACGCTATATCATTTTACTGATTTATGTCAAGGAATGGACATGCTAAATCCGACTGCTGGCATCTGACTTTGTTCGTTTGTAGGACACATCTTTCTGCCAGTATCCCCCATGCAGAAAATCCCTGATTCCAACTTTGGCATCTGCAAATTAAGAAGTAATCAGATAGCCAAAAAGGAAAACATCTCTGGGAGTAACTCCTATAGAAAATCAACAACAATTAGAGTGAGTGATGCTTGGTTTAATGAACTTGAGAAGTTTGATAAGCTGGTATTCAGCCATACCTTCTTGCTGACTAGTTAAGTATCAGAGTTTCTATGCAGAAGCCCAAACAAATGCTTTGTGTTGTCTTCTGCTTGCTTTATTGATATACATCTAATAACATCTAATATGAAAATATCATCCTGGCTTTAACATCTACAATTCTTAGAAATATGTGGTTCCCCATTTTGAATTCAGAATTCCACAATGTGTAGTTTTTTCTTGTGATCTGGCTTAGAAATTTTGAGGTTCATATATTACATTTTTCTAAAAATTTTGATTCATAAAGTGCAGCATTGTCAAACCCAATTGGCTATGGCCATTGAAGATTTCAATTTTTCAGTTTTCCCATTCCTTATATGAAGATGATCTGCATGAAAACCAAAAAAGCTAATACAATCCTGGGTTATATAAACAGAGGCATAAAATCAAGATCCACACGAAGTATTAGTACCGCTTTATAAAAACCTAGTAAGACTACACCTGGAATACTGCAACCAATTTTGGTCACCATACTACAAAAAAGATGTTGAGACTTTGGAAACAGTTCAGAGAAGAGCAACTAAAATGATCAAAGACATGGAGACTAAAACATATAAAGAACGGCTATAAGACTTGGGTTTGGCTAGTTTAAAGAAAAGAAGAAATAGATATGACATGATAGCAGTATTCCAGTATTTGAGGGGCTGCCACAAAGAAGAGGGGGTCAAATTATTCTCCAAAGCACCAAAGGGCAGGACAAGAAACAATAGTTGGAAACTGATTAAAGAGAGAAGCAACCTGGAATTAAGGAGAAACTTCCTAACAGTGAGGATAATTAACCAGTGGAACAGCTTGCCTTCAGAAATCGTGGATGCTCCATAACTGGAGATTTTTAAGAAGAGACTACATAGTCACTTGTCTGAAATGGTATAGGTTCTCCTGCTTGAAGACCTCCAAGGTCCCTTCCAGCTCTATTCTATTCTAAAACATTCATTCCATCAGCTTCCTGGTGGATCAGATTTCTGACTTCTCTTACTCAGCACAACTTTCAATACCAATTGTGTAGCAGCGATGATCTCATCTCCTTTCTTTCCTCATTGTCTTGCTTTTGTTCAAAAACAGCCGCCTTATTTGTGGCAAAGCAAAAAAACCCATTCTGTCTGATTGTGAGCAGACAATACATCACAAATAATTTAGCCTTCTCTCTTTGAAAACACAAGCCAAGCTTTTAAAACATCGCCTGTTCTAATAGCATACACACACTCATAAACACAAACAAGCCTGAGCATATGTCATTCCAGCAGCCATCACCCTGTCAAAATGCCCCTGAGCAGAATTCTTTCTCCTTGTTGGAAACAGCCACCGTCGCAGCAGTGAATGTTCAAGTTGTTAGACAGCAAGTAGTCTGAGAAAGATGACAGCTGGCTTGTCAGATGTTAATGCTAAAGCACTTGTGTTTGTACATTACAACAATAATGTGTTGAGCTTTTATTTCTGCATTAGTGTATACAAGGCCAAGGCTGTGAAACTGCCTCCTAAAGGCTGTAAGCTAAACAAGATGAGTCTGTAATGCTTTCATGCATCTTACCACAATCCTGCTCCATGTAAATTATCAGTGTTTCTATTTTTGTTTGCATCACCCAATGTTTTCTTGACAGAAACATCTGCTGCTGAAAAGGAAATTTAGTATTAACTGCTTGGAGCAAAATTAGTTACCTAAAAGGAAATATTTGAGTAGAAATGCTGGTCATAGTGGAACTGATTGGTATGAAAATTTTCTGAAGATTTACAAATAACTTTTTTAAAAAAATAAAAGATAAATATTATAACAGATAACAGAATAACAATGTTGGAAGGAACCTTGGAGATCTTCTAGTCCAACCCCTGCTCAAGTAGTAGACCCTATACCACTTCAGACAAGTCCACTCTCTTCTTAAAAACCTCCAGTGATGGAACACCCACAATTTCTGAAGGTAAGCTATTCCACACATTAACTGTTCTCTCTGTTAGGAAAATTTCTCCTTAGTTCTTCTCTCCTTGATTAGTTTTCCATCCATTGTTTCTTGTCTTGCCTATTGTTGCTTTGGAAAATAGGTTTTGATCCCTAATTTTATAGTTTATAATTGATACCAGTAAATATATATGCTTGATTTCTTTATTATTGAGGACACTACATAGAATACTGTTTGATAAAGAAATGTTTCTCCTTTTTCCTAACCAATTCCTGGACGACAGAGGCCTGGCTTTTCAATTTGATTTCTAGGTGTAAGAGGTTTTTGAATAAATTACAAAAATTTCTTAGGTATGGATGCGCAATGAAGTGGTCTAAATGTCCTATTTCAGTGTACAATCATTTCTCCATCAGTTTTGCAATTTCCCTACTTTACCATATTTATACTACATTCCAAAGAAGTTAATCTCCTGTAGCTTTTTCAGCAGTGGGACAGTGATTTGAGTGAGTGAGTGAGTGAGTGAGTGAGTGAGTGAGTGAGTGAGTGAGTGAGTGAATATCAATCAATATCAAACTGTGGGTACTCAATTGCTGGGGTTCTTCAAAAAAAGATTGGACAACCATTTGTCCCAGACAGAGTAAGGTCTTCTGCCTTGGGCAGGGGATTGAATTAGAAGATTCTGAGATCTCTTCTAACCCTATAAGTCTATGATTCCTTACCTATGCATAATCAAATCTACTCTTAGCAACCACATAGATTTCTTCCATGGTGATCTGTCCCTAGTCTAGTCTATTGTACTTGGGTTGATTTCTTTGATGATCTATCAGTTTGTGCATTCTATTCTCAGGAGTCTTGTCCAAGACCAATGCTCAAAAATGTGAATACTTCTCCTATCCTGCTTCTTCAAAGAACAACTTTCACTTCTATAGGTTATCACAGGGAATACCATTGCTTGTCCTACTCTGATCTTCATAGGGATAGAAACATCATGGCATCTGAAAAAGGTCTCATTTTACAAGAATTTAATAGCTGCAATATGAAAGGCTAGTCTGCAGTGTATTTCTTGACTGCTTGTTTCTTTAATGTTGTTGATTGATCCTAAAAGATAGAAGCTATCTATCACATCAATATCTTCATTATCAATTCTGTTGTTGAAAAAAACTCTCCATCCTCTGAAGAAATTCAGAGAAAATTTCCATTTAATTTCTCTATTCATGAATTTGTTGGCAATTTCAAATAGGTAATTCCTTTGTCTAGTACCACTTAATGATAAAAAAATGGGCTGATCAATGATTTCTAGTCTCCTGGGAACTGCTTAAAATTTCTTATGTACTGTATGAAGGAATCTCTAAAAGCTTATGTCAGATTTTCTATGAATCACAGAGAATAGGACAGACGTAGCCCTGGCCAAATTCTTAATTATTGCCTTACAATTTTGTGAAATGAATTAAGAATTAAGAGACAGCATGCTGGGGGCTGACCTGTGGATGGAATAATCAATATATTTTTGAAGATGAGAAATATATATATATAAATAAAGAATGGCATGCTATTCCAAACTATGGATATGGACTCACATAGGGAAGCATGAAAGTAATCTACTTAGCTAATGTTTCTACATTGTCATACTCAAGTACTCCATAAAATTTAGATTCAGATAGTCAAAAGCATTTAAGCAATGTACAAATGTATGTGGTTTAGTAAATAGAAAGTTATGCTGAAGAAGGAAATTGTCAGCTTTTCTTACACCAGCAACAACCAAAGCAGACAATTGGACTTTCAAACATATTTTTTGGAAATAGAAGATCATTCACCTGCCTCCTTCATGTTTCACTGAGTCACACTTAAAGGTGTCCAGTAGCATGCATCAAAAAACATTCTACAAAGACAAAAACTATATTGTGCTTAACAGAGTTGGGTATTAGGAATTCATTTGCAAAATAAATTGAACCTAATGTTGACCTTAAGGAAGGCTGGGGGCAAAGGTATTTATTTGTTTGCTCATTTTCTGGCTTAGCATATTGTCCAAACTTTTCCTTTTTAGTTAGGCTATAGTTCAGTGTATTATGCTATCAGAAAATGAGTTTATTCCATAAGCTGGTTAAGCATGCTTGATGAACTTAGAGCGGTAAATTAAACCTATGAATAATACCATGTAGTCTGGACTCCTGCATGATTGGAATTCCAGATCCATCCTAAAGCTTGGCTTTTTCTTCTTTGCAAATTAGACTCAGGCATAAAAATAGGTCAGATGATAGCAAGGGTTTTATAGCAAGCAATATCATAGGTAGGATACCTACTTGCTGTGTTCAGAAATTACATACGCTATTTATTGGATACCAATAGCACTTAGACTTATATACTGCTTCAGAGTGCTTTACAGCCCTCTCTAGGTAGTTTACAGAGTCAGCATATTTTCCCCAACAATCTGGCTCCTCATTTTACTCACCTCAGAAAGATGGAAGGCTAAATCAATCTTGAGCCAGTGAGAATCAAACTGCTGGCAGCCGGCAGTCAGCAGAAGTAGCCTGCAGTACTGCATTCTAACCACTGTGCCACTATGGCTCATAATATATAGAGCTCATAATATATGAAAACAAGTTTTATAAAAATCATTAAGGATATTTTTATGGCATGTTATGCACAAGAAAGTTCTCAAGATTAATTTTTGTTTAGATATTCACAAAATGTGGACTTAAGAGCAGTGTTTCATGCCCATAAAGTATATTTTAAAAGTCCTTCATGTCTTCCCCAAAGGGAAAGAAATACATAGCCATCCCAGTAAGATACAAATTTACATTTCATATGGAAAGTATTGACATCATCGTGACAGTCTTCAATCAAGAACATCTCTGGAGGGCAACAAGTTCTTCAGTGGACTCCTTTTCTATTTCCCTGTAAATAATATATTATGAATTAGCTGAGGCTGCATCCAAAATGTAAGCAATCAAATATTCACCAGCTTGATTAGTGAAATAATTAAGCATTCCCATCACTTTTCCTGGGGAAACAAAACAAAAAGAAATCTGAAATTACAATACTGATGGAAGATAATAGAAATTTGCTTTCTGATATTTGAAGAGCCACCCGATGCTAAAATAATATGATCATACTGGAACAAAATGGAAAAATGTATTCTTTTTTCCAAAGATAATGCAAAAAAATAGTTTAGAAACTATCAGAGTTTATTCTATTTATTCTGAAAGAGTCTGAACTAAAAGAAAGAAAATATGTATTTTCCTCTGCAAGATATTATAAAAAAACATAATGAGAAGGAATTACAGGATTGTGTTTTGAATTATATTATGCATTACAGAAAGAACTAAATTAAATTAGTCCTTTCTCTTCCATCTGCTAGGGATTTTGGTCTACATGGTAAAATGTGAAAAGGGAAAAACATTCTATACATTTCTCTTCCTAGTAAGTCATACAGTAAATCTTTCAGTAGTACTATTAATTACACAGAACTCCAACATTTTATAGGGACATAGGAATTTTTCTTCAGTCCAAGTGAGACTACTCGATCTCAACCTTGGCAACTTGAAGATGTGTGAACTACAGCTCCCAGAATTCCACAGCCAGCATTCTCCACTTGACCTTTTATAATCATAGAAACAATGCAGTGTTAGAACTGTGATCAGCTATTATTAGTAAAAATTAAGAGTGAAGGGAAGCAAAACTGGGCCCGTATTTTGGGCATGGCTTCACAGTTATCCAGAAAAGGACTGATACTTTTTATATATTTGTAAACGGAGTGGCATAGTAGCCTAGTGGTGAAGATGCTCACCTCCCATTTGGAAGGTTGACAGTTCAATCCTAGATAGTGGCAGATATTTCTCTCTCAGGGAGCAAAGAAAAAATATCTGCTGTGCAGGGCATCAGGAAAGGCATCTGGCCAGTAAATGCTCAGCTCCATCCAGTTGCCCCAATCCTATCCCTAAATTAAGGGATTACAGGGTCATAAAAGAGAGTTTATGTATTTGTAAATGACTATATATATTAGACAGAGTTAAGAGAGACATGGGAAAAACTTATTATAGGGATAATGGGATCTGCATGTGTGAATGGGGAGATTACTTCAGAAGGGTGGAGTAAGGAAATTGACCTGCTCTTTTAAGAAATAAAATGTGTTTTGTGGGATAAATTTCCTAATTTGGGCAAGATTTTGATTCCCACCAATATATGAAGATAAATTTGTTTTTCTATATTTGAGTGAGCGACTCCTAAATCATAAGGTTCTTTCATTTCTCTCCAATTATGAAATAGCTCAGATTCTCTGTAAGATTAAGATTTAATTAAAAACTACTCTTATCTACAAGAAACATGACATTATACAGTAAGTGAATTGTTCTTGTAGATTTTCTAAAGATAAGACTGTTGATAACTGAACAGTCTATACTCCCAGGAAGAATGAAAAAAAAAAAACAAATATTTCCTTCAGAGGGCTGGAACATTACACTACCACAACATTTGTCTATGTATAACCGTTTATGGAGGAGTAGTTGTCCTGAAGAAGAGAAATTTAGCTTTAGCTATTCTAAATTTCTTTCTTATTACAGTCATTCCATTTTCCCATGCAACCTCATCAGCAGTGAAATTTAGTTTTCCATGCAATTTGCCTGGTATATAGAATTAGGTACAGATAATCCTTGAGTTACAATCACATTTGAGACCAACATTTCTGTTGCTAAGCAAGTCAGCTGATAACTGAGTTTTTCCCCATTTTACAATCTTTCTTGCTACAGTGAATCATTGCAATTAAGCTTGTTAAGTTAGTAACACAATTGCTAAGTAAATCTGACCTCCCTATTGACTTTGCTTGTCAGAAGATCACAAAAGGAATCACATAACCTGAGCCAGTTGCAAAGCCCCAAGTTTTGATGATATGGCCATGGGGATGTTGCAACAGTCATAAGTGTAAGATATGGTCATAAGTCACTTTTTTCAGTGCTGTTGTAACTTTGAATGGTCACTAAATGAATGGTTGTAAATTGAGGGCTACCTGGAGAGGTAGTGTGTTCTTACTGAGGAGATATCAGATTTCCATGTGAGAGGCAGAAAAGGGAATAATCTGAAAAAGGTTCATGCTTCAAGCTGGGAGTTTTGCTTTAGACCTATCATATCCACACACAAACAGATCCCATGAATGCAGAATTGCTAATCTGCCAGCCTGATCTGATAACTAATAGATTTTAAAAAAAAACTGAATAAATTCCTTATCCTGTTAGATTTTTCCTTTGATCTACAAAATCCACAAGACTTTTTTCTTCTTGATCCCAGTCAGAGAGTGTTAGTGTTATTTTAATTCAGAAGATGAGATGACAACAACACACCCAATTTTAATTTTGATCTGTCAAGATTTTGGGTAACTTCAAAGTGGTGGATTTTTGCTTTAATCCAAAAAGCACTTTATCTCACTGAAAATGTATTTTAATTAGTAATGACCTAAACTAATTCTTCCCACCTCCTATTTGTTTCCATTGCATTTTCACAAATGAAGGCAAATACACATGCAATAATGTTGCAGGATCCAGTCTGGGTTGGTCACCAGGACCAGGGGTTTAGTCTTCTGAGCTTTTGGATTCATGCTGGAGTCCATCCTCAGGGAACTTCTCTCTAGCTAGAGAGGCTAGAAAGAAGTTCCCTGAAGATGGGCTCCAGCATGAATCCAAAAGCTTGGAATGCAAAACTCCTGGTCCTAGACCCAGATGAGATCCATTGCATTTCCCCTGTGCTACCTTAGATTGTATGGAAAGAAAAAAAAAAACCATGACCCTACTATGTTCATTTCTTTAGACAATGATTTTTCCATTTAGATGGAGAGAATCTAGTATTTCTATTAAGCCTAAACAAAGTGCTAATATAATTCTTCAAGCAGTATATAAAAAATTCATTATCCCTTTGAAGGCTAAACAAGTTGGAGCACCAGCAGAATAATGCAGTGGATCTTACTTACGATCAGCATCTCTCCTGAATTGTGTGCTGCATGCACAGATGTTATTTATTGACAACAAAACTCAAGAAAATGCCTGGCTGGTATTCAGTGTTTATTAAAGTGGACCCTGGAGGTATTAGAACAGAGATCGCTGTCCTTTGTATGAAAAAAAATGCCCTATTGCATATATCACATAACATTAATTTTGTAAATCTATTCCTTAAGCCACCAGTTCCTCAATATGATTAGGATATAGATTTTCACAGTATAAGGAATACCACATCAGATTTCTTTGTAATGTGATGGAACCCCTACTGTGTATGAAATGAAGGAGACCAAATTTTTAGCAGCTCCTGAGGACAGAACAAAATTAATCAGCTCTAAAGGTAACCAACCTACACCAGTTTTTCCATTATTTAAAGCTATACCGATAGAGATATAGACTAAAATTCTTATGCAATCCATTAACATTTTCCAGGGAAAATTGACATATATTACAATTTGGAGGATATTGAGTTGTCCTGTTGAAGAGGTGGAGCCAATTGAGGTAGAAGCTCCAGGAAGCAAGACAATCCTGGGATGGAACTGGAGAGAACCCTTTAATTCTATGTCTCCAGATCTCAGAGAGCTTCCGATACAGAATCATCAGCTCAGCCACCAGCTAGCTCTGAAAAGGTGCCAAAAGATACTCCTGGATGAAGCTTCTGCTCAAATGTAAACTCAGATCTAAGATCATCCCCAACTGAAGACCTGATTCCTTAAGAAAGCTAGTTAATGCATAATAAGGGGGTCTATATTGTTCTTCTTGGTTTCACTTCCAAGATTCTATTCCAAGAAACTATCAAGATGTCAACAATTTATAGACTGTTTCCACTTGGGTGAAAGCCAAAAGAACTATTATAATCATATAATAAGGAAAGGATAATACTAGACCTGGCTTGCCACAATGGACTGCTGATACATTTGCAGTACCTGATTTGATATGGGGTGGGAGGACTATTATAGAAAAGGAGTAAAAGGCAGAGGGGAATGTAATCAACTTGGTCTAGCACAAGGACATATTTTATTTATAACATAAAATTTCAAACTTTTTAAAAAGAACTTCATATTGGTATCACTACATATTTTATCAGTTTGATATAATATAATATATATCTCAAACAAAGATGAGCATAATGGGAGGAATTAGTTTGGAGAATTCTTCACTGTAGAACCTATTGTTTTAACATGCTTTCCTTCCTATTCAATGGCATCCTCATTGCTTGGAGTTCTGCTTCATTGGAAAGATAAAAGCTGAACTAGCAGATTTCCAAGGTTCCTCCCGATCCTTCTATTCTATGATTCTTTGATTCCATGATCAGTGGTGTCTAACAAGTTGTTTAAACCTCTACAAATCCAATCTGCTTTTATTTTATTTTAAACTGTGGGCAGCAGTTTAAATGACGTCTCTTCATCATTTCACTATGTGGTCACCATTGAAAGAAAATATAGATAGGAATATGGAAGAATTATATATTGGATGCAATATATATCATTCCATCACTCCATTGCAGAGGTGCAGAACTTGAAGATCCAGGATTATCTCTTTAAAAAGCTTGAAAACAAATTGGAATTGTTAATGTGTCAGGGAAATGATTATGTCCCTCATAACATGATGAACCAAACTCTACCCTTTCAGAATTGCATCATGACATCACACAGAAATACATAAGCCATGATGTCTTTATCACCACTTGCCACCCACACAGACATGGTTTTTTGTTTTTGTTTTTTGCATATATTTCAAAAAGTAGTTGCGCCCAGTGCTTTTATGGTTTGCAATCATTAAATTTCAATTTGAGAATTCAGGCATAGTGTTGCACTTTAGAGAATGTCAGCCTCTTTCCTAAGTCTTCCCTTTCTCATCTTAAGGACAAGGTAAATGTAGCCAGGTAAGCAACTGGATCATTTGGCACAAGGGATAGAAAAAAGAAGAATTTGATGTTAAGAAAGAATCCAGTAAGGAGGAACAAGATATGATAAATTGCAATGAAAAGTAGAAACGTTGATTAATGGAAGGCTACCAAACTTACCTACCTAAACCTAATAGGAACATTAAACTTTTAGTAAACCTTTGGGGCAATTCCCTCACTAACCCTGACCTTTATATTCCATCAACCTCTTGAATTCAATGTTAAGTTTGTTTACTCAAAATGTGGCTTTCTAGAAGAATGAGAGCAGTTTCCAAGGAGGATCATTCAGACTCTCTAATCAATGTCTTGTATAACCTTAACAGGTAATTTCTACAGTTTCTGATTAGAATAAGGTTCAGCCTTATCATAGAAAAATCAGCCCAGATTACAGCCTTTTGAAGGATATTTCTAACACATGGGAACTGACATCCAGACCCCCCCCCAAAAAAATGGGTTTTCTATACCTTATAGCCAAAAGATTTATTGTTCCGCCTAGATTCAGTGGAACTGATCAAAGCATACTTAACCAAATCTTCTGTATAGAAAAAATAATCCAGCAAGCAATGTGGATATTCTGTACTCATCAGAGTGTTATATATTCTGTTTTATAGATCATCATATTATTTCATCCCTCAAGGATTCCTGGAGAGATTAAAGTATATATAATCACTTGAAACTAATTGTGTAAATATACGGTTGACAGAATAATTACTTTTCAGGAGTTTAAACAAAGCCATGGTGACAGGTTAACACAGTGCTTTTTTTTCTTTAAAAAAAAGGTGCCGGAACTCACACATGTCATACAACCCGCCTTGCCTACCCTATAAGGTTCCATCCAAAAAAGGTGCCAAAACTCCGTTCTGGGTGTTCTATGAGAAAAAAAGCCCTGGGTTAACAGCTGGGCAGTCATGTAGCATGGATCAGCAGAAAGCCATCCAAACTAAACCTCTCAACCTATCCAGATCTATACTCTAGTTCAATTTATATACTCTAGACTTCTATGGGACAAATGTATGCTTTATAAATTAGGTTCACACTTCCAAGTTTCAAAAAAATCTCTGGAGACTGTTTTTGTTTGTCCTGGCAAAAACAAAATGCCAATAAAGAGTTGGCATTCAGTTTTGCAACATATGCGTGGAATTTTGTACAAAGAGAAACAAAGGAGAAAGTGATGGGTTGAAGCCAAAGTCAATTGACATGACAAAATCATATATCAAATTTGCTTTATTATTCTGGAAAGTGAAGGAGTTAGCACCCCTTTCTAACATACTATATTTACAGTAGCCACTGCAGAAACGTCATACCTCTAAAATGGGCTCTGCTGGATCCAGACAAAACCCATCAAATCTAATAAGTTATTTCAGCATAACATTCAGATGTGTACAGATAGGATGTATGAGAAACAAAACATTAACACTCGTATTCCCTAACAACTGCCATTTAGTCTCATGCCTCTAATTTAATTAAGAGCATTAATTAAATCAACTGAAATTGAACTCATAATGCACAGAACAATAAGTTTAGCTTGGTCCTGAAGTGCAAGGCAGAAGGGAAAAATGAATTTGAAATCCTGATGCATTAAACTTTGACTCCAGAATTTCAAACCACTTTGTTGGCTAATAGGAGGGTAGTATATCAGAATGGATATGTAGTATGGCTGTGGGAGTTGGACCATAAGGAAGTGCACCTTGAGTGCCAAAGAATCAGTGCTTTTGAATTGTGGGATTGGAGAAGACTCTTGAGACTTCCTTTGGACTGCAAGGAGATCAAATCAGTGAATCCAAATGGAAATTAACCCTGACTGTTCTTTGGAAAGACAGATAATGAAGCTGAATCTTAAATACATTGTGTCCATTCTTCTGATCTCTTAGATAACAATAGCAATAGACTTAGACTTATATACTGGTCCACAGTGTTTTGCAATACTATATGAGAAGTTTTAAAAGTCAGTATTATTGCTTCCAATGATTGGGGTTCTTGTTTTACTGACTTCAAAGGATGGAAGGCTGGGTCAGCCTTGAGCGTATAAGGATTAAACTCTAGGCTGTGGGTAGAGTTAGCCTGCACTACTGCATACTAACATCTGTGCCACTGGGGTTTTTCAAGGCCTTCCAGGAGTTCAGTCTTCCACAATCTAATGTCCTCCAGATTTGTTCTCTAACAAAGTTTAGAGGATCTTTAAGGATATTCTAGTTCTAGGATTCTAGTCATTCTAGTCCTTAATAGAAGTGGATTGCCCAGTTTTGGGAAATTTGTTGATCCCTTATTTTCACAAATATATTCAATTATCTAGTTATTAGGATAGGGTATTTGCTCTTCAACTGGATTTCAACCAAATCTTCCACCTCTGATATCAGGGAGTCTGAATCTTGGTGTATGACACTTATTTTGTGTGAATTCCCTCACATATTTGTGTGTGTGTGTGTGTGTGTGTGTGTGTGTGTGTGAGAGAGAGAGAGAGAGAGAGAGAGAGAGAGAGAGAGAGAGAGAGAGAGAGAGAGAGAGAGAGGAAGGGAGGGAGGGAGGGAGGGAAAATATTAAAACATCTGGTGGAAAGATCCAAAGGACCAACTGGATCATCTACTAATGAAAAGGTCTTGTTTTCTACAAATTGCCTACAAGATTTGTGATTTTACTTCTGCAAAATCTGATGCCCAGGTTACCTAGTTTCTATAGTTCTGAGAAGAGGATGCATTCCAACACTATTTTTATTTCTTAATTTTTTTATCCCACCTTCATTACTTTATAAATAACTCAAGGTGATGAACATACATCATGTTCCTTCCTCTTCTTATCTTCTCCCAAACCTTGACAACTCTGGGAGGTAAGCTGGGAGGAAACAGAATGACTGGCCCAAAGTCATCCAGCTATCTGGAATTTTCTTTTCAATCTCTCAAAAGTTTTCATTGATTTCAAAATATGTTTTTTATGTAATTTTTAAAATATTTAATCCCCCCTGCCCCTCAGTTTCACTTTGTGGTATTTTTAGTGGGGACAGAATGGGCTACTGCTAATGTTGTTTTCTGTAACACAATTTTTTTACCCTTTTGAAGCTCATGGTTGCCTGCCCTTCACAGTCAGAAAAGACCTCATGGAAGGAATTCATTCACTATATTCCTTTGAAAAGTTGGAAGGTTACAGCTTTCTGGTAAGAAGATTGTAGAAGAAAAAGTGGATTACTTGTACATAACACTTGGCCGCTAGCTAACTATAAACCTTAAAAAGTCACACTCCATGGATAAAATGTAACTAACCTTCTCTTTCAAAGAAATATTCTCTTTTATTGGTCAAACCAATCTTTCTAATTATTATTTATTTTCAATTTTTAATTAAAAAGGCAGATGGGAAACTGACATTCTGCGTAATGAATCCCTTGCCTCTGCTTATTTATTTATATTTATTTAACAGATTGTGAAACCTATCGCTAGGGTCCCTTGACAATGGAAAATTATACATAGAATTGGGAATGCTACAGAAAAGAACTAGCAATCAACCAAGAAAATCCTGTTTTTAAAAGCTACATTTTTCTGGACTTTTTTTAAAAACAAGAAGGGTACTCTATTTTACTCAGCAGGGCATAAATGTCAAAAATTGGGTTAAAATCAACCCCAGACCTCAGCAAAATATGCATTTTATTTTGTATGCTACTGCAGAGATGGGGAAATATATAAATGATCCCAAGTCTTACATTGCTTTAAAGGCAATATATAGCACTCCATATTTTGTCAAGAACCAGATTAACAGTCAGTATAAAAAATATGGGAGTAATGGGATCTGTTCAAATTCTTCCAGATTCCAAACAATGATTTATTTTGAGCATGTTCAATTTTCCCTTTCTTGTAAAAAACTCAGAAACAAGCTGGAAGCAATTATTTACCTTTGGATAGATGAATAGACTGACCTGCCAGCCCTCTTGGAGATGTGCAAGCTTCACATGACAGCTGTTTTGCACAAGGAGCAATAACATTTAGACTTATATACCACTTCGTCATGCTTTAGAGCCCTCTCTAAGCGGTTTACAATATTAGCATACTGCAGCATTCTGAAGTCACACAACCATTGTTGCTAAAAAAAGCATATACTTCCATTTTTTTTGCAAAAAAATTACATTTACTTGTAACAAACCATTGATTTTCTACTAATTCTGACATTCATTTAACAACTGCACACTTGCTGAACAACTGTTTAATGACCACTGCAGAAAAGGTGGTAAAATTGGGTTGACATTTCTTTGACTATTTTCAGTTTTACGTTTATGAACTTACACTGGGTATATTAAAATGCTATTTTTAATGCAAGATAGTTTTAGTATAATTTTAAAAAGTGGATATGTACATGGATGGATGTATAAATGCATATAAGCTAATTTTATATTTTAATGGGTTTATTTAATTTTCAGAAAAGACAACAGCTACAGTTGAACAGATAGTTTAAATATTTGAGTAACTGCTGCTCAATACTGTATAGCATTAATAAAAGATGCTAAGCAAAGTACATTGAGCTGTTTTCATAATAAAAAGAAAAGCAGGAAATATGAATTTTTGAGTTTAGTAACAAAGTGTCCACTATGTTATTGTTTATAAATATTAAAAGGAAAAGAGAAATAAGAGGGAGTAAGAAACATCTCTGAAACTAATACAGATTTCTTAAATATTTGATTTCTGATTTCCCTTTCTTTATTCTCCAACTGCTTTGCAATATCTTTTAAAATAAACTTTATAAACCATGCTCTAAATATTTGCATTGGCATTGCTGTCTGTCTATCTTTCTATCTATCTATCTATCTATCTATCTATCTATCTATCTATCTATCTATCTATCTATCTATCTATCATCTATCATATCTATTTATCATCTATCTTTCCTGAAGCCATTCTTGCTTGAATATAATTAAACTTCTGTTTAACTTTGAGTGACTGGATCTCAAAAATGTTTGGTATGTGAAGAGAATATGTTTTGCACTTATTCCTAATTAAAATTGTGTGTTACATAACAGAAAATTTGAACAAATATGATTGTTCTTTCTGAAATAAAGCTCCAACAAAACTAGGAAGTTTGATATGACTGTAGGCTGTAATATAATAATGTATCACATTTTCTCCAGGTGTAGAATAAAAAGAACAAATAAAAAGAGCTCACAAAGATGATGCTCTACTAGGTCGTCATTCCATACAGATAAAGTTAAAAAATATAAACCCAATTATATTTTTGAAAACCTGATAAAGACCAACATATCTTATTCCAATGTAAAATAATTATTTTACAAATCTGACTTACAAAATAAGTTGTTTTCTTTCCACTTGCTATTGGCTTCCCTTTTTGGGGTCTCAAGAAGGTAGGTATAGAAGGTTGATGAGTTCAGCTTCTTATGGAAAGGACTCTGTAATAGTAGTAATAGTAGTAGTAGTAGTAGTAGTAGTAGTAGTAGTAAGTAAAATTGGAAGGGACCTTGGAGGTCATCTAGTCCAATCCCCTGCTCAGGCAGGAAACCCTATACCATTTTGGACAAATGGCTGTCCAGTCTCTTCTTAAAAACTTCCAGTGTTGGAGCATTGACAATGCTTGATTGTGTAGGAACTATAGTGTGCTAGCAATATCTGTTAGAGATTTTGCAGCGATACTGCATGAAGATTGGTACAGCATGAAGAGTAAAACTAGTAAAGCATAATTTTCTCATGGCTATGCCAGAAAAGTCATTTTATAAATATGGGACAGAAACCATCAATGCTGGGAAACTAGCAATTATGTGACCATTGACTTTAAAGGGAGGAGAAAGATGTCCACTATTTAAGCCTGTGCTCTAACATAGTCAGGGCACAATTCTAGGGTACTTTGTTTACAGGGCTTCTTAATTCTTGCATACAATCTTGTGTTTATTGAAAAGATGAAGTACAAAGTCAGCATGTAGAATAGAAATAGCACTTAGACTTATGTACCATTTCAAAGTGCTTTACAGCCCTCTCTAAGTGGTTTACAGAGTCAGCATATCTCCCCCAACAAACTGGTCTTTATTTTACCAACCTCGGAAGGAGGGAAGACTGTCAACCTTGAGCCAGTGAGGATCGAACTGCTGGCAGTTGGCAGAGTTAGCCAGCAATACTGCATTCTAACCTCTGTGCCACCAGAGCTCTTTTGAATGAGAGTGAATGAATGAGAGGGAATGCTCAAGATATAGACAGAGAAGGACACCGGCATATAGAAAGTGGTGTTTATAGACTTGCCATCCCATCCTTACTGGTAGAGCAGTAAAAAAATGGGTTGATGCTAGGAGCATAGCACCTATTTACTTATTGTTAAGAGATTTAATGCTACCCTACAGGTTTTTTTTTTTTTTTGTTAAAAAATAGGATCTTTATGCCCACATTTAGAGTGCTGAGAACTGAGCAAAGCTCTAAGTTATATTGGTAGAACCAGTGCAGAAATAAATAGTCCCTTTAGCAGAATTAAATTGAGATTTGCAGCTGGCCACATTCACAAAGCTGAGAAAAATGAATGCGACAGAAAACAAAGTCACCTCAAACAGTCAGACGAGCAGAACTGTTTAATGAGGATTTAAACTAATTGGCCAGTTAATCATGACAATTGCATGAGTTATCCTCCACCACATCAGCGTTTCTTAATATATGATAATGATAACAATAATAATATATGAAATTGAAAGATACTGTATATCTCCTACAACAATCCAGAAGCAGTACAAAGTTCATTAAACTTGCAAAGCTACTGTATGAATCTCTTTGAAGCCCATCGCTTCTGATTTGCAGGTTTGAAGCAGATTCCCCCTCATTTTGTGAATAAAGAGGAATAAAATAATCATCTAATCTATATCTAATTGGAGTCACCAAAATGTTTAAAGAAATAAAAGCAAATGCATTTAGAACATCAAGAAGGGATGGATGGATGGATGGATAGCAATAGCAATAGCACTTAGACTTATATACCACTTCACAGTGCTTTACAGCCCTCTCTAAGTGGTTTACACAGTCAGCATATTGCACCCAACACTCTGGGTCCTCATTTTACTGATTTCAGAAGGATGGAAGGATGAGTCTCGAACTGATGAGCCGATGAGTCTCAAATTGCTGAACTGCTGGAAGCACTGCATTCTAACCACTGTGCTACCATGGCTCTAGTTAAATAGCAATAGCACTTAGACTTATATACCATTCCATAGTGCTTTATAGAACTCTCTGAGTGATTTACAAATGTTAGCATATTGTACCCAACAAACTGGGTCATTATTTTATTGACCATGGAAGGATAGAAGTCAACCTTGAGCTGGTCAAGCTCAAATTCCTGGCTGGGGGGCAGTGTTAGCTTGCAAAACTACAATAAGTTAGTTAGTTAGTTAGTTAGTTAGGTAGGTAGAGATAAATATATAGATAGATAGATGATAGATAGATGATGGATAGACAGACAGACAGCCTTTGATGGATATGGAGGCTTTCTACATATATAATCAGCACAGCAATTAAAGAACAGGCCATTCGAATCCTTCGGAAAACTTGGGGATGAATAGTACTGATATTATTCCGATGAGTCTTAGAGATAAAGCAAGAGAAGGAGTAGGGAGAGGGGGAGAATCACTGAATAGCAAGAGGTAATGCTAATGCAATATGCATCTGCAGTTGCCATTTGAAATATGTTGACCATTTTAATGCTCAGGAATAGACTCTAGTTCTCTCTGAGGCAAAGTGATCATCATTTATATCCTGCCTAAATCAAGGGCAGTCCAGTTACTATTTATGTTGTATACTCCAGTGAGTTTCTGCTATATTCACTGCATCAGTATTGCAATTTAAAATGCTGGGTTGCCGCCAAAGTGGAGTAAGGTAGATGCTTTATTGTGAACCCATGTGGTGTACTGTAGATGTGGAAGGAGATCAACAAATCAGCAGTTAACCTTTCCGTCATAGCCTTGCACTTAATAAACAGGCAGATCCATTTATTCAATTGAGCAAAATGTCAGATGGACTGGACTCACTTGCCCTTGAGGGCAATGCATCTACCCTTCGTAAAAAATGGCTTTATATATATTTCAGCTACCAGACTCAGGCTGAAAAACTCCAGGCAGCCACTAGAGGAATGCAAAGAGGCACATCAAACAGTTTGCTGCCATCTTGTGGATGGTCAGATTTTGCACCCTAGATATAATGATAGCCTGACCTTCATTCTGTCTCTCCCTCCCTCTCTCCATCTCCATATAAACACACACTAAATTTAATTCTAGTAATTCTGGATGCATTTCCCTAGAAAATATGTGAACAACAACAAAATAAAAAGAAGCAGTAAAAGGTGTATATATGCATATACTTGTATATGTGGCTGTGCATCTACAAATCAGTGTTGACCTCTGTCAACTATCTGGACTAGTTTCTTTAGTTATCTTGGTAAACTTTTTCAGAAGTGGTTTGCCATTGCCTCCTTCTGGCTGCATCTGAGAAAGACTGACACAAAGTCACCGAGTTGGTTGACTTCCTAAAATGTTTTCATGATCTCCCAATTTCTAGTCTGGTGTCTTAATCACTACACCAGATTTGCTTTCTAGATACATTTTTTTCTGTATCTTGGTAGCAAATTTTGTGAAGTGAATGGCTGTGGGGCTGAAGCTTCCTCCAGCTTTATTTAGTCATCTCATTCAAGACTAAGGACTTGAGAAATGTTGGAAATGTAAACACAAAGATACTTATTATCATATGTGGTGGACATGTGTTAAAGCAAGGAGATCTGGACAATAATCCACACTTGGTTAGAAAAAATGTTAGAGAAACACATAGACAATAAACCTGAATTTTTTTTCTAGGTATAATACCAGAAAAAACTGGTATAATACCAGAAAAAACATATTTGATTCTACATGTGATAACAGCGGCAAGAATTATATTTGCACAATATTGGAAGAATGAAGGAATACTACCAGAAGAAGAAATAATTAAAAAATACGAGACTGTGCGGAAATGGATAGACTTACTTTAAGGTTGAAAGAAAAAGAAGAAACAGAATATTTTCAAACTTGGGACCTATTTTATCAATGGTTAGAGAAAAGATTTAGGGATTAGGAATTTAATTTGTATTAGTGAATAAGATACTCAGAAAACACGTTTTTTTAATGATTATTATTCTGTTAAAAAAATCAATAAAACTTTATATTAAAAAAAAGACTAAAGACTTATCCTCATTGCCCAGTTGCCCAGTTTATTTCTAGATGACATCATCTAGCTCAGGGATCCCCAACCCCCCGGTCTGTGGACAGGCACTGGTTCACAGCATGCAAGAAAAATGGGGCGTGCAAACAAGCAAAGCCCCATCTGCGGGATGCAGGCAGCACACAAAACCCTGTCCCCTCCAGTCCATGGAAAAAACCTCTCTCCATGGGACAGGTTCCTGGTGCCCAAAAGGTTGAGGGCCCACTGATCTAGTGTATAGATTGCAAGAATTATATTGAGTGAAAGTGCAAAAAAATACTTCCAATCTAGAATTGCTCAAGATAAATGTAGGTTGTTACCTCAATGGGCAGGAAAGGGAATGAAGACAATATTAAGAAGATTTGTCTTCTGATGATGGCTCTTGGGGCATCTACATGACCCTAAGGGGATGCAAGGAATAGCCTTGTGTTTCCTTCAGACTGGATATGCAAAGGGGATTTAATAGGAAGTTTATATCTGAAGAAGAATCAGAAGAGATGAAGAAAAGAAGAGCCAATGACAAAGACAACAGAAAACAGCAGAACTGTCAGAAAGTAAAATAAATGAAAAAGAGTGATAGAAGCAATAATGAAGAGTCAAAAGAAACAGTGAGAAATACTGAGATTCAGCAGACACCATCAGGATAAATAACTATCCAATTTTCATACCACATTTGTAATCAATTGTGATTTTAGTAACAGGTCTTTGTGTTTGATGGACATCATAGTTCCCTGCCCTGGATTTCATCTCCTATAATCCCTAGCAACCACCATCAATGGCTGCTAGGGGATTATGAGCATTGCAGTCTACTTCATATCAGGGCAAAAAGATTGGTAGTCTGATTTATATAGTCATTTTTTCTTTCTCAATTTTATTTCATTTATTTTGCTTCCTAAAGTTCCAAAAACCCACAAGGAAAACTAACTCATTGTAATCTGCTTCTTTCTTAAGATTTTATTCCTGGAGATCAGAGCAAATGTCTGAAGATGTCAGTTCCTGGTTCTAGACAGTGTTGTATGTGATGGGTTAAAAATTTCTACCCATAAACCAGATTACAACAGTATCTATGTAAATCTCCTTCTGAATATTTACCACTCAATGAAGCAATTCCTCAAAGAAATCAGAGGCAGGCAAGCAGGCAGGCATTCTTGTTATAAACAACTAATATTAAACAATGCTACTTTATTTTTTAAAAAATGTAACACTTATTTATAGAAACTTGGCCTCCAGATGAAAAGCTGCTAATTAAAATGCTTAGTGTGTTTAAACAGCTTTATGCTCTTATTGATCTTCCATATTCATTGTTACGTTTTGTCTCTCATGCACAGAAGGAAATATCAATAGGCACCCACAACTTTTTTTTATTTCTGAGATGGTAATAAATTCACTGGCTAAGTAATGTGATCAAATTAATGCAAGATAAGTCACTTCCTCCCCTGAAATAACACTCTCGTTCTCCCCATTTATAAGCAAAAGAAATGGGAGCAGATAAGACATAATACATCATTTGGGGTTTGATCAGCATGATGATTCATTTCCACAGCACTTTTCAAGGCACAGAGGTGCTCATTTTATCTTTCTTTTCATTAACGCTAGCAATAAACTTGCGAGACAGGCAAACTAGAATAAAGACAACTTCAAGCCTACCAATGGCTTCATAATTCGCATCACTGTAGAAAGTAGTTTTGATTTCAAATGATCTTTTCAAAAGCAATCAAAACATCTAACATTTCTATCCTGTGCATATGTTCCCTAAGGTAAATCTTAGATAGTGCTCCTAAGTAAATCCAGTATCATTACTTATCATGGGGTTATTGTCACGCTGATGGAGGTAGCTTCTACAAATAAGAGCTGGGGCCACAGGGGTCTTTATTCACTCCTTTGGAGAACTACAAAATGAGCTGCCCTTGACACTTTATGGGAAACTACAATATTGCAAAATTTACTTATTCATTTTTACACCAGTCTTTCTATAGCATTTCACAGCAACATACACACTAGAATAACAGAGTTGGAAGGGACTTTGGAGGTCTTCTAGTTTAACCCCTGCTCAAGCAGGAAACCCTATATCAGATGGTTGTCCAATCTCTTCTTAAAAACCTCCAGTGTTGGGGTACCCATAACCTCTGGAGGCAAGTCATTCCACTGGTTTATTGTTCTCACTGTCAGGAAATTTCTCCTTAGTTCTAGGTTGCTTCCGGTTAGTTTACATCCATTGTTTCTTGTCTTGCTTTCAGGTGCTTTGGAGAAGCAATAATCCGTGAAGTAAACTGAGCTAAAGCAAAGAGCAAGACTGGCCCAAAATCACCCAGTTGGCTTTCATGGCTGAAGTGGACTGGAACTCCACTTCTAGTCCAAAATCTCTATAGCACACTGGTTTTCTGATGTGGCAACTAGATTACTGGAAACATTAGCATACAAGCACAATGTAATATCCAATCATTTCACACTGCATGCTAATTCAACTCGTGGTGGGATGCCACACAGCACATTGTGCTGATGCTGCTACTTTTGGCAGGGCACCATATGGCTCATTGCATTGGTGCCACCGCTCACAGGAGGCTGCATGGTGCATCATTCTGGTGCTGCCACTCACACACACCACAGCACAACGTGCCATGTGGCCTCTTGCTGTGAGCGGTGGCACTGGCATGATGAGCCATGCAGCCTCCTGTCACGAGAGGTGACACCAGCATGATGTGCCACATGGTATCCGGCCACAAGCGGTTGCAAGAGACCACAGAAGAACTCAGGCAGCAGCACGACAGGTGTCGGGGTGGGAGGCCTGGCTGCAGAAGTCCTAAGTAAAGCAGATAAGGCATCCTCTGAAAGTAAACTGGGTGCCTCTTTTGGAGGCAAAAAATATATAAGATCGGGTCTTATTTTCAGGGGCAGGCAGGCAGAAAAGAAGGAAGGAAGGAAGGAAAGAAGGAAGGAAGGAAGGAAGGAAGGAAGGAAGGAAGGAAGGAAGGAAGGAAGGAAGGAAGGAAGGAAGGAAGGAAGGAAGGAAGGAAGGAAGGCTTTAAAGTGAGATCTAACTGCTAAAGGAAATCTATAAAAAAGCAGGACTTGTCAAAATGAAAATCTACTAGCAAGGGCTATATAAATCCATTTGTATTTATTCTGTTGTTATGTGCTCCTGGCTACTTTCCTTCATGACCAGAGGCAAGCTTGCCTGACCAGTAACCAGCCAAGACACAGTGAAGGCCTTTTGTTTCGTTTATTGCAATAAGCAGGGAGAGAAGCTATGAAAGCTTGGTTCTCTCCAAAGTTCCAACCCAAAATATTCCCTTCTTTATACAGCCCTGTCCTGGCTACCACAATCCTCCTCTTTCCCCATTGGCTGAGGTACTATGAGGCTACACTCTTTCCAACTGCCTCCTACCTATTTCCTGCTACATACTAAATCATACATCACATGTACATTAATAATATAAAATATTAGACATATTCAATTGTTGGTTTTGAGTTCTGGCCCCTTAGAACAATAGGTTCTTTCCTGTTTTTCAGTTTAGCTAAGTTTTCCTGGCTAGCCATTTCCTCTTACAGATGTTTTTATACCTTGTCTTCTTCCTTTCCCACTCTAAGACCCAGCTAATTTTTGATTACATGTTCCTCTTACATCCTTCCTTTATGCTCTCCTTTCCTGTTTCCCAGCCATTATACTTTATGGTAACCTCGTTTGTCCAGGCAGTAAGTTTCCACTGCAGCAAATTCAATTTTAAATTTTTCTTTCAATATTAAATTTTGAAGACCTTTCCTTTACTTCTATCACTGTGAACAAATTATTTGCCCGTATTATCATTTTCTTTCTCCTGCATTTTAATCAGAGCAGGTAATTTCATGGGTTATCTGGAAATCACTCTTCTATCTCCACAGTTGAACTGTTAGAATGGAAGTCAAGTGGCCAGATTTCCTGAAAGGCATGGTTCAACCATTGACATTTGCAAGCAATCATTGTATTTCAAACAGTTACTGGAAATCATTCCCAAGTCAGCTTGACATAAACCAAAGGGCTGACTTTCAAAAATGCCCTACATTACATAGTATGACCTCACCAGGATCTGAATGAAAGCTATTGAAGCTTGTGCTTGAATATCAAAAAGAAGAGAAAGAGAGAGATGTAAGCCACGAATAGCAAGTAAGATGTTTCTTCAAAGACCAACTCAATTTATTTGCTTTTTATGACAAGTCCCCTTCCCCAATGCTCCAGGTTTCAGATTTTTCTCTGAAATATGTATTACAGTGTCTGAAGGCTATATATTTGCAAATAGACTCCTCTAAGTTCTTAGACTAGGGAGTTATGCTAAGAATAATGTAATCTTTTACAACAAAAAAACATTGTATGTCTCTGTGTCTGTGTATGTATATGTACATACACTATCTACATCTATCTCGATAATATTTACCTACCTACCTACCTACCTACCTATCTATCTGTATAACAGCCAATTGTTAAATTCTACATCAATAGCAACCTAATTCTCCAAAACTCTTTTTAAGGAATAGCTTTTCTATTGCACTATGAATGCAATTTTCCTTATTTAAAGACTATATTTGAGGGATTTCTCTCTCTCTCCCCTTATGGTCTGACTGCCATATTTTTATTTGACTTAAGTAAAATACTGTAGTATAAATAGATGATTTGTTCTTGTTTAAGGCAAAATCTTTTGTTTCTTAGAGTGCAGGTTGATATAAGTTTACAAAGTTATTAGCCACCTTGAAAATAAGAGTATAAATATAAACTAGACAATCCACTTTTTTTCTAGGAGAAAAATAAGCATGAAAAATAAATCTTCTCTGATTGCCTTCCTGCCAGATGGAAGAACAAGCTAGGCCAGATTTTTGTAAAAGCAACTGTTTAATCACATCAGCTTGTACTTGGCTAACATTTAAATCTGAACACTCTTTCATTTTAATTATTTGAAATGCTGCAAAAACTTTGCATTTATTTCTCGAAAGCAAGCTGCTAAAAATAAATAGTTCAAAATGCTTTTCCCCTAGCTAATTATACACAAACAAAGGAGATAAAATGTTCAGAAACTGGGAGCCAAATGGACTATTGTAGAAAAATGGTCATCATTTCTACTACCCAACTTTTGAAAGGGATGAATGGTCAAGAATACCAACAGGACAATCAATGGATGCTGTGAAATTCTGACTGGCCAGTTTGTGCCTCAAAGATCAAATGAGAGTTGATTTCTTCCTGCAACAGCTTACCTACAAGCAGTGGTGGCATTTAGCCAGTTCGCACCAGTTCGGCAGAACCGGTAGCTAATTTTTTGTTCCCCAGGCCCAGAATGGACTTCTGGAAGCGGCATCCACACAGAGAACCGATTGTTCACATATTTGAATTCCACCACTGCCTACAAGCAGACAGTTTGGTACCTGATTGAAGGTGAGCCATTTATTTCAGCTTTATTTGTTGGACATCCATCTTGCCTTAAGGTATCCCAAGTACTGAATGCAGTAATAAAATTAATGATGTATAAAATGATGTGTCCAGCTCCTCATTTTCAACTCAGTTCAGGCCAGTAGGATTACTTAAGTGAGATTCAAATAATAGATTTGACAGTACTGGCATATGCACACAATGTTATTTGTAGCATGCCTCTTACCATCTTCTGGAATAGAAGTGGGTTATGTGTGCTGTTAATTAGTTAGTTAGTTAGTTAGTTAGTTAGTTAGTTAGTTAGTTAGTTAGTTAGTTAAAATATGATAAATACAAAAAAAATCAATAAATATCTTTACTTAGCAAGATAGTAGTAGTGATAGATTGTCTTATAAACTAAAAGTAAGGGGTTTTAAAATGTGATAGACCTGAATATAATTTCTTTATATATTACTATTTATATATTACTATTTAAAATCTATTTTCTGTATTGTAAAAAAATATTTTCTTATAATAACTAGAACAGACTCTGATGTTTCTTATACTTCACGGTACTATTAAATATCTTAGAGCTTTGGAATGGCTAATACCCTTGTCCATTGGGATTGTTTTACTAAGGCAAACACGTCTGACCCTTCTGTGTTTACTATATTTCCAGTTCTCCAGAAACTTATATTGCTTAAATAAACCACGGAACTGCATTTGAGTACTTTCCCCAGCACCGATCGCCATACAGGATAGTATATGTATTTACCAAGTATACTTGGAAGGAATACAACATGCAAATGTTGACAATAGAGGACTCAATTTACACTCCTGGTCCATGGGAATGACAAATAGCCATAGCCAGTGTTAGTTTTCAACCAAACTTGCACAAATTCTGATCCAAGAGAAGGTCTCTTAGCCTATATATTTCTGTAATTATAGATAACCTCTAAGGTTGGAGAATTTGTCAACAGTGTCATGATTTAGTTATAGTACTGGTGAGTGCACCATTGGAAGACCTGGGGACCACATTAGGGACAAATCATCATGGAGAAAATCTTTCAGTGTGATAGGTAAGAGTCAAAAATGATTTCATGGCTCATAATTAACCATGAAGCACAAAGATCAGCTTGCATGTCAGAAGCTACATAAATTCTCTGGACCATTTTCTTCCCAGAATCCTAGAGCCTACTTTTAAAAATAACATAAGTACACTAGCTTTTTAAATACATTTATTTCATCTAACATGTCTCAGCTGCTCTATCTCTCTCCACATCATACTGGAATTTAATATAATGGAAACACTAGCAACAGAAAACAATCCAACCAGTATTTTGAACTTCAAAAGAGCTGACTTTAACAAACTCAGAGAAAACCTAGGAAAGATCCCATGGATGAAAATCCTAAAGGGGAAAACAACCCAAGAAGAAGTTTCCAAAGGGGAAACTCTGAAAAATGCAATCATAAAAGCCGACCTGCACAATACCACTGAAAAAGAAAAACAAGAAATTCAAGAAGAAATCAGCATGGCTGCAAAAAGATCTCTCTGACAAACTGGTCCCGTCAGCCAGACAATGTCGGCTGGCAGGCCCTCGGGGAAGGGCCTTTTCTGTGGTGCCTCCGACGTGATGGAATCAACTTCCCCCGAGATTCGAACTACTCCCACCTTGCTGGCCTTTAAGAAAGCCATTAAAACTCTCCTGTTCTGGCAGGCCTGGGGTTGATGTCCCCGGGGGGGGATACGATTGAGACATGCTGTATGAATGCATTTATTTTAATTGTTATATTTATTGTTTTAATTTTGTACACCGCCCTGAGTCCCTAGGGATTGGGCAGCATATAAATTTTATTAATAAATAAATAAATAAATAAAAGACAAAAAGAACAAATACAAAAAATGGAAACTGGAGCACATAACTAAGGCCGATTATCAGCAGACACCCAGAACATGCACAGATGAAGTCAGGAAAGCAAGGGCTCAGAACGAACAAAGACTTGCAACAGAAATCATGGATAATAAAAAAAACCTGTCTTCCAACATATTAACAACAACTGTAGGTCCACTAAAGAGAGAAGATGGCTAACAGGCAACAGAGAGAAAGCAGAGTTGCTTAACTGTACTTTGCATCAGTCTTCACACAAAAAGAAACTATAGCCCAACATACCAAAAAAACCCACTGTAAAAGACAAATTAGAAACAAAAATTAAAATATGTAAGAAAATGGTAAGAGAACATCTATCCGACCTTGACGAATATAAATCACCGGGGACTGACAGATTACATCCCAGAGTTCTGAAGGAGCTGGCAGATGTTATCTCAGAACCACTGCACCACATCTTTCAAAAGTCCTGGAGCACTGGGGAAGTACCTGAGGATTGGGAAAGGGCTGATGTGGTTCCCATCTTCAAGAAAGGGGAAAAAAACGGACCCAGGAAACTAAAGACCAATCAGTTTAACATCAATACTTGGGAAGATCCTAGAAAAGATAATCAAAAAACAGATCTGCGAATAACTAGAAGCAAAAAAAGTTATAACTTAGTAGTCAGCATGGGATTGTTAAAAACAGATCATGCCAAACCAATCTTATTTCATTCTTCAACAAAGTGACTAAACTAATAGACCAACGAAATACTGTGGACATAGTATACTTACACTTCAGTAAGGCATTTGATAAAGTAGACCACAACCTACTCCTTGGTGAGCTAGAAAAAGGTGGAATAGACAACATCACCACCAGATGGATCTGTAGCTGGCTGGCAAACCACACTGAAAGAGTAGTCCTCAATGGCACTACATCCACATGGAGAAAAGTAAGCAGTGGGGTACCACAAGGTTCCGTCTTAGGCCCAGTACCCTTCAATATCTTCATCAATGACTTAGATGAGAGAATTGAAGGGGAACTCATCAGATTTGCAAATGACACTAAACTGGCAGGAATAGTCAACACTCTGGAAAACAAACTCAGGATCCATAAAGATCTTGACAAACTTGAACAATGGGCCCTATCCAACAGTTTCAATGTGGAGAAAAAAAGTTTTACATTTAGGCAGGAAAAATTAAAGGTACAAGTACAGAATGGGCAAGACCTAGTTTAAAAACAGTAACTGTGTGAGGGACCTTGGAGTCTAGTGCACGATCACTTAACCATGAGCCAGCAATATGCAGCAGCAGCCAAAAAAGCCAATACAATCCTGGGTTGTATAAACAGAGGCATAGAATCAAGATCACGTGAAGTATTAGTACCGCTTTATAAAACTCTAGTAAGATCATGCCTGGAATACTGCAGTCAATTTTGGTCACCATATCACAAAAAAAAATATTGAGAGTTTGGAAAAAATTCAGAGAAGAGCAACTAAGATGATCAAAGTCCTGGAGACTAAAACATACAAAGAATGGCTGTGGGGCTTGGGTTTGGCTAGTCTAAAGAAAAGAAGAAATAAGGGAGTATTTCAGTATTTGAGGGGCTGCCACAAAGAAGAGGGGGTCATGTTGTTCACCAAAGCACCAGAGGGAAGGACAAAAAACATTGGTTGGAAACTGATCAAAGAGAGAAGCAACCTGGAATTAAAAGAAAGTTCCTGACAGTGAGGACAATTAACCAGTGGAACAGTTTACCTCCAGAAATCATGGGTGCTCCATCACTGGAGATTTTTAAGACGAGACTAGAGAGTCACTTGTCTGAGATGGTATAGGTTCTCCTGCTTGAGCAGGAGGCTGGACTATAAGACCTCCAAGGTACTATTCTATTCTATTCTATTCTATTCTATTCTATTCCTATCTATCATTTATCCAGATGTCTGCAATCCAGATCTGATAGCTTTATCTTTATTGAACATGATACCACAGATAATTCCAGTTAGGACTAAACTAACTTTAAGTTACCAAGCTTAAATTACCAAACCAAATATGTGTGTGTGTGTGTGTGTGTATGTAAGAGCTATCATAGAATCACCTCAAATGCCCATTAAATTCTTCTCTGTAGACAGCAGCTCAAATTCCCTAGCAACTGCTATTGAATTTAATGCCTTCAAAATTGACCACATGGCTAGTATATGGCTAGTAGATACTTTAATCATTTCATCTAAAAAGCATGCAAATCTTTTAAGACTGGAAGCTGCATTTTGTTTCATTTCCCCCATCACGAGGGGAAAACTAAGAACAAGAGAGAATGCATAGCAGTGACATCACCAGACCTGAGCTTTTTTACAGAGTTTCAGTGGTGCAAAAACTTAACTCATACATTTTACTTCATTTTTCCCTTCAAAACAAAAATCTAAAATCTGCAATGATACTTAGTGATTTTTCTCTTCGTTTCTAACAGCCATCCTGGAAAGTCTCTACATAAGCAATCTGCTGAGCATTGGTTTCCCCGTTTATAAAGCTGTCCAAATCAAGGTCTATCAATGCATCTTATAGTACTTACTTCTAAAATTTAATATGTGCTCTGCAGAGATATTTTTTTCTAAATTCTTCTGAATCTCCAGGGGTTATTTTATTGGATTAGCTTGTAACTAAAGTTTTCTCCCTCTCCACCTTTTTGACAAAATGCATAATTGACTAAGCCCTTTTCATGTTTTCCCCAAACTCACTTTTCTAGCTAAAAGAGACTGATTTCTATAATTTTTCCTTCCCTTGATCAAAAGATTTCAATTTTTCACTTCTATAATACATTTTGAAGATTATAAAGATATGTAAGATAGTAAATGTGGTAGTAATAGAGAGTTCTCTAAAGCATTACAATATTTTTAAGTCCTAGTAATCTCCAATTCAAAATATAAAAACATCCTGAAGTTGAACATTTTGTTGATGAAAGAAACTAGCTTTTTCTAAATTATTGCTGTACTCTGTTTAAATATTTGATAAATGTGATTAAATCTGATGGATCACATGGAATTGCATTATGTACTGTACATACTGTGCATTATGTATTGTTGAAACTTTAAAAGTTCTTCATGTTTTGACAACTTATGACATTCGAGAAATGACACATATTTGTATATGACAGCTTGATATGACATATGACAAAATATGAATAGTAACAATTTTAGATATTAGACTTGTAATTCTTTAATTAAAGCATTATATTTGATATTTCTAGTCCATATGCATTTTTAATTCTGCAAATAACATTTGACTTACTACCCAACCTGTTCATGTTATTATTAGTAGCTGATAGCTACTGCAGCTACTACTCCTAATTTCAATGAAGCTTTGTTAGTTGTTTCAAACCCATGAATATTTAATTAAAAACATGCAGCTGGCTGGAATTTTCCAATTATACTCAGAATAGACCTTGAAACTACACTGTCAAGATTCCTTAGCCAAGAATAAATGTGATATTTTTAGGAATTCCAACATATCTAGTGGTCACTAGTTGAGACTCGTTGATTTAGAAAAATTTAGGTGTGTTTTAGTCACACTGAACCCTTTGACCATCAGAATTACTTTTCCCCATTGATTTCAATGTGTCCAAAATATGTCTAAAATTCACTGAATTGACTCACTGCTTGTTGTAACCATGACATGCTAGACATCCAAGAAGAGGAGTGATGACAACTAAACAATGATTGACAAAGATATTTAAGTTACATTTTTAAATTCAGTCTATTTTTTTTCTAAAATATATCTGTATGTCTCATATTTTCCCCAAATTCAAATTTAAGATCATTTAATAACATTTTTAAAGGATCTCCAATCAATGTAAAGACCAAATCTGATCTCCTTAATTTTAACATGGTTAAATATATTATGACTTCAGATCAAATCCTAAAACAGGGGTCTTCAAACTTGGTCCTTTTATGATTTGTGGACTTCAATTCCCAGAATTCCTCAGCCAGCATTCTGGGAGTTGAAGTCCACATGTCATAAAAGGACCAAGTTTGAAGACCCCTGTCCTAAAACTTTAAATCCAAATTAACGAAACAAGAGAGCTCATATACAACTAGACTATGATGTCAAAAAGGAAAGTGATTTGACATATCATGCATGCTATAAAGAAACATTCAGGTTCTCTACTAACAAGGGAGTTTATGTTTTCATATATCTTTTCTAAGAAGTAAAAGGATTCCAGCTTAAGGAGTGAAGTCTGAGCCACAATCAATAGACTAGCATTCATGCAAGGTTTTAAAAAATGTTTCTCAGTGAGCAGCTGTGAATCACAGGATATGACAAAGGACTTGGGAAAGGGATAAAAAAGTGTTATCAGCTTTTGACTGCAGGAAGAAAATGTGCAGTTGAAATAAATTATTAAAAATTCATAAAATGAGATTTGCACAACTAATCATTCTTAATGAACATCATTCTTCACCTGCCCTTCTGTTAATCAGATTATGTATCGAAAGACACTGGTAAAATACCACAATTTTTATTCCGCGATCCAGTCCTTATAGCTGTAGCAAGTTCTTACCTGAACTTGCTGATTAGGAGAGCTGGAGGCTAAAACATATGAAGAATGGTTGCAGGAATTGGGTTTGGCTGGTCTAGTAAAAAGAAGAACTAGGGGTGACATGATAACCAGTTTTCAATATCTAAAGGGCTGCCACAAAGAAGAGGGAGTCAAGCTATTTTCCTAAGCATTGGAGGGCAAAACAAGAAGCAGTGGATGGAAACTAATCAAGGAAAGAAGCAACCTAGAACTAAGAAGAAAGTTCCTGACAGTTAGAACAATTAATCAGTGGAACGGTTTGCCTTCAAAAGTTGTGGGTGTCCCATCACTGGAGCTTTTAAGAAGAGACTGGACAGCCACTTGTCTGGAATGATATAGGGTTTCCTGCTTGAGCAGATGGTTGGACTAGAAGACCTCCAAAGTCCCTTCCAACTCTGTTATTTTATTCTGCATGGATGCTTCAAAGCAGAATTAAGTTAGTGGCTAGATGTTTCATTTCTCCATTACACTGGTTAAAAATAAAAGGTCAGTGTATTCTGGATTAAGAGTCTGGTAAGAAGTCATGGATGATAGTTTGCCTTCTAAAAGCAACCTATATGGTTTTGTACGTACATTTAACTCTACATCAGCTTGAAGTAAGTCATAAACTTCTCTAATGGTCAAGCAAGCAAGTTGCATATTTTCTTTAAAGTGCTTCTTGGATTGACAAACATAGAATCCATGTAAACAGATGATATTTTGGGGGTATTGGTTGCTCTGCTTCTAGTAATATTTATTAAGTAGTGACTGAGACAATGAGTTCATTTGATCTCCTCCTGCCGGAAGGAGAACCAGCTTCATTATACTGTACTTGCTTTGCTATTTCTCATGGTAAGGGAACTTACATCCGAATCACAATTGCAATCAAAGCACAAAGGGCTCGTCTCATCATTTTCTGAATATTTTAGAAATGTTCTACAGTTATTTTAGGCAGGAGAAAATAAGCCCCCCTCCTGAGGTGGTATTATCACCCATCTCTGTCTATATTTTGATGAAAAAGGAATACACAATGCAATAACAAATGCCTCTGTCCCCATTTGCGGAAAGATGCTAAAAACTTCCTCTGAGATAATAGTATATTATAGGATAATACATATAAAAAAGGGTTGACATTTCATTCATGGCAGCCCAGGTACAATAAAAGCCTTCTCTATCTGAAGAGAAAGAACGACACAGAGGCTCTGTGTTTAAAGAACAAGGGATATCTTTTGCTAAGTAGAGATAATATAACATTACTAAGCAGCTCAGTTACAATGGCTTAACTGGCATAGAAATTAGTGAAATTTAGCACCAACTTAAGAAATGTTCTTAAGACTAAAGCAACCAACTTTAAGTTTGACTATAAAATAAGTGGGTTAAATGGATGTTAGAGGAACATTCTACCTGCATTCAAAACAAAGAAATCTTCGTAAGTGCATAATTTCACAGTTTAATGAAATACAGTGTGTCTCTGTGTATTTATTTATTTGATTTCTATAGTTGTCCATCTCCACAAGTGACTCTGGCTTGCATGAATCATAAAAACATAAAACTATTAATATGAAACAGAATAAATGCATACTGTGCATACGTACAAGAAAGCAGGAATTAGAGGCCCAAATTAAGATAAATATAGGATAATTTCTAACCCATAAGTCAGGGGTCCCCATCCCCCAGTCTGTGGACTAGTACCGGTCCACGGCATGGCAGCAACCTGTCTGAACAAACGAGTGAAGTCCCCTCGGTGCGATGCAGGCAGCACACAAAACCACATCGCCTCCGGTCTGTGGAATAACCTTTCTCCATGGAATTGGTCCCTGATGCCCAAAAGGTTGGGGGCCACTGCCATAATTTATGAGTTTTTCTATATACAGTGCACCTTTGAGACTGTAAAATTTAGGGTCAGTTGGGAAGGGAGAGATTCTTTCCATTTCATCTTGAGCCCATCAGTTTCTAATAAAATCCAGGAAAGACTCTTAGCTAGAAAGAAAGATATTGTTTACATTGATGATTGATTATGATTATGAGCCAATAAGTAGTTTCTGAATCCTACCCTAACTTGTCAGGTCTTTCAATCGCCACTCTGAGTTCATCTTGCTGTTGGCCATCCTTTTCTTCTCTATTGTTCCATCTTTTTCAGCATTAGAGCCTTTTCCAGAGAGCCGGGTCTTTGCATGGTGTGTCTAGTCCTTTGTGCCTCAAATGATAACTCTGGCTTATTCAATGGTCCACCAGTTTGTTTTCTTGGCTGTCCATGTATTCTCAAGAGTCTTCTCCAACACCAAAGTTCAAAGGCATCAACACTTTTCCTATCCTGGTTTCTTCAAAGTTCAACTTTCACTTCCACAAAGTGTCACATACCATGCTTCCATGATTTGATCTTCGTAGGTCACATCAGGACATTTGAATATCTTTTCCAAGACTTTCGTATCTTCTCTACCAACTGCTAACAGGCAGAATATTTCTTGTTCTTGTTCCTTTAACTCAGGTTAATTAGATTAATAATTATTAATAAATAATAATCAACAAATGTAGGTAGAAAAATTACAGTTTCTTCTATTTTTCAGCTTGCAGCGAGGAACACAAATTGAGTACGGCTGCCTGTAACTTCTTTGAAGAGCTCCACTGCAGAGACTAAGAAACAATTAGTGCTTTGCCTTTTGAAAGTGGTTCAGAAAAGTACCAAATTGGATGCATGTCTACTCTTGAATGTTCTTTGATTCACAGCTGGTTGAAGCTGATTGGTGCCAACTCCCAGCAGGTTTCTTCTTTATCGCATGTGCTGTCAGTGTTCTAAATTCTAGTATATTGAACTTTTATGAATATTTCTAAACATAAAGCTCCATGAAATCATATCAATGCAGGTTTGCTTTGAAGTGAAAGCTGGCAGCTTTCAGGCTAAACTGATGGAGGATCAGAAGATTTAGTTTTGTTTTAGCTATTTTATCTGGGTATTTTAGATTCTTAATTTGCTACTCACCCTAAGCCTTCATGATGGGGCATGATAAATGGTTGTTAAGACCTATTGTGGCAGCCTGAAGGCTAACATACCTGCCTTCATAGAATAGAAAGGGACACATTTCTACATGTAAGTCTTGACAGTGCAAATGTGTGACCTAACAGGTAAAAAAAAATTATCTTTGGGGAAAAAAAGATAAAGATATCTAAATGATAGTGATAGAGGAAAAATAAGGTATGTATTTCATGTAGATTAAGTTATTGCCATGTGCCTAATAAATAATTATTTGGAATTGAATTAGGAGAGAAATCAGGAGAGATATAATATAATAATACTAATAATTCCACTAGTCTTGTTCCAAGGATTTCTCCCATTTAACTGAAGAAGTCTATGCTGAAATAAAGATTTGATTATCTCAGCCTATTACCATCTGGAAGGGAATAAAATAGGTAGAATTCATTAGGTATACAAGGTTGTGGCTCTATCATTAATATTGTATCATAATGATGGTTCATACTCATGCATGTCCATCATTTAATCCTCATATCTTGTATCTGTGAAGGAGCCATCATAAATTTTTATTAAACTTCAAGAAAGTTCAACCAAATAAGGCTATGAACTAAAAAAAATACTTGGGAAGATTCCTGAAAAGATATTCAAGCAACAAATCAGCAAACACCTAGAGGCAAACAAAGTCATAACCAAAAGCCAACATGGATTTGTCAAAAACAGATCATGCCAGACAAAACTTATTTCCTTCTTTGACAAAGTGACTAAATTAGTGGACCAGAGGAATGCTGTGGATATAATTTAATTGTATTTCAATAAGGCAACTGATAAAGTAGACCACAATTTACTACTTGATAAAGTAGAAAAATGTGGGTGAGACAATATCACCACCAGATGGATTCATAACTGGCTGATCAACCACATTCAATGTGTAATCCTTAATGGAACTGCATCTACATGGAGGGAAGTATACAGTGGGGTACCCCAAGGTTCTGTTTTAGGCCCAGTGCTCTTCAACATCATCATCAATGATATGAATGAAAGGATAGATGGGGAATTCATCCAATTTGCAGATGACACCAAGCTGGCAGGAATGGCCAACACTCCAGAAGATTTAAGATACAGAAGGATCTTGACAGATTTGAACATAGGGTGCTATCTAACAAAATGAAATTCAATGGTGAAAAAAGTAAGATTCTAGATGTAAGCAAGAAAAATAAAATACACATATATATTATGGCTCAATAGTAACTGTGAGAGGGATCTTGGAGTCCTAGTGGACAATCACTTAAATATGAGCCAGTAGTGTGTTGCACTGCCAAAAAACCTAACACAGTTCTAGGCTGCATTAACAGAGGGATAGAATCAAGATCACATGAAGTGTAAATACCACTTTATAATGCCTTAGAAAGACCACACTTGGAATACTGCATCTAGCTTTGATCACCACGATGTAAAAAAGATGTTGAGGCTCTAGAAAGAGTGCAGAGAAGAGCAACAAAGTTGATTAGGAGACTGGAGCCTAAAACATATAAAGAATGGTTGCTGGAATTGGGTATGTCTAGTTTAATGAAGAGAAGGACAAGGGGTGAGATGATAGCAGTGTTCCAATATTTCAGGGGTTGCCACATAGAAGAGGGAGTCAAGCTATTCTCCAAAGCACCTGAAGGCAGGACAAGAAGCAATGGATGGAAACTAATCAAGAGAGAAGCAACCTAGAAGTAAGGACAGTTAAAACAATTAATCAGTATAACAACTTGCCTCCAGAAGTTGTGAATGCTCCAGCACTGGAAGGTTTAAGAAGAGATTGGACAACCATTTGTCTGAAATGGTATAGGGTTTCCTACCTGAGGAAGGGATTAGACTAGAAGACCTCCAAGGTCACTTCCAACTCTATTATTCTGTTATAATGCTATTATAATTCTTTGCTTCCTTTAACAAATGAATAATAAAAGAACAGTGAAGGCTGTTGCAACAGTGAAGAGAACTGGTCATCAGTATAGGGTTTCCTCCCTGAGCAGGGTGTTGGACTAGAAGACCTCCAAGGTACCTCAAAACTCTGTTAATTCTATTCTATTCTATTCTGTTCTGTTCTGTTCTGTTCTGCTCTGCTCTGCTCTAAACTTCCCAGAGAAAGCAAGAGATATTCACGTAATAGTTGCATTTCACCAATGCATTAAATTATGCAGATTTCTCAATTGCCACAAGCTGTTCAGTATGGCATAAATTACCAGTGCAAAACTTAGCACAAAACAAAAAAAAAATCCCTTTATACTTTTGCAGAAATACAACTAATGCTGTAGATGTGATGTATATTTAAATAATCTCATGAATGAAGATTTGAATTTCCATCTATGTTTCTAAATTACTTGTTCTATGACTGCACAGGCCCCATAATATTTCTATGGATTACAGAGTCTGTGAACTATAAATGAGATGTAAAAGGATCCATGATGGAAAATGCTCCAAATATAGGAAATAAACAAGTTAAACCAAAGACCTTTCTGGATTGCTCTATTGTTGATAGATAAATAGATAGATAACCTTTATTGTCATTTTTTTTTACTGTGGGCACAATGGCACACATTAAAAATGAAATTTAGTTGCTTGCTCTGAAAGTGCACACATACGTAACACACATTTAAACATACTATATACAACATATGTTTAGACCCACACCCTTACATATAAGTAACATATAAATAGTAATCACTGTCCATCTTGAATACATAACGAAAGGAGGAAGCTTGAGAGTTCACAAGGTTAATACTGTATGGAACAAAACTGTGACTGAATCTGGATGTTCTGCTTTGGATACCACAGAGCCTCCTCCCAGAAGGTAACAAGGAGAACAGGTTGTGAAGAAGATTTGTAGCATCCCAGACAATCTTACGGACCCTGCTCAAGCAATGCTTCTGTGCTATGTCCTGGGTGGAAGGGAGGGAACTGCCAATGATCTTTTCAGCCATCCTCAGCACTCTCTGCACTGCCTTCCTGTCTGAAGCAGTGATGCTTCTAAACCAGACTGTCATGCTGTATGACAGGATCATCCCTCTGTAGAAAGTGGTAAGTGCTTTTCTCATGCGACGCAGAAAATGAAGGTGCTGCTGTGCCCGCTTCACCAGTGTCTCGCTGTTGAGAGACCAAGCCAGCCTACTTGTTAACTGCACACCCAGGTATTTGATGCTGGTAACCATCTCCACAGGTGAATCATTAATGCACAGAGAAGTGTGGCTGTGCCTGCCTTTTCTGATCTCTTTGGATTTTCCATTATTTAAAACTAGGCTGTTTTTCTTACACCAGTTCACCAAGCCCTCAACCTCCTTGTGGTAAGCACCCTCGTTGTCATCATGAATAAGGCCCACTACTGTTGTGTCATCTGCAAACTTCACAATATGTTTGGTAGCAAACTTGGCACAATAGTCATGGGTCAAGAGGGTGAACAGCAGCGGACTTAGAACGCAGCCCCGAGGAGAACCTGTGCTCAAGAAAATGGTGTTAGAAATATTTGTTCCAGCTTGCACATATTGGGGAATGTTAATAAGAAAATCAAGAATCCAGTTGCACAAAGGAATGTTTAAGCCTAAAAGGCCCAGTTTGTCTACTAGATGCTGGGGAATGATTGTGTTAAATGCCGAACTGAAGTCAACAAACAACAAATGCACGTAAGTATTTCTTTCCTCTAAGTGCTTCAAGCTCAGATGTAAAACAGAAAAAAAATGGCATCCTCCAAAGAGCGATTTGATCGGTAAGCAAATTGAAGCTGGTCAAATGCTGGCGGGATGGTAGATACAATAATGTCCTTTATCAGCTTTTCAAAGCATTTCATAATGGTGGATGTCAGTGCAACCAGACGGTAATCATTGAGGCCTGTGATTGTGGACTTTTTTGGCACTGGCAAAATGATGGCCATCTTAAAACATGATGGGACCACTGCCTGCTGCAATGAGAGATTGAAAATATCTGTGAGAACACAAGCCAGCTCCTCTGTGCATTCCCTAAGAACATGTTCAGGGATATTATCTGGGCCTGCTGTTCTCTGAATGTTAATTTTCCGCAGTGTTTTCCAGACAAAGGTGACATCAAAGCTAAGCACTTGCTCGTCAGGATGAGGCACAGCTTTCCTAGCAGGAGCGCTATTTGATGTCTCAAATCTTCCAAAAAATATATTCAGCTTCTTTAGGAAGCTTCTTTGCATCTTGATGGAGCCACCTTATAATTCGTAATGACCTGGATTCCTTGCCACATTCTCCTGGTGTTTGTTGGGTCCTGAAAAATGGGGTTGCTTTGGGGTTGCTTTGCACCTTTTATGACACTTTTCAAATTAGCTCTGGCTGTTCTAAGTGCTGGCAGGATTTAAAAGCCACATTCCATGCTTTCAGCATCTTGCTGACCTCATAAGTCAGCCACGGTTTTTCATTCGCCCTCACAACTATGCTTTTAAGGACACAGACATCCTCTATGCCCTTTTGGATATATGCAGATACCCTGGTGGCATACTCCTCAACATTTGTATGTTGGTTACCAGTAGCTGCTTCTTTAAACATGCCCCAATCCGTGCACTCAAAGCAGTCTTGTAATGCTTCTATACTGTAGCTCCCTCTGTCCAAACCTCACCTGCTTTACTGTAGGCTTCACTCTGACTAATAAAGGTTTATACACTGGGATAAGCAGCACTGAGAGATGGTCAGAGGGGCCCAGGTGAGGGCCGGGGATAGCTTTGAATGCATTCTTGATGTTGGAATAAGCAAGATCCAATGTATTGACCCCTCTGGTTGCAAAGTCCACATATTGATAGAAATGTGGCAGAGTAGTTTTCAAATCAATTTGATTAAAGCCCCCCCACTACAATAAATGCACCCTCTGAGTGAGTTTGTAAGTCACTGATGGTATGATAGAGAACATTCAGGGCCTCTTCTCTGTTTGCATTGGGGGGATATATACAGCTGTGATAATCATAACAGAGAATTCTCTAGGCAAATAGAAGGGTCTGCATTTGATGGTCAGAAGCTCCACATCAGGGGAACACAGACTTGAAACCCCCTTGGCATTATTTCACCATCTGTCATTTATATAAATTGATAAGTTGAGCTGTAAGACTTACCATAGTATCACAATAGTTAATATATGGAACTTTCTCTATGAAATTTTCCTGGCATGATATTGAAATGGTTTGCCATTGTCTTCTTTGAAGTTAAAAAAAAAAACTTCCCAATCTGGCCTGTGGCCTAAATTAAAATAAAATATAAATATATTCAAATTGGCTACTGTGACATATTTAAAAATAAATACACTGTCAAGGTACAGACTCTTCAGTAGCTAAAGGACTTGAATCAAGAAATTTAATAGGCCATCACTAAGAAGTCAATGCTAAAGTGGTTTATAGTAAATAGAAGCTCAGAGACCATTGACCTTTCCAATATTAATTTAAAAAGTTAACAGGGAAGAAATATCAACAGACATAAAAGGGAATATATAGATTTGATTATATATCTTTTTTTCCCTTCTTTTAACTTAGAGGCAAGCTTTCTTGCAGCTTAGGAAGATAAAACTAATAAAGACATTTTATCAATTAATATATTTTCACTGTGGAAAAGAATAAATACCAGAACCTAATATTGTATGACTCCAGATCTGGATAAGCTGCTACAGCACATTAACCTAAGTAACAATCTATCAAACTGAAATTAATTTCAATTAACTTATGACTTTCTCCCAATTTTCTGATTTCAAATATTCATTGAATATTGTTTTTCTGCTGGAAGAATAGGGTCATCCTATTGAGGAAGGTTAGTGTTTTTATTGACAACCATGTGACTGACTCAGTTTTCTATATCATAGAATCATAGGGCTGGAAGGGATCTTGAAGGTCTTCTAGTCCACCCCCTGCCCAGGGCAGGAGTTCCTGGACAAATGTTTCTCCAATGTTTTTTTAAAAAAATCCAGTGATGGAGCACCACAACTCCAGGAGGCAAGCTGTTTAATTACTCTCATTGTAAGAAACTTCCTCCTTAGTTCCAGGTTGAATTCCCCTCTGACAAGCTTCCATCCATTGCTTCTTTTTCTGCCCCCAGTATGCTATGGGGAATAAATCTATCCCTGTCTTCCCTTTGATAGCTTTTCAAGTAGTAGAAGACTGATATCTGGAATCTCCTAAGCCTTCTCTTCATTAGGTTAAACATACTGATTTCCTTAGCCATTCATCATACGATTTAGTCTCCAAACTCCTTAGCATCTTTGTTGTTCTTTTCTGCACTCTTTCTAGGGCCTCAGCATCTTTTTTGTATCATGGTGACCAGAACTAGTTGCAATATTTGAAGTGTGCCCTCACTAGTGCAGTATAGAGCAATACTCATGATGTTGATGATATCCTTCTGTTGATGTAGTCTAGTGTTGTCTTCTTTGGCAGCTGTAGTACACTGCTGGCTATACTTAAGCAGGACACCAAGTTCTCTCTTTCAGGCATTATGTCAACCATCCAGCTAGTGAATTCAACATTGAGGAAACTCTACAGCTTTTGACATGCCATAAAAGATACACTTTATTGAATACACATCTCAGTACTGAAAAAGCAAAATCAACTCTAAGTTTTCCCACACAAAAATTTGCCATAGCTTTCCATAACCCCCACCCACCAAGTGTTCACATTGCCCAATCACGTTTCTTTGATTTGTTATGAGAACAGTCCACTTTTCCATCAGACATGTGCTTTTGTGACCTTGGTTCTCATGCTCCATAGACGGCTTCTTAAAAATTCTCTTTCCCTCTCCCCTGTTTCTCTAGCAACTTGAGTAGTGACTTGGTTAGCAAGCATCTTAGAAATTCAATCATGACACACTATTGTTAAGCCAGGTACTGCCTATCCTCTATCTGTGCATCTGGTTTTTCCTACCTAAGTGCGGGACCTTACTTTGCTTACCACTGAACTGCATCTTGTTGGCTATATAGAAAGATAATGTCAGTATTAATTCAATAATGACAGTGGGACTAATCTGCAATGCGATTGTGAAAATGCAACCATTTATATACTCTTAGAAATAAAAATGATAGGATCTACTTCAATTTACAACTGATGATAAACTCATTTAAATAGCAATATTTTAATCTCATATTGCCAGCCAAGAAGGTGCAGAACAATTCAAAATGTTCAACAAATAAATTGAAAATGCAACCATTTATACACTCTTAGAAATAAAAATGATAGGATCTATCGGGACTGCTTCAACTTACAACTGATGATAAACTCATTTAAATAGCAATATTTTAATCTCATATTGCCAGCCAAGAAGGTGCAGAACAATTCAAAATGTTCAACAAACAAATTGCAAATGCATGATATAACAACACAGACAAAATTCAGAACAGGAAATTCTGTCTTGCTTATTATAATGATACCCTTATAATTTGGCTTATTATCTACATTTGATTAGTTCTCAGATCTTTGGAGTTGCCTCTAAAACAGCAGTTCATAACCTGTGGGTCTCAACCCCATTTGGGGTCGAACGACCATTTCACGGGGGTCGCCAAACAACGCGATCCACCATTTTGTCCGCCATTTTTTTTCCTCAGCCGGCACGGGGGGCTGCACCGCGCATGTGCACCGTGCCACGCATGCACACTGCACATGCGTGCCGCTCTTGGGGCGGCACATGGGGCGCCGCCACCCATGCGTGCCACGCGTGGGCAGCACAGGGGGTGACGCCGTGCATGGGGCAGCACAGGGGGTGACGCCGTGCATGGGGCGGCGCAGGGAGTGACGCCGCACATGCGCGATGCGCATGGGGGCGGCGCTGTGCAGGGGTGGCGCAGGGGGTGGTGCAGGGGGCAGCACCGCGCAAGCGCGCCGCATGCTTATGACCGGGGTCGCCGGTATAAAAAGGTTGAGAACCACTGCTCTAAAATAAAATCTGTTTCCGTTCCTTATAATTTAGGAGGATAACACAGGGATCAAGCAGCATCGTAGTGAAGGGGGTTAAAGAGGATCAGTGTAAGGTACAACATGGGCTGAGCTCTCCAGGCAACTATTTTGGTTATAGGCTTTTTCCAACTTCTGCTATTCACTGCTCTATAAAGAGACTTTGCCCAGCTCAGAAGGCATCTTCTAGTTGTCATTGGATGATCTTTATAAGAAGATCTGAGCAGAGATGAAACTACTTAGTATGAGATTTGTGATTACCAGGAAAGATCAGAATTGTAAGTCTCACAAACAAAATCCTGGAATAAAGCAGTGGCAAACCACTGCTGTCTTATTGCCAAGAAAAGAATATGCATGAATCCATGAAGATATCAGGATTTATGTTCAACTTGAGGGAGTCTTTAGCTCTGTCCTTGATCTTGAGAAGATCTGGATCTTGATCAGAGTCAGAAGGATCAAAAAAGTCAAGTTCAGCCTGCTGTTAAAGCTCAAAGGTGTATTTTCAAATCAAGTTCTTGGATGCAAAAGATAGGCACTAGAAGCTAAATCATGGAGGAATATAGTGTGTTTTTCTGTGTGTTTATGTTTAACAAATGCCATTTTTTTTCAACTATAGATGCCTTGTATTGAAATTGTGATAATGTAAAGTAGCTCCCTACCTCACCTCCAACACATGTGATGATCTTTTATCATTCTTGATTTTGGTCCCAAAGGGATCTGCAGAAATGTTCCAGATGATGTCAAGGAAACAAGTAGAAGCTATTTTACCCCAAAACCTAGATAGAACTCTTAACTGGACTGGTGTGCAATTCTGCTATGCTCTTCTGATATCTAAGGGGTTGCCACAAAGAAGAGGTGGTCAACCTATTTTCCAAAACACCCGAAGGCTGGACAAGAAGCAATGGATGGAAACTAATCAAGGAGAGAACCAACCTAGAACTAAGGAGAAATTTCCTGATAGTTAGAACAATTAATCAGTGGAACGATTTGCCTCCAGAAGTTGTGGGTGCTCCAACATTGGATGTTTTTAAGAAGAGATTGGACAACCATTTGTCTGAAATGGTATAGAGTTTCCTGCATGAGCAGGGGGCTTGGACTAGAAGACCTCCAAGGTCATTTCCAACTCTTTTATTTTGTTATAACCCTGTTATATTTTTTTTTGCTTCCTTTAACAAATGAATATTAAAAGAACAGTGAATGCTTTTGCAACAGTGAAGAGGACTGCTCATTCTCAGCTATGTCTGAATTCATTTGGCTCTTTAAAAAACCCAAACTTTAGGTTCTTGTATTACAGCTTTTAAAATATGGAAAAGGGTTTTTTGCTCATTAAGCAAGGACAAATTGCTTTTTTTGGGTTACAGCTGTAATATCCAGTGTTTTCAGGAAGAGCAAGATGACAAGGAAATGTTGACTTGCAGAAAACGCCAGTAGCAGCCTTGCCAAATAGACAGATGGACCCAATAATTACTTAAAAGGACAAATAATAGAATTGGTGCCCTGTCTCTACCCAGAAAGCTTCTTCGTTCACCCCAGGATCCATTTTATACATGTATCATCCTTTCAGATCTGACGTTAGAAGTTATTTTGAAGTCAGGAAGTGTTGCCCAGGTAAGTTGAAGCAACAAGTGGAAATGTGGAAAGACATTTACAACAGAAAAAGATAATGTTCTTCCTGTACAGAACACAAGGCTCTCCAAAGCTGTAACTCATATATTATAGACCATTTTCTCTATTCCTAATCAATCTTTCTAACTATAAAAATGCTCAAGGCAGTTTGTAAAAATTAATGAAATGTGAAGTCAGAGTAAAAGTAATTTGACTGAATTTGCAGTATGAAATGGCAGAACAGAGAAAAGAACTTTCCTTTGGCTAGATAGCCAAAAATGGTCAAGTCCATCAATGAGAGCAAAAAGAAAAATAAAGCATAAATGGTATTCTGAAGGGTTGCAATTTGGTGAGCTTTCACAGAACAAAGATCCAAAGTTATGGTTCCATCAGCTTGAAACTTCTGCTCTATTGACAGTCCCTTTTCAGGTCTTGCTTAAACTAAATAGTATGACAAGTATGCATCATGGATATTTGTTGATTCACCATCATCAACAATCCCCTTTAATGAGGATGTAGACACACACTTTTCTGTAACAATATTCCTCTATCTAATGAGACCAGATAAGATCACCGATATATAAACAATTGTTTGTTTGTTTGTTTGGCACAGTTTTGAACCATTTAGCACCCTTGACCCTTATCTAACACCTAGCAGGCAGGAGTGGGATTCAAATAACTATACAACCCATTCTATGCATGGATGCCATTTCTGGAAGTCTGTTCTGAGCCAGGGAGGCCTCCCAGGCCCAGAATAGCCCACCAGAAGTGTGTGGACACAGCTTTCTGAAGTCCTTTCTGAGCCGTGGAGGCCTCCCAGGCCCAGAATGGCCCACCATGGATGCCACTTCCGGTAGTCTGTTCTGAGCCTCAGAAGCCTGGGAGAGACCTCCTAGGTCCAGAACAGCCCATGCACTTCCAGTGGCCATTCTGGGCCTGGGAAGCTTCCCCCAGGCCTCCGAGGCTCAGAAAGGACTCCCAGAAGTGGTATCCATGCACTTCTGGTGGGCCATTTTGGGCCTGGGAGGCCTCCCCAGCTCAGAATAGACTTCTGGAAGTGGCGTTCATGCACTTCTGGCAGTCCATTTTGGGCCTTGCAAAAAAGGGCTAGGGCATCACCTTGTTCACCAGCTGAATCCCATCACTGCTAGCAGGTACTAACCATTAGTTAAATTCCTGTGCATAGGCATGATTAGCAATAAATTAGTTTAATTGGATCTTCACGTGTGCACCTGGTCTTTTGTGCCCAACACAAGGATGATTAAACTCCATTAAAAATACTTTAAAAGGTGAAGTTGGGGCTCTCATGGCTGCGTGCTCCTCTGGGCTCCCCACATGAGACTGCAGAGTCATGTCTTAACTCCTTTTTGGAAGGCCAGGTAAATGGGGGCCACTTCACCTCCAAGAGGAGAATATTCCACAGGTCAGAAACAATAGCAGAGAAGACTCTTTTTGTGGGCTCGGCCACTTGGAGTTCTTTAACTCATGGAGTCAGAAATTAGGAGTCAGCAATTAGAAGTCCCTGCCTAATTGGACCTGTGTAATGGGATGAAGACAGTCGTGAATCATGAATTCCTCTTGAGAATTCTAGATAGTGTACATTTAGAACAGAAAAAATGGAAAGTAAAAGTACATTTTGGAAGTATTGCTCAATTAATGTATTGAATTCTTTACCATTCATGTTCAAGATTGCCCTAAGAATGAACTAACCAAAGCAGTGGTTTGACCCACCAGACATAGCAATCATCCCCAGTTTGAGCTAGCTATTTTGAACTAGATCTATGGGCAATTCTAAAAACTTTGTGGATCAAAGAGGAACTAAGATGGGCATAAGACTTTTTCCCATACTATACAGGTCCTCGTCAGCATTCTTGATCCAAGGCTACAGACATAATTTGTTTGAGGGAAAAGTTAGAGAACAGACGTTATAGTCTGGGCTTTATTTAAGACATTTTGCATTTGTGGATCAGGACAGGATTTTCTTCCCAGGAGTGGATTTTCTCTTACTCTTTTCTGGAAAAATCCTGGTAATTTTTTTTTTTTTTTTTTGCATTTTTTAAAATAGGCAAACATTATTTTGGATATTACTTTCATATGTTTCTCATTTGGGAATGACAGGAAATCACACCACTGATTTTTATCAACAGTAGTTAGAAGAGGCTCCAGAAAGGAATTTGAGAACATTTGCCTATACTTGACTTCAGGAGATGCTGCACAATTCATTGCACCCAAGTGCCTTAAAGCTGTAAAACAGCCTCAGCTTCATACATTTTATCCCTATTGTGTGAAGTCAGTTCTCCAACATATGCAAAATGATCAATTGTTTTCATATACAGAGAGTTAACATAATAAGAAAATATAATTTATATACTATCATCTAAAATGTATACTAAGCTAAGCTATGGAAGATCCACAAAGCATCTGCTGATTTCATAATTGCTGGGTGAACTGGGAAGGGACTTAAGGTTTTGGAACCAGAAAATTTCATGTAGTTATAATCAAACCCATTGTTCACAGTAGCTGATTTAGAATCATTTCTTTCTTCAGGGTGTTAAACTGCTTTTTCTTCGTTGTCTTCTCTATCTTCAAAAATGATGCATTACCATAGCAAAGTAGTTTCTACAGACAGATTTTGTTCATCGGGGAAAGAAAGAATAAAGTGATAGTTCAGATCCAAATTCACTCTTTATTCTGTCCTGTACCAATATTTGAGATTCTTCTATGATGTTATTTTTTTTTAGTGCTCCATCAGAACATGGAAAAGTTTATATTTTGTTGACCTTGAATAGTCCTCCTTTGTTCTTGTCATCTTGTTTAACTCCTTCATAATCAAGTAGGAAATGTAGATGAATTACAAGTCTGAATAAAGATAGGTCCTTGTTGTTCTTTTTAGGCTTTGTTGGATATTGGAATAAACATCTCAGAAGTGAAATGTACAAGACAGGTAGAACAGAGAGTATATTAAAATATTGAGAAACACCAAGTGTTGAATAAACCACTTGTCTGCAAAGAATATTTTTGTCTGTCATGTTTGAGCATGAATCGAGAAGTGGGACAAAGCAATTCATAGAAGAAATTAAGAACTAGATTCATATGTGCATATTTTCTCCTAAAAAGAAAAAAAAGACCTATTTCTGATTGTTCTATTTTGTATTTTCTTGTTTTCTTTACTGAAATAGCATTATTTAACAGAATGACAGAGTTGAAAGGGACTTTGGAGAACTTCTAGTCCAGCCCCCACTCAAGCAAGAGACTATATACCACTTCAGACAGATGGTTGTTTGATCTTTTCTTAAAAACCTTTCTTAAAGATGGAGCACCCACCACTTGTTTTTTCACTGTACACACAGTTTTTAACTTCACGCACATTTTTTCCCTTTACACACCAATACATTAATGAGGGATCCTTGGTGCTCTCTGAGCTTAGTTGTTTTCTTGCAGATGTTTCATTACCCAAGCTACTTAACATTGTTATATTTTTACCTAATTTGGGTAATGAAACATCTGCAAGAAAACAGCCAAGCTCAAAGAGCACCCAGGAACGCTCATTTTAATCCTGAGCTACAAATATTCTCCTTTATAGAAATGCATTAGTGTTTTTTTTTTTTCTTGAAACCTATTACCATATTACTCTGTTTATGGGGGTTCAGCATTAGCTAACTTGATTCTGGGCATGTACTGTATTTGGCTTTGTCAATCTGTGACCAAACAAATCCATCTGGACCTTAATAAAAGATAGTCAGCACAATCCTATGCATCTCTGTTCAAAAGCATTGAATCCAGTGAAACTACCCCCTTACAGAAACTCTTTCCAATTTTCCTGTCAGTCTGCTTTTTTTCTTCTTTTCTTGTTAATGGACTCTATTCTGAACTTCACGTAAACAGACAATGCACATGCTCCCCCAAAGACTCTGTATTCCAATAGTAATTTGATTATTTTTCCCCTCTGACATGTTTAATTCAACAATACCTCTTCAACATGTTTGAAATTACATCACAGTTTTCCACATCCTGGCAGCACGCCCTATTGAAACCTACAGAGGAGGGAGGGGGGAAGCTGTCACAACAGTTGTTTCAATAATAATAAAAAATAGAATTCTCGGCAACAATCAGGCATAAGACAAACAATTCAAAGATAAGGAACCAAAAGAAAGCAATGAGAAAACGTAGTATTCAGCCATCAGTCAAAAACATTGATGCTTGTTTGCAGTCCTGCTTGCTTGCAGGAATTATGGAAACTAGTGTGCCTAAATTGATGTTCTTGCAGATCACTATTGCCATCTTCTGGTACATAAACTCTAACAGCTGATTCCCTTAAATGCTTTCTCTTTCTCTTGGTGATCAATGGACAGCAATCAAGAAAAGATTGCACCATAAGCAGGCAATGAAAAGTGCTAAAACATGAGGAATCATATTTATATCTTCTGTGGATAGACATATATTGATATAAAAAGATTGCTCCATTTTTTTTCAGATTAATAATTTACAGCCTTACAGATATGTTAAAAGTTCAACTTTTCAAACATTTAGCCTAGCTATGCCACAGGGCATCAGGATGGGAAAGGATATATACAGCATCAGGACCAGTTTTCATGGATATTTATTACATGCTCAATTTCCGGTCCTAATTTTCTCTGGGAAATATTTATCATTTAGGGTTATCATAATTTATTTAATTATTTACACACTAAATTACTGAATACCAGATATTTAATTTCTTAGTTAACATTGTAATGTTCTCTTTAAGGTAAAATGCATCCTTGGTTCGTCTAAAGCATCAGTGGCATATAGGTAACCTTCAATTTACAACTGTTCATTTAGTGACCAAAGTTACAATAGCACTGAAAAAAATGACTTACGACCATTTTTCAGACTTATGACTTTTGCACATCCCCATGATCACATGATCAAAATTTGGATGATTGTCAACTTGCATGAATTTATGATGGTTGCAGTGTCCCGGGGTCATGTGATCACCTATTGTAACTTTGTGACAAGCAAAGTCAATGGAGAAGCCCAATTGACTTAACAATTGTGTTATTAATAATTGTAATAATTCACTTAACAACTGTGGCAAGAAAGGTGGTAAAAGGGAGCAAAATTCACTCAGCAACTACCTTGCTTAGCGACAGAAATTTTGGCTCCGTTGTGGTGGTAGATTGAGGGCTACCTGCTGTATATCTTCCACAATTCTCAAGACCTATGAAGTAAAGACCTATGAACCTATGAAGAGGATGACTGAAAAAATCATTGGCAGTTGCCTCCCTCCCATCCAGGACATAGCACAGAAGCATTGCTTAAGCAGGGTCTGCAAGATTGTCTGGGACACTACACATCCTCTTCACAATCTGTTTTCCTTGTTACCTTCTGGGAGGAGGCTTCGTGGTATCCAAAGCAGAACATCCAGATTCAGTCAGAGTTTCATTCCATACAGCATTAACCTTGCGAATTCTCAAGCTTCCTCCTTCCATTATATATTCAAGATGGACAATATTTAATATTTATTTGCTACATATATGTAGGGATGTGGGTCTATACATATGTTGTATTTAGTATGTTTTAAATGTGTGTTATGTATTTGTACACTTTGAGAGGAAGCAACTAAATTTCATTTTTAATGTGTGTCATTGTGCCCACAGGAAAAAATGTCAATAAAGTTTATCTAATCTAATCTAATCTAATCTAAAAGGACAAATGCAAATTCTAAGTCAGTGACAGTGACTGCAATAAGTATTTTTAGATTCCTAAATAACAGCAGTTTAATAACAACGGTAGCTTTCAGTGGGGTAAATGACTTATTTGTGGAATGATGGAAAAATATCTACCTGGCACCAACTATACTCTTTAATACAACTATACATGGCTGGTATTCTATAGCTTACAAGGGTATTGATCTGTGTGTATTCTGCAGTGGTGCTGCATTTATTTTTTACATTGATCTCATTGTCGTGTTGCCAATGTATCAGGCAGCCTTGGTGTCATCTTTGGTGGCCCTCAATAAAACAAAAGTGCTTTGTCTGGCCAGAAATCCAGACAAAGCTAAGCTCTCCAGACAAAATAAAGTCTATTTAGCCACAGCTGCACATGTGAAAAATGCCTCTTTTTTGAAAATACTGGCCTAAAATGATCAAATTTCACAACAGCAAACAAACATTGAGAAGGGAAAAAATATGCTTCTATTGTTTCTTTTCATCTCAGTTTTGGAAGAAGTGGGAAATGAAATTTGCTTTCCTTTCGGTTTGGATTTTGGGGTGGTTTTTGTTTCTTTATGTTGTTGTATTGCCTCTTAAATGGTTGAAAAGCATATTTCATTCCCTAATGGGCTTGTGTTTTTCCTGTTTGGAAAACATATATCCCTCCCTCCTTTCATCTATGCTTCTTATGCTGCACAAGTTGACAATATTATACTGACTACTGTATATGAATGCCACCAACAAGTTTATAACTATAATTTTTGGAGGAAAACATTAGGGTTTTTTTCCCCCTTGGGGACATAAAGGCTGCAAAATAGGAAATGTAGTGGCATCTCTGAATTGGAATGAGGATAATACTGAAATATGGCTAAGAAAGTAGATTCTGATTTATAACCTTATTCTCAAGAATTTCTTCCATATACTTCTGCATGGGGGGAGGGGAGATATATCATTAATATACTTCACTGTTGATAATGCAGAATACTACTACTGATATTGTTTTCCAAAGCATATTTTTCATTACTTGGAAAACTGCAATGCTTTCAAATCGGGGACATGAGAAGGATCCCTTCCTATCTTTTTTTCTCTCTCTTGGGATTTAATGGAGGGATGGGAAGCTAGAAGACAGCAGACCACTGGAGATATGATTATGCTGTATCATTCATGCATAACCTTGATCACTTTGTAACAAAATAAATGTCATGGTTGTTTTTCCACTGTATATAGCACATTCTTCCTGCAGGTGCAGAAATGAATTCCTCTTCTTCTTCTTTTGTACATAGCAATAGCACTTAGACTTTATACCATTCCAGAAGAGCAAGAGATATCGCAATTCATTCATTTGTTCGTTCATTCATTCATTCATTCATTCATTCATTCATTATTTTTATAGCCTCCCCATCTCAGTCAATGACTCTTACAATTCAAAAAATTTAGAAAGCTTGTTGGGAAAGTGAGTGAAGACAGCTCCTCCCTATTAGTTTCCAGTATATGGGTTTTATGGTGCAAGTAGTCTGCTTTAATTTGGCAAAATTTCTGTATATAGATGAGAAAGAACAAAGAAAACTGCTTAGAGAATCCCAACATGTCTTTCTTGATTTTGAGAGGTTGACAGATATAATAATAACAATAACAATAATAATGCAGTTGGAAGGGATTCCAATATCTCAGGGTCTGCTACAAAGAAGAAGGAGTCAAGCTATATTCCAAGGGTCCTGAAGGCAGGACAAAAAGCAATGGATGGAAACTAATCAAGGAGAGAAGCAACCTAGAACTAAGGAGAAACTTCCTGACAGTTAGAACAATTAACCAGTGGAATAACCTGTCTCCAGAAGTGGAGAATGCTCCAACACTGGAAGTTTTTAAGAAGAGACTGGACAGCCATTTGTCTGAAATGGTATAGGGTTTCTTGCCTGACGGGGTTGGACTAGATGACCTCCAAGGTCCCTTTCAACTTTTTTTTTAATATTATTATAGATCATTCCACAGACTGTTCAGACTGGATTTGGCATTTTGTCTACTATCGAGTCCTTACCCAGGAACTGGGATTAGGCAGATGTGGATGTTTGATGGTATTACAGATATTGTCGCAGGATGGAAGCAGTTCCTAGTAAGGCCGCCTTTTGCAATTGACTAATAGCGAAGTAGTGCTCCAGTTGTTTGGGATTGCACCCAAGGTGCCTATTACTATTGGTACTACCCTTGCTTGCTTTTGCCACAGTCTTTCTATTTCTATTTGTAGGTCTTTGTATTTTGTTATCTTCTCCAGTTCTTTCTCGTCTATTCTGCTGTCTCCAGGCACTGCCACGTCCACTATCCAGACTTTTTTGTTATTCTTATTGACAATTGTTAAGTCTGGGGTGTTATGTTGCAGGTGCTTGTCTGTTTGAATTCTGAAGTCCCAGAGCAGTTTAATTTTATCATTTTCTATGACTTTCTCTATGATCCCACCAGTTTTTGCTTACAGGCAAATGATATTTTTTGCAGATCTTCCAATGCACCATTGTTGCTACTTTGCATGCCGCTGCTTGTAGTCAGTCTGTGAAATCTTCTTGCAGCAGCTTATCAGGTGGCCCACTGTTTCTTCAGCTTCTTTGCATAGGTGTCACTTACTGTCTGTTGCTGTCTTCTCAATTTTGACTTTATATGCATTTGTCCTTAAGGCTTGGTCTTGTGTAGCCAGAATTAGTCTCTCAGTCTCTTTCTTCAATTTTCCTGCTCTTAGCCATTGCCAGGTCTTGTTATTATCTGCTTTCCCAGCTATTTTTTCAACGTATTGGCCATGTAGTGCTTTGTCTTCCCATGCCTCTATTATGTTCTTCATTTGGTCTTTCTTGTAGGCCAGTTTGGTCTCTTCAGTAGTCAGTAAGCCTTCCTGATATACTAATTTCAGTGCATCTTCATCATTGTTCTTCAGATATTCTTCCAAAGCCGTTTTTTCTTCTTCAACCATCTGATGTACTTGCAGCATTCCACGCCCACCTATTTGCCTTGGTAGATAAAGTCTGTCAATGTCACTGTGTAGATGAAGGGCATGATTCATTTTCATTATTTTTCTGGTCTTCCTATCCAATTATTATTATTATTATTATTATTATTATTATTATTATTATTATTATTATTAATATTTCATTGTCTGTAATGAATTCATTGCTACTCATGTCTTGCTCCAGAATATAGAGAGTATCTCCACTATGTTTTTGATGGCAATTCTGTTTGATCTCAAGCTCTTTGTTTCTGTTTCAACCTTCACAATCATTGAGATGAACCCACCATTTTATAACACATAGGTCAGCATACATATTTTTTTCATTCTGTACATATTCCACTAATTTCTTATTTACTCCCAAGTCCAATTTTCAACTCTTTCATTTCACCTTTTTGGATATATTTGTTAGGACTATTTTATGACCCAAAACCAGATTGTGACAAGAAAAGAAGCAACGATTGCTCAGTGGTGACTTAGCAACCAACTATATGGATATCTGTTATTTATCTTCTGCTAAATCACTACATTTTTAGAAGTATTTTCTGAATCCATTCTCAACAATGATAAAAATACAGGGCAACAGATAATGAAAATGGATTTTAAAAGCCCATTAGCAGTGCTGTGCCTTACTGGTGCTGTATTAAAATTCGTTCTGTTATCATTGTAGATCCATAATTCTGGATTTTTTGTATCATTTATTCACTTAAGATGACTATTCCACTGAAACAGCCAATAAAAATGATAATAAGGAAAAAAAGGTTATTTAAGCACTCTGTTGAGCAATAACTGTGCATCAGTTGCCAAGCACTGAGCAACAATATATTACTTTATCTCAGGAAAGTAAAATTTAATACAGTCGTAGTCTACAACAGTGGTTCTCAACTTTCCTAATGCTGCGACCCTTTAATACAGTTCTTCTTGTTGTGGAGACCCCCAACCATAAAAATATTTTCGTTGCTACTTCATAACTGTAATTTTGCTACTGTTATGAATCGTAATGTAAATATCTGATATGCAGGATCAGACTCTAGACTCCAGAAGATAGAACCCTCCAACAAAAGGAATTCCACAACTATAGATAGTCCTCAACTTACGACCACGACTGAGCCCAACATTTCTATTGCTAAGTAAGGCAGTTGTTAAGTGAGTTGCACCCATTTTACAAACTTTCTTGCTGCAGTTGTTAAGTGAATCACTGCAGTTATTAAGTTACAAACACAGTTGTTAAATGAATCTGGCTTCCCCATTGACTTTGCTTGTCAAAAGATTGGTAAAAATAATCACATGACCCTGGGACACTGCAACTGTCATAAATACAGGCCAGTTGCCAAGCACCCACATTTTGATCACATGACCAATTGAAGGAAAAGCAGCAAGAGAATGGAAGAAAGGAAAAGGGTTATAAATAAAAAAATCAGAACCCCTGTAACATGTTGTGGATGAAGCGAGGGGTTACGTGACTACTTTTTCATGGAAGTTTCCCAAAACAGAAGAATACGACTTTAGAGCTGTCCCAGATTCCAGCTATTTCATTCCCTCCTTCCAACATTTTCACCTTCTACTGAGCGTACTTGATTCTCATCTAAATGTTTTCTGACAAGTCCCTCTCTCAATGCATTTCCTTTTTCCTAACAGTTTCTGGCAGTAGAGTATATACTTCCCCAATTGGAGCCTCGCCTTTGGATCCTGACTAGATGGGAGGCAGAATAAAAGGAAGCCATTTAAAGGCAGGAGGAGGGAAAATCCCGAGGTTGGCTTGCTCCCGATTCACAATGAAAAGGTGAAAGGAAGCTCACAATTCAGGCTGGCAGGCAGGCAGGCTGCCTTGCTGGCTTTCTCACCCATACCAACTCCCTTCTCTTCACTTGCAGCCAGGCGATTCCGAGTTTAAGCGCAGCTCCTAACAACCCTGAAGAAAATCCCACGGATGGGGGTGGGGAGACTCAATTAAGGTGCTTGCAACCCCCCCCCATGCAAGGGCAGAGACCAAACCCAGTTTTTTTTTTAAAAAAAAGCTAAGATTTTTTTAAAAAATACAATCCAAAAGCGCTATTTAAAAAAGCAATTGCACTGAATGCATCAAGGCGAGCTGGCAGAAAGAAAAGATGATCGCTGGCGCTTTTATTCCCAGACGCCAGATTTTTTTTCCCCAGATCATAAAGTGTCCATTCCTCCCTCCAAAAGGGAGGGAATCAAAATACAAAAGGAACCCACCCCACGTCAAAGCCCTCCGGCGTGCTGATTCCACAGCTAACAACCCTTCCTTCTCTCCCTCCCTCCTTCCTCCTCCTCCTCCTCCTGCCTCACCCCCCCCTCAACTCCCCGCCAGCCCATCTCCCCTCTTCCACAGAGACACGAGAGACTGCACGCAGGCGCGATCTGGAGCAGCTCCGCCAGCTTCACAGATTCCCCGGGAAGATACGTCACAGGTGCCAATGTCCGGGCCATGGCTTCTGATTAGTGAAAAGGCTGGGAGAAGGTGGGCTGAGTCATTGGCTTTTGCTAGCTCTACCTGAGAGGCGGGGAGTTGCTTCTTTGATGCTTTAAGTCTTACCATTCTCTGTGTTGTTTTTATCCGCCTTGAGACGGATAGAGGAGCGGTGTTTGGTTCCTAAGACCATTGGAAATATGTGTTTTCCGAAGGTCTTAGGCGACCCCTGTGAAAGGGTTGTTCGACCCCCAAAGGGGTCGTGACCCACAGGTTGAGAACCGCTGCCCTACACCATTTCAGACAAAAGGTTATCCAATATAAGAGCCGAGGTGGCGCAGCAGTTAGAGTGCAGTACTGCAGGCCACTTTAGCTGACTGTGTTCAGCAGGTCAGCGGTTCAAATCTCACCGGCTCAAGGTTGACTCAGCCTTCCATCCTTCTGGGGTAGGTAAAATGAAGACCCAGATTGTTGGGGGCAATGTAAATATATATATACATTGCTTACTGGTGTACACCGCTTAGAGAGTGCTTGCACTTAAAGCTGTATATAAGTCTCATAAAATAAATAAATAAATAAATAAATTTCTTAAAAATCTCCAGTATTGAAGCACCCACAACTTTTGGAAGCAGAATATGGGTATCAGAGATGCTTGAATACAACCAATAATTTAGTGATCCTTCAAAGTTACAATGGCACTGAAAAAGATGACTTATAACTAATCCTTGTACTTATGACCATCACAGCATTCACTAGAGTCACATGATCAAAATTTGGTCCTTGGCAACCAGCATGTGTTTACAATGGTTTCAGCATCCCAGGGTCATGTGATCACCATTAGCAACCTTCCCAGTTGGCTTTTGATAAGCAAAGTCAATGGGGGAAGTCAGATTCACATAATGACTGCACAATTCATTTAACAACTGCAATCATTTGTTTAACAACTGTGGCTTAATTGGTCATTAAATTGGGCACTTACTTAAAAACCAACTTGCTTAGCAATAGAAATTCTGGTGCAAATTGTAATCATAAGTTGAGGACTTCTTGTATTAGGCAGTACTGAGAACTTCAATTTTATTTTTTTAAAAAACAGGTTTATTCTATGTATGTTTGGACAAAACTCAGCAGCACTTTTTTGTGCGGCTGCTGATAAAAACAGGATCGCCAACATGATCGCCAATGTCTGATAATGGATATAGCACAAGAAGAAGAAGAAGAATGCATTCAGTAACTTTGTTTTTTAAGAAAACAAGCTAAAATTCTCAGGAGATACTAACATAATAAAACAATTAAACTTGCAAAAATTAACTGCAAATATGTTAATAGAAAGAAGAAGCTAGCATTTGATGCCTGAGCATAATGTAGAATCACAAGATGTCGTAACAGGGCTGAGCTGCTAGAAACAGTCACACAGGGATTGTCGTTTTGTAATAAAGAACATACTCTAAAGACGAACTAACAAGATACCTTGAACTTTGCACATTCTGAAGCTTTTTGTTAGGCAGCCTGGGAGACAGAAATATGTTTTGTATGAGTTTCTGATTAAATCCATAGCAAATATGCAAAGTCTGATGCACAATTTCAAGGACCAGTCTTGGTGAGAGGGGTTTTTATTAAACCCAAATAATCTTTTTTTTTATTATTATTATTAAAGAGTTTTATAAATTTTACAGAAAATAAAAGACAATACAAAAACAAAAAACAACATATACAAATAAAAAACAAACATTACCCAACAAAACCCCCCTTCCCCCACCCCTACTCAAACCCCCCCCTTCCCCCCCAGGGCTTCCCAGAGCAGAATATAGGCTTAATTAAAAAAAAGTTAAAAAAATTTATATTTATAAAAAAAAGAATATAAAATAGAATATATATATATATATAAAGTTAAAAATTATGAAAAAACTATATAGTATTTTTTTATATCAAATTTAAATTGTATGAATTTTATCCATTTATCCCAAACAGCAAGAAATTTCTCTTGCGTTTGTCCCTTTAAGAAAGCCGAAATCTTTGCCATTTCCGCCAAATGAGACACTTTAAGAAACCATTCCTGCAATGTAGGCAAAGATTCCTTCTTCCAATATTGTCCTACTAACAGCCTCGCAGCTGTAATCAAATTTAACATCAATATAACCTCCTTTGTATCACAATCAATAACTATACCTAACAAAAATAATTGTGGAGTAAATTTTACCCTCCTTTTAAAAATTCTCTGGATATTCCACCATATCTTAATCCAGAATGCTTTTATCTCTCTGCACGACCACCAAATATGATAATAAGTAGCGTCCATACAACCACATCTCCAACATTTAGGTTGTAAGTCAGGGTACATAAAAGACATTTTTTGTGGATCAAGGTGCCATCTATAAAACATTTTATAAAAATTCTCCCTTAAGTTCTGTGCTTGTGTAAATTTGACATTTCTCACCCAAATAATTTCCCAGGTGTCCAATGGAACTGGCTCACCAAAATTCTGCGCCCATCTAATCATACAATCTTTAATTAGTTCCGTTTCTGAATCCAATTCAACTAAAACCCCATAAATCCTCTTAATGTGGGTTTGTCTTTGATCCTTCACTTGCTTAATAAGATTTTCATCTTCTCTGAGAAAACCCACCTTACAGTCCATCTTCCATCTGTCTAATAATTGCCTATATTGGAACCAAGAATAAATAATATTTTCTTGTGCTAACTCTTCCCGTGATTTTAACTGCCAGTTTTGTCCATCCCATTTAAGTAACTGTCTATAAGACACCATATCCATTTTAACCCCTCTTTTTATTCCTTCTATTGCATGCCAAGGTATAGCCCATAATGGTACTTTGAAATCACTTTTATAATATTTTCTCCAAACCCTAAGTAAAGAAATTCTTAAGATATGAGATTTAAAAGCCCAATCCATTTTTTTATTAAATATTAAATAGGCATGCCACCCAAAAAGTAAATTCCATCCCTCTAAGTGAAGTATATCAGAATTTGTCAAATTTACCCAGTCACTAACTAATGTTAAAACCACCGCATCATAATATAATTTCAAATTCGGCACCTTGAGTCCTCCCCTCTCACGGAAATCTTGCATAATTTTAAACTTAACCCTTGGCTTTTTCCCTGCCCAAATAAATTTATTAAGGCCTTTCTGCCACTCAGTTAAATTGATCTCATTCTTCAAAATCGGTATCATTTGGAACAAAAAGAGAAACTTGGGTAGAATATTCATTTTTATCACTGCAATTCTTCCCATGAGGGATAATTGCAACTTTTCCCAATTCTTCAAGTCTCTCTGTACCCTAACCCACAACCTTTCATAATTATTTTTAAATAATTTTGCATTAGAAACAGATAGCATCACCCCCAAATATTTTACCTTATTAACAATTTCAAAACCCGTCAAATTAACCAAAGTCTGCTTCTCCCCCAAATAATCTTTAAATCCAAATATTCTCTCCCTCTTTTATCCCTATTTTTCTTTCTGGAGGTCAGCTACAGAACTAAAGCTCAAAGGGACATTGTTCTTGGTATCAGCAAGGAGGTGCTGATTATTTTTTTTTTTCTTCCAATTGCTTTATCAGGAAGAGGAAAAGGAATAATCTAGGGTGCCCTATCTCATATGATACTCTCTCACTCAACTAATCAAACCTCCTAATATGTTCTCTTCTTCCTTCTCCTACAATGATCACATCAGCATCCTTGCCTAGTCATCTCAGTAACCACCCTGTCTTAATCTCTTACTTCAGCCATGACTGTCACTCCAGAATACCATCTATCTGCCTGTTTGATCTTCCCAATGACTTTCCTCACTCTTTTCTCTAGGCAGAAATGCACATTTCCTATTGGTCCACCCAATCTCTTGAAAATCTTTCTTTTCTTACCTGGGACTGAAAATGAAACAAGGGCAGAAGCTGAGACATAATGGACTAGTCTGTTAAGACAAGAGCTTACTGAATATGGAAGAAAAAAGGCAGACAAGCAAAGCTAACTAAGCGTGCAATGCCGAGTAATCAATCCTAGTTCTGAATTAATATATTTCCAGGAAAGATCTGTTTCTAAACAGCTGCCAAGTATTGTGCTCAAATTAATATACCAAGAATGTGTTGGTGTGGTGAGAGATTAATGATATGTCTTCAATTAAAGATAATAGAATTAGAAATATCAACGTAAAGCATAAAAAGGCATTTTCTGAAAGCTTTCAGATAAATGATTAGATAATCACTCGAATATGAATGAAGTAAGTGATTGGCCAGCCAATTACCTGTGTTAGTAGTGATGGCACTGAAATTCTTAATTATCTGGTTGAGTAAATGGATTTGTCCAGTTTATAATACTTGGCTGTATTACAATTTGAACATACGGTCTCATTGGAAAATTCTCTCTTGCTTGGAATCTTAAAGAAGATTTTGTATATGCAGAAACGGCATTCAACACATATGGAGTCCAACACCAGCTGAGCGCTATCTATGCATATTATTTAAATTTAATCTCTTGCCTTGAATGGATTCCTTAAACTTCTATAATCTTGATCTCCACAGGGGCATCAGTAGGAAGGATTTAAAAAAATAGTTGAGATGGCCATAATAGCCATGGATTTCCTGTCTGTCTGTCTATCTGTCTGTCTGTCTGTCTGCCTTCCTGCCTTTCTGCCTATCTGCCTGTCTGCCTGTCTGCCTGTCTGCCTGTCTTCCTGTCTGTCTGTCTATCTATCTAATTTTTATGATGCTTATCTCCCCCATAAGGCAACTATAAATACTGCTCATTCATAACAGGGACAAAAACAAAAACGTGTCATCAAAATGTAGCATAAAAACCTTCAAGCCACAACAATTGACTGTTCATTACAATGTAGCTAAATGGATATTCTCTGAATTGCTCTGATGTTACAGTGCAGGAGCTTAATTAAATAAAGAGAGCTAAGAGTTATGCTTTATTTATTAGGGTTTTATGCCACAGTAATGCAAGGGGAAAGTTGCCAATTTAATAAAATGCTCCAAACATGATGTTCCTTTCATATATTATTAATATCTAAGCAATTCTAATAAATATACACTTGCATTTTCTTCTACCATCTTTATGATGAGTTGTTGTTGCACAACTAAAATAAAAAAGCAACATGAAGCTGTCAGAATAGGGTATTAAATGATTCAGAAGGCCCATAGTAAACTTTACATTAAAAATCTTTGTAAACAATAATTTAGCAGAGCAACCCAAGCAAGAAACGTCAAATGTACTTTAAATGGCACATATATTATTGAAGGTTATTTAAATTATATATGACACTTTCTTGGCTATTTCCAAAAAGAAGGAACCTAACAAAGGATGCTGTAAGCACTACCTGTGTTTATATAAGGTACTGAATCAAGTCAGATTAACATCTAGCAGGTACATTGAACCAACATGCTAAACTTAATTAATGTGGACTAGGTTTTTATGATTCAGTGTATTATAAGAATCATTTATAATTTAGACTTCCAGTTTTGTGTCGCAGCAAGATGAGATGCAGGAAGGCAGAGCTCTGCCTTCCACACCCGATTTCACCCTGCTGGGGGCTCTGAAAAGGGCCTAAAGTCGCCCTGAAGAGGCAATGAAGAAGGAGGAGTGCCTTGTTGATCACAGAGAGATGGTAGTCCCTCTGTTTGATCCAAGGAAAGCCATCTAAACTGGCAGAGGAAAGACTGCCCACACCTCTGTGGCCAGCCATTACCTGCTGACAACCGAAGAACAAAAGCTTTAATTAGCACATTGTAAACAGCATGTTTGGACTGGGTGAGAATATTGATCCTTTCTTTACTATTTTACAACTGAATTTCCTAGGAAAGGCTTCCAAGAAGCTTCAAACCTCCAGATGTGAACAGAAGCGGCTTTTTAATTTTTTTATGGGGGACAGAAATACACAATACTGAAGTGAAAGTAATACAAAGCTACAGTTTTGATAAATCTTAGAACTGAGATAATTGTTAAGATTTTCTCTTTGGGGAAAAAACTACTGAGGTGAAATATAAGAAATATAAGAAATCAACCTTTTATTTTAAGAGTGGAAAATCGACTTTGAATGACATCTAGTGGTGAATTTGAGTACAGCACTATAACTAGCTCCTTGGCTGCTTGGTGATTTTCAGCTTAAGGGAGAACAGCTGGCAATAAAGGAAAATATTTTAGCATATTTATCATCCTGACCTTCATGGACTATAAATACATACTGAGCTTGGACTTTTAATCTCAAGAGCTAATGGGAGAGAAAGAAAAAATTGACTTTTGAATACATCTGGCTACAGGGAGGTTGAACATTTTGAACACTTGGAACATTGTGGATTACAACCTTGCCTGACTAATACTTTTCAGGATACTTAAGGCATCATTCCTAGAAATCCTCTAGAATCATCAGTCTCAGTAAGAGTGGAACAGAACTTCCTCTGGTTTTCTGGTCTTTATATATAGCCTTTATAATCCAGTCATAATAGCAATATTTTATAGAAATATCTTTCAGAAGGAAATACTCTCTAAGCTACAGCAAATTCATGCACACAAAGAGGACATAAAAATAAACCATAATGAGACTAAAAATAACCTAGATGATATAAAGGACCAAATCTTCAAATTGAAGCTACAACTGGAAAGCTCCCAGACAACAACTACAAAGTATGAACAAATAAACCAGAAATCAGAGGGTGAAGTAGAAGAAATAGACCTAGAGATGGAGGAGATAGGAGAAGGGAAATATGGACTGCCATACACAAATAAAATACTGAAAGACCTACCTATAACAATGAAAATACAAAAGACCTTTACTCCTTTCTCCAAATACACCTGATGATAAGGAAGAAGATTCTAGAAAATAGAACATAGAGTGGGCAGGAGAAATGGCTAGGGAATGTGGATGGGCAGATTTCCCCCCAAAAAATGTTCTACCTAAATTGTCTTTCCATGCCAAGCAGCTTTCACAAAAATAGAAAGAAAATTCTTGGGCAATTTAATTGCCTTGGCCTGGAAAGCTGTTTGGCAAAGAAAGAAAGCGAAAGTTAGACTTAAAAAACAGGATTTGATCTGTCAGAGGGGGCACTATCTGTTTAATATACTTGTTTGAATATGATTAAAAGAACGGATGACCCTTAGATATAACTAGATTTTTTATAATAGAAGATATGATTTAGAATTAAAATAGCATTTTTCTTCTTCTTTTGATATGGGAAATTTGAAAATAAGACAAGGATTGGTATGAATATAATTTTTAGCTATATAATTGTAATTAATATTGAGAAAATCATAACTGACAAAGATCCTTTAAATATTGATGGGAAATCAAACTTTAATAAGAGCACGAAAAACAGGATATTGACTTATGAATTGATATTATTGTTTCTATAATATTAGTAAAATATGATGAAGATGTCTATATCTAATTTTGTATACCTAGTAATAAGAATTGTAATTGTTTAATGAGGGAAAAAGGGAAAAATATGGGGAAGAAAGGAGAATCAAGGAAAAAATACTGGATTGTGCAGTACTGAATAGACTTATATTGAAGAAATTAATATGTGAACCCAGACAACATATTGTTTACTAAGCTTTAAAGATTGTAATTTTTTAAAATTAATAAAACCTATATAAAAAAGAATTATTTATAATTTAGTATAAGAGACGTGGTGGCACAGTGGTTAGAATGCAGTATTACAGGTTTGTTCTGCTGACTGCCAACTGCCAGCAATTCAGCAGTTCGATTCTCACCAGCTCAAGGTTGACTCAGCCTTCCATCCTGCCAAGGTCGGTAAAATGAGGACCCACATTGGTGGGGGCAATATGCTGACTCTGTAAACGGCTTAGAGAGGGCTATAAAGCACTGTGAAGCAGTGTAAGTGCTATTGCTATTGGTATATTGTGCACATACAGAAAATACATTAACTTAGTAACCAGCTGCAGCCACAGTATAGCTGATCTTATTTTGTCCCTTCCCTCCATCTCTTTCACCTCAATTTGGAAGAACTGAGAAATAATCTGAGATATTGCACATCCAAATTATATGGCCCATCCTTGATCTGTAGCCTAGAAAAGGTAGATGGGAGCTACAAAAAAGGTCTATAAATCTTAAGAATATCAGAAAAGAAGTAGAATTTAATGTTCATTTTATACCTTCCTCATGCTTAATCTGTATTTAAAAAATCATATTGTTTCTTCTGCAGGAATATAATATCTTTAAGGTCACTTACTCCAAATAGTATTTGCCCAGTTTCTGTAACCAGAAATATCTTTATAAAATCCTGATCTTTGTCTCTTTTTTATGTTTTATTTTGAAAGCAAAGAAGTGACTTAAAAACACTTTGATTGATATGTTTCTCCCATCTTTAAAAAAAAAAGGGATTCTAGCAGAGATTCTATACTAGGAACCAATGTCCATGCATTATAATCACAATTTTCAAAAAATATGACACAATTAACTTGGTTCCATTTGTATGCACAGATTATCCCAGCTGTATTCTCAGCCAGGAGTCTATCGCTGGTGTACAACAGCATTTAGCAGATGCTAGACAGTATAATCACCTGTTGTTAGCCACAGGTAGGTTTAATTTTGATGTTAATTGCTTATAGTGTTCTGTTCACTGAGCTGCTTCAAGTGTCAAAATCTGTGTCTCAATGACAGATGGGTGACAGAACAAAATAGGTTGATGATCTCTCGAGAGAAGAACAAGATTACTTTTGTAATACACAAGAAAGCCACCTGACATAGCTATAAAGCTATAAAGAAATCCAGGATAGTCCTTTTTAGAAATAACGACGATTCTAGGTAAATGATGTGTCCCACAAAATGTACAAGTGGAAGAAGAGTAATAGAGAACTCTTCTCCGTTGAGTGGTGCCAATAAATACAGATGATCAACCATGGAGGGCCTCCCTAAATGCCTTTCCATGTGTCCTTGTCCCTCTCAGCACCAGTTTTTTCCTGCTTGTTTTATCCTTATTAATGTCTTGCTTTCTATTATGTTCCACATAGTTTCAGTTTGGGGATCCAGTTCTAAAATCTCTTTTACCCACTCTAAACCCTGAAGTGGCTTTTTAAGTTGAGTTATCTGTTTAATTATAATTATGAAGTTGAACTGGGTGCCACCAAATTGATTCAGAAAACTTCTACACATGTGTAAGAATTTATTTTTGTTTTCTGATTTGATTTGCAAGTCTGAAGCAATTCTTTCAGTCTGGAGATGTAGATCATTTTTTTTTTAATTAAATTGGAAGACCAGATCAAATCAGATAGCAAATCAGAACTAAATTGGCAATTAAAATAATATTTTGTCTTATTTACCCTTCCTTCCTTCCTTCCTTCCTTCCTTCCTTCCTTCTTTCCTTCCTTCCTTCCTTCCTTCCTTCCTTCCTTCCTTCCTTCATTTCTATGCTACAGAGCGCACTGATATATCTTGCCCAAATAGTGGGTATCTGGGTTGGATGAGAGAATTTCTAGGAATGCCAAAGCTGTAGGCTAGATTGAGCAGACATTAAGGAAGAAATTGGAAAACCACTTCCATGCTGTTGCCAATAAAGTTAGCAGAATAATATACTTGGAAGGGATCTTGGAGGTCTTGTGGCCCAACCCCCTGCTCAAGCAGGAAACCCTATACCATTTCAGACAAATGGTTGTCCAATATCTTCTTAAAAACCTCTAGTTACATGGGTGGAACCATAAGGTCACCAAAAGTCAATATCAATAAAAATGACATTGTATCTTATCTTTATTTCCACAAAACCTTTAGAGTTCAGCTGGGAAGAGTAGATGATGAATTCTAAATAGGAAGTGTACCTTCTCAAGAGCCCTTCAACTCTAGTGGCAACTGTGCTTCCCACTTTTATACATTCATCAGAACTAATAAAGAATGTCTACTCATTCAAGGCCTGAAGAAATAAACTCAACTGAAGTTTGCATGAATGGAACAACCTGCCTCCAGAAGCGGTGAATGCTCCAACACTGGAAGTTTTTAAGAAGAGACTGGACAGCCATTTGTCTGAAATGGTATAGGGTTTCCTGCCTGAGCAGGGGGTTGGACTAGATGACTTCCAAGGTCCCTTCCAACTTATTATTATTATTATTATGGATCATCGCACAGTTCAGACTGGATTTGGCATTTTGTCTTATTATTATTATTATTATTATTATTATTATTATTATTACTATTATTATTATTATTATTATTATCATCATCATCATCAGTAGGTTCCATACAGATTCCTCTTTCCAGTTTGCAGCATGACACCAGTCTCAAACACCTTGCCTCTGTTATGTCTATTACTGGCATAAAATATTCTGATTCAAGTAAGGTCATCAGTTCAACAGATGTTACTGAATTATAAACAAGTGGAACAAAACTGTCACAGTAAAACCGATGCAAAGTAAGACTGCAAATACAGCACTTTAAGCAACAGAGCAAATCATGCCATCTTATTATGGAATGAAAACATAATCACAGGATCTTTCTCTCCCCTATATGGAAGACACCCAAGTTAAGTAACCATCTGTGGTCCTACCTAGTTGCTTGGCAACATACATGTTTACTAATCATAAATAGATTTTTCTATTAAATATTTAAAGCCCTAAATTCAAAACACTCTTTAGTTTATCTCTTTTTTATGTGATAGGTCTAGCATTGTCATCCAAATGTTTTACAGAGATTGTAGTTTTACTTAGATGAACACTCCTGTTCCTTTTCAGTGGGACATGGCACATGTTCAGATGGCAAAAACAGTTCCAAGAACACCTAAAGCATCCATAGTTTCTCCAACTAAAATTACCAGATAGAATCTTCACATTTCCTAAGTTAGAACATAGAAGAATAGAGTTGGAAGGGACCTTTGAGGTCTTCTAGTCCAACCCCATGCTCAAGCAGGAGACCCTATATCAGTGGTGGCGAACCTATGGCACGGGTGCCAGAGGCGGCACTCAGAGCCATCTCTGTGGGCATGTGTACTATTGCCCCAGTCCTAGGCCTTCAGCTGGGTTTTATAAAACCTTTTCGCTTTAGGCCTCCACCCCCATGTGCAAAAAAAAAAAAAAAGGTTCAATCAATCAGTCAATTTCAATTTCTCACGGGAAAAAAAAGATCTTACAAAATTGGAATTCATTGATTGAACCTTTTAGTCCCGCCCAGTCTGCTATTACCACCACGGCCCCACCCAGTCAATGGGCCACGCCCAGCCAATGGGCCACACCCATCCAGCACCCGACGATGCATAAGTGGGTTTTGGGTTGCAGTTTGGGCACTCGGTCTCTAAAAGATTCATCATCATTGCCCTATATCATTTCAGATAAATGGATGGTCTCTTTTGAAAAGTCTCCACAGCTTCTGAAGGAGAGCTATTCCATTGGTTGATTGCTCGCACCTTTAGGAAATTTCTCCTCAGTTCTAGATTGCTTCTCTCCTTGCTTAGTTTATATGTAGAGAATGAAAACCTAGATCTTCATTAACCTTTTGGGTTTCAGCCCATTGTAAATTTGACTTCATCAACCAGAAACTGTGCAGAGAAATGATGTCATTAGCACATACCACAGTCTTCCCGTTCTTTTTATTTCTGCTAAATCAATTATTTGGGTGAAGCAGAGCAAAAAACGTTTGTTTCTTCTGATGGTAATTTGAGTCAAATTAGGATATATCCCTATGGAGTACTCAGATTCATTTTCATGACTATTCTCTACTATATTCTGTTTAAATGGAGAAAGGCAATTAAAAGTTTCCTACTGATAACAACAAACACAATTGAAGTTGTTGCTTCTCCTTTTCTGTGTTTAGCTGTAAATGTGAGATGCCTAACTACATGTCTACCACAAGGATAAAGGGAGGGAAGGCTAATTCCTCCACATAAAAAGATAAACTTAATGAGATAAAATGGTCACTACTGGCAGTTTTGTAGATGTTTTTTCCTGCTACTACTTTCAAGCAGTTTAGCTATGATCTCCATCAATGGTGCCTCTGCGTGAGCTGTCTTTTTGTTTTGCTATCTTAAGCTGTGAAAAACAGAGTGGGACGAAATTGTTCTATGAGGGGACACACAGCCTGATATGATTTTTTTTTTAACTCAGTGTGGGTTGGGAAAAAAATATGAAATGAAGACATAAAAAATGGATTAGATTTCTTGAATCTTCACTGAAGGTGAGATACAAATGTGTTAAATAGGGCAGCATATTGGGAGTTTCTTTCTGTTATTTGCCCAGGACGAGTTATATTAATCTGGAAATCTTTCCCCAAAATCAGCTAGTAAATTCCACAGTTAGTGGAAATTTGACACCAAATCTTTAACCACCACCAGGAGTGTCTATAAGGAGGAGAGAAAGAGATTAAAAAAAATATAAGATGGTTATGCAATTTAATATTAATATAATAGTGGAATCATTGTCTTCACAATATATTTTTTTTAAAATCCCACTTTTCTACTCAACAGCATTTAAGAATGTTACAGAAAAATAAATGCAAGATTAGCAACCTTTAATTAAAATGATTGATATGACAGGCGAAGGGATTATTTTTTAACCTTTTCTCATTTAGGACTTTTAAAAATGTTTTGATAATATTATTTATTATTTCCATAGTATGTTATCTTTAGGACAGATTTGGACTTTGATGGAGATTCTAGCAGGGGAGTATAGCTATCCTAGACTCCTGAGCAAATATCAGTAGACTCCTTAATATATGGGATGATTGTCTTCTTCTATGGAGCACACCATTTCAGAACGGAAGCACATGGAGATTTAAGGGAAGAATTGGCTCTGCTATTCCAAGATGGAGATATCAAAAGTTGCAGATGGAGAAGCATCTAGACGGTGTGCTGGTTTGACCTTTCTGAAGAGTAAAATTTTTGGGGGGGGGGGATGGAAACTAACCAAAGAGAAAAGCAACCTAGAACTAAGGAGAAACTTCCTGACAGTTAGAACAATTAGCCAGTGAAACAACCTGCCTCCAGAAGCAGTGAATGCTCCAACACTGGAAGTTTTTAAAAAGAAACTGGACAGCCATTTGTCCAAAATGGTATAGGGTTACTTGCCTGAGCAGGGAGTTGGACTTGATGACCTCCAAGGTCCCTTCCAACTTTATTATTATTATTATTATGGATCATTGCACAGTCAGCCAGATGTTCAGACTGGATTTGGCATTTTGTCTACCTATTGAGGCCTTACCCAGGACCTGGGATAGGCAGATGTGGATGTTTGATGATATTACAGATATCATCGCAGGATGGAAGCAGTTCCTAGTAAGGCCGCTTTTTGCAATTGACTAATAGCAGATTTGTCAATGCCAATGGTGTTCAAGTGGTGCTCCAGTTGTTTTGGGATTACACCCAAGGCGCCTATTACTATTGGTACTACTCTTGCTTGCTTTTGCCGCAATTTTTCTATTTCTATTTGTAGGTCTTTGTATTTTGTTATCTTCTCCAGTTCTTTCTCGTCTATTCTGCTGTCTCCAGGCACTGCAGGTCCACTATCCAGACTTTTTTTGTCTTTCTTATCGACAATTGTTAAGTCTGGGGTGTTATGTTGCAGGTACTTGTCTGTTTGAATTCTGAAGTCCCAGAACAGTTTAATTTTATCATTTTCTATGACTTTCTCTATTTTATGATCCCACCAGTTTTTGCTTACAGGCAAATGATATTTTTTGCAGATCCCACCATTGTTGCTACTTTGTCATGCCGCTGCTTGTAGTCAGTCTGTGCAATCTTCTTGCAACAGCTTACCAAGTGGTCCACTGTTTATTCAGCTTCTTTGCATAGGCGGCACTTACTGTCTGCTGCTGTCTTCTCAATTTTGACTTTGTATGCATTTGTCCTTAAGGCTTGGTCTTGTGCAGCCAGAATTAGTCCCTTGGTCTCTTTCTTCAGTTTTCCTGCTCTTAGCCATTGCTAGGTCTTGTTATTATCTGCTTTCCCAGCTATGTTTTTAATGTATTGGCCATGTAGTGCTTTGTCTTCCCATGCCTCTATTCTGTTCTTCATTTGGTCTTTCTTGTAGGCCAGTTTGGTCTCTCCAGTAGTCAGTAAGCCTTCCTGATATACTAATTTCAGTGCATCTTCATCATTGTTCTTCAGATATTCTTCTAAAGCCATTTTTTCTTCTTCAACCATCTGATGTACTTGTAGCATTCCACCCCACCTATTTTCCTTGGTAGATAAAGTCTGTCAATCCAGTAGTTCTGCAACTGCTGGTCCTGGTTGCTCAGCCAACAGTCCGGAGTCTTGTAACCCATTTTTTACCAGATATCCAGGAACTCCAATATCTAGCGCGGATCTTGTTAACCTGGGCAACATCCGAGCCGGTATGGCATTCTGTAATTTATGTCTCACCATATTTTTTTATGGGAGAGACACTCTTTGTCTGACTCCTCTGATGAGACCTGTCAAGTATGGTTGAACCTCTGGCATAGCTCTCATCTTCCTCAGGGTACACAAGCCCCACAACCACGTCAAGGTAGTGCCTCACTGGGGGTCAGAGTACACAAGCCCCACAACCACGTCAAGGCACAATTTGGACCTTATTCACTTGTTTTCACCTCAGTTCCTGTTCATCTTTCAACCCCACCTTTAATTATCCTTGACCTTCCACCTTATCTCATTAGCTTTGTATCTTTCACCATTACATATATCTGATGTCCACTTCCCAGAAGTGGAAGGAACAAGAGAGATGTTGGTGAAGATTGCATGATGTACAGCATGAAAGTCTACAGCTGTTCACCATGGTTCATTCCTTGAAGACTAACTATAACTATTTTGACTCATCCATTATCATCCCTCTCAGGTAAATCAGACAGGGAACATAGTGTAACTACATGAAGTAATTCCACTTTTTTGTAAGGCTATATTAACCGAATATTGAAAGTCTGAAAATATATACTTCATTCCATCTCTGCTTGCTCCATTAGGGCGAGTCCTTCTTAAGTTTCTTTCTCTGATCCTTAAGCCACTTAGTAGAGGTCCTTCCTCTCTTGTCTAGTTGTTCCTAGACAGCATCTCTTTCCTTCCTTCCCCAAATTCATCTATCTGTCCCATTACATCCAATTCCAAACACCAAAAGGAAAAACAGGATTCTTCTCTTGTCCAATTAAAAGATGGAGCAAATGGTGGAAATTGTGCCTAGAGAATCATTCACTGAACACTGGTGAATTTATTTCTGAACCCAGAAGCACCATTTAGTGTTCAGGCAACAAAGCAATCAATAGTTCAGTCCAATGGGTGCCATGATTTAAACAAAGCTATGGAGTCACACAGATCTCTTGTTCATGAGGCTGCCTGCATTTTGGAATAGCAACATCCCCCTCACCAGGAATGTATCTTCCCTGTTATTGGCTTTTTGTAAGCCTTTACAAAATGAAGTTTTTCAGAAAGCCTTTGATGCAGGAGCCGACATTATATATGTGTGTTAGTTTCCTTATATTATTCTGTTTTGTTTTTGTACAGTGGCTGTTTTATCATTTGTATTGATGGATGCTCTATCTGAGATTGTCTCTTTGTGCTATGGATACATTCTATATCTCTATCTCTATTACCTATCGGTCTGTCTGTCTGTCCACCTGTCCGTCTGTCTATTTATCATTTCTCTCTTTCTCTTTCTCCCTCCCTCATTCCCTCCCCTGAAAGGAGACCAGTAAGAACAATGCTTATTTTATCAATTGTGTTGACATACTTACTTAAAGACTTAGAAAATACCTTCACAATACAGAATAACAGAGTTGGAAGGGATCTTGGAGGTCTGCTAGTCCAACCTTCTGCTTGAAGCACTATGTGTGTTAGTTTCCTTTTATTATATTATTCTGTTTTGTTTTTGTACAGTGGCTGTTTTATCATTTGTATTGATGGATGCTGTATTTGAGACTGTCTCTTTGTTTGTGCTATGGATAAATGCTCTCTATCTCTATATCATCTGTCTGACTGTCTGTCTGATTGCCTGCCTGCCTGTCTATCTATCATTTCTCTCTCTCTTTCTCCCTCCCTTGAAAGAGGACCAGTAAGAACAATGCTTATTTTGTGAAAATTTCAATTGTATTGACATATTTGCTTAAAGACTTAGAAGATACATTCACAATACAGAATATCAGAGTTGGGAGGGACCTTGGAGGTCTTCTACTCCAACCCCCTGCTCAAGCAGGAGATACTCTATCATTTCAGACAAATAGTTGTCCAATCTTTTCTTAAAAGCCTCCAGTGATAGAGCACCCATAACTTCTGGAGGCAACTTAGTCCACTGATTAATTATTCTCACTGTCAGGAAATTTCATCTTAATTCTAGGTTGGATCAGTCTTTGGTAAGTTTCTATCTGTTGCTTCTTGTCTTGCCTTTGGGCACTTTGGAGCATTGGTTCTTAACCATTTTAAACGAATCACCCCCTTGAGCCAATGAGGAAATTGTCATTGCCCCCCTCCCCCAACATAACCTCTCAATCATAACATAGGAAATAATTCTTCAATTTATGCTAACACTTTTTTTGTTTTCTTTAAAATTGTCATCAATGCAATGTTATCGATGCAAATAGTTTATTTCCAGTCTTTTTTCCATATCTCAACTGTGTGAAAAAATTTGGTGCCACCCAGTACTTTATTCCCAAACTTCGTGATACATGTATTTCATTATTATCTTATTTATTCAAGACACTTAAATGTAATGACCACTGAAAACAAAATTCAATTGCAAGAAAGTGAAATGCCCAAAAAGAAAAACAGTAACATTTAATGATTTAATTATAAGTGAAATTTAAGACGCAAAAAGAAATATAAAAAGGGCATAAGAACAAATCGCGATGCAGGAACTAAGAATTTCAAGACGAAAACTCTGAAACGAAATTAAGATTTGAGGAAAGTATATATAGTCACGCACACTGTAAAAAGGATTAAAAAGACACAAAGAAAATATAATATCAAACTGGAGTGCACGCTAAAAAAGTACAATACAAAGAGACACACAAAATGTTTTACAGAGTACAACAAAAATTCGAAAACAAAGCTGAAAACTCAAACATTACAGCTGACATCACAGGGGACAGCCACTCAGCATGCGATGTTTCGAAAGAAGGCTCCCCCATCCATCATTGCCAATTCTGTCTAATGGCACGCCACTGTATGGGTAGAGGCTGCTGCGCAACGCACATGAAGATAAGCGATGCGTATTCACATATGTACGGTGTTCTGTACTGAAGCTAGCTGAAGGAACATTTGAAAATGCAATTCAATCCACTAATAGCAAGCGATCTGATGTTTTTTTTTTTATTTTTTTTTTATTTATTTTTTTTATTATTATTTTTTTTGTTTCTTTTATTATTTGTTTTTTTCATATAAAAAAAACCCCCCACCCCACACCCCTCCCAAAAACCCTCCCTTCCCCCCCCTGAGCTTCCCAGAGCAGAATATAGGCTTAAGAAATAATAATAAAAAAAATAAAAATAAAAATAAAAATTAAATTAAAAACTTTATATTTATATATATATAAAAGATATCTATAATATATATAAAAATAAAACTTATGAAAAAGCTATATAATATTTTTGTATACCCAATCTAAATTGTATAAATTTTATCCATTTGTCCCAGATAGCAAAAAACTTCTCTTGCGTTTGTTGCTTTAAGAAAGCCGAAATCTTTGCCATTTCTGCCAGATAAGCTACTTTAAAAAACCATTCCTGCAATGTAGGCAAAGATTCCTTCTTCCAATATTGTCCAACTAACAGCCTCGCGGCTGTGATCAAGTTTAACATCAATACAACCTCCTTTGTATCACAATCTGTAACAATACCTAACAAAAATAATTGCGGAGTAAATTTTACCCTCCTTCTAAAAATTCTCTGGATATTCCACCATATTTTGATCCAAAATGCTTTTATCTCTCTACATGACCACCAAATATGATAATAGGAAGCCTCCTTATAACCACATCTCCAACATTTAGGTTGCACGTCAGGGTACATGTAAGACATTTTTTGTGGATCAAGGTGCCATCTATAAAACATTTTATAAAAATTCTCCCTTAGATTCTGTGCTTGAGTAAATTTGACATTTCTCACCCAAATAGTTTCCCAGGTGTCCAATGAAACTGGCTCACCAAAGTTCTGCGCCCATCTAATCATACAATCTTTAATTAGTTCCGTTTCTGAGTCCAATTCAACTAAAACCCCATAAATTCTCTTAATGTGGGTTTGTCTTTGATCCTTCAGTTGCTTAATAAGATTTTCATCTTCTCTAAGAAAACCCACCTTACAATCCATCTTCCATCTATCTAGTAGTTGCCTATATTGGAACCAAGAATAAGTAAAATTTTCTTGTGCTAATTCTTCCCGTGATTTTAATTGCCAGTTTTGTCCATCCCATTTAAGTAACTGTCTATAAGACACCATATCCATTTTAACCCCTCTTTTTATTCCTTCTATCGCATGCCAAGGTATAGCCCATAATGGTACTTTAAAATCACTTTTATAATATTTTCTCCAAATCCTAAGTAAAGAAATTCTTAAAATATGAGATTTAAAAGCCCAATCTATTTTTTTATTAAATATTAAATAGGCATGCCACCCATAAAGTAAATCCCATCCCTCTAGATAAAGTATCTCAGAATTTGTCAAATTTACCCAGTCACTAATTAATGTTAAAACCACCGCATCATAATATAATTTCAAATTTGGTACCTTGAGTCCGCCCCTCTCACGGAAGTCTTGCATAATTTTGAACTTAACCCTTGGTTTTTTCCCTGCCCAAATAAATTTATTGAGACCCTTCTGCCACTCATTTAAATTAATCTCATTTTTCAAAATTGGTAACATTTGAAACAAAAAAAGAAACTTGGGTAGAATATTCATTTTTATCACTGCAATTCTTCCCATGAGGGATAATTGCAGCTTTTCCCAATTCTTCAAGTCTTTCTGTACCCCGACCCACAACCTTTCATAATTATTTTTAAATAGTTTTGCATTAGAAACAGACAGCATCACCCCCAAATATTTTACCTTATTAACAATCTCAAAACCCGTCGAGTTAACCAAAATCTGCTTCTCCTGACTCGACAAATTTTTAGGTAAAATTTTAGTCTTATTTACATTAATCTTAAAACCCGAGACCAAACCATAATGGTGAATCAACTGTAATAAGTTTACTACAGAATAATCAGGTTGCGACAAAGTAACAACCAAGTCATCCGCAAAAGCTCTCAACTTATATTCTTTTTTATTAACATATATTCCTTTAATTTCCTGAGACTCTCGAATTTTAATCAATAATATTTCCAATGTTAAAACAAACAACAATGGCGATAAAGGACACCCCTGTCTAGTACCTTTCTCTATTGTGAAAACCTCCGACAAACCTCCATTAACAATAAGTTGTGCTGTTTGTTTTTGATATATTACCTTAAGGGCTTGTAATATGTTTTCACCAAAATTCATTTCTTCCATTACTCTTAGCATAAAATGCCAATTCAGTTGGTCAAATGCTTTTTCAGCATCTAAAAATATGAGCCCTGCAGGAACTTGGTTGTTCTTATCTAAGTATTCTAATAAGTTAATAATTTGTCTAACATTGTTTTTCATATACCTTCCTGTTATAAACCCTGATTGATCTTTATGCACAAGATGATGCACCACCCTCATAAGCCTATTTACCAAAATTTTTACAAATATCTTATAATCCACGTTTAAAAGAGATATAGGCCTATAGTTTTTTGGTAAAGTAAGATCTTGATCCTCCTTTGGAATCAATGATATAAAAGCACTACGCCATGAAGGAGGAATCTCTAAACCCTGTAAGATACCATTAAAAAGATCATTTAATGGTTGAATCATCTCCTCCATTAAAGCTTTATAATAAACAGCTGTTAACCCATCCGTACCCGGTGCTTTCCCTAATTTCAATTGTTGAATTGCTGAGGCGATTTCCTCCTTAGTAATTAAACCATTAATTTCATATTTCTGATCCTCAGTCAGTTTAGGAAAACTTGCCTCAGCTAAATATTTATTTATATCTAACAGTTGTACATTAGTAGATTTGTATAGGTTTTGATAATAATCCAAAAAAGATTTTTTAATTAATTCCTTCTGAGAAACTAGTTTACCCTTATAATTTATTTTCTCTATTATTCTCAGTCTCTGTTTCTTTCTTAATTGATAAGCCAACCATCTCCCCGGCTTATTAGCATTACAAAATGTATTTTGTTTCATAAATAATAAATTGGTTGCAGCTTGATCTGCTATCAACATATTAAATTGTGACCTTAATAACTTTACAGATTCTTTAGTACTTTCATCAGAAGGATTTAGAATCAAAGCCCTTTCTTTTAGTTTAATTTCATCTTCAAGTTCTCTACGTTTCTGAGTCTGATTTCGCTTATAAAAATTATTCATTTTTATCAAAACACCGCGCATAAATGCTTTACCTGCATCCCATACCATTGACATTGAAGTCCCCTTATACATATTCAAAGCAAAATAGTCCTTTAAACACTCCTTTAGTTTTTGAACATTCTTCTCTTGTCTAAACAAATTTTCATTAACTCTCCAGGATCTTCTTTCCTCTTTCTCTTGAATCAACTCCATCCAAACTGGACTATGATCCGTCAGTGATCTAGGAAAAATCTTTACATTCTTTACTTTATTATACAAATCCGTGGTAATCAAGAAAAAGTCAATTCTTGAAAAAGATTGGTGTCTGTCAGAAAAAAAAGTAAAGTCTCTCTCCTCTTGATTACGTTCCCGCCAATAGTCCCTTAATTCCCAGTCTTCTTTCATATCAAAAAAGGCTTTAGGTAGCCTTGCTTGTTTAAGAAAAGGAGAGGAACCTTTCTTATCCCTTTGTGTATCTAAGACACCATTCCAATCACCCATTAATACCACCGATCTATAATCAAGCAAAGTTATTTTTTGGTGTAACTGTTTATAAAATTGTTCCTGTTGTTGATTTGGAGCATAAAGTCCAACTATAAGTACTTTCTTACCATAAATACCAAGTTCAATCATCACATATCTCCCCTGGGGATCTGATTCTACCAGACAAGCTGGCAGGTTTTGTTTGACATATATAACAACTCCCCCTTTCTTCCCAGGTGCAGGAGATATAAAATGAGATCCCAAACGAGCATTAACTAAATATTTCTGATCTTTAAGTAGAATATGAGTTTCCTGTAAACAAATAACATCATTGGTATGTTGTTTCAAATAATAAAAGATTTTTTTCCGTTTCTGAGGAGAATTCAATCCATTAACATTCCAGGTCAAAAACTTTGCCATCTCCCTTGGCACGCAGCCTGGAGAAGACACCATCAAACTCTGACAGAGCTGCGTGTGTTGCATAACTCTTGGGTCTTGCTCCTCCCACCGGCGGTGATGCACTTCCAGGAGAATTCTCTTTGGGCTCTTTTTTACGTTGCTCTTTCTCTTTACGCTTATAAGCTGCACGAGTCATCCTCTGCTCTTTAGCCTCCGTTTGGCGTTGCTTTGCCACTTCTATCATCCCTGCGGAAACCAAATCTAGTGCCTCAGATTGCTGCTCAGGTTCCTTAGCACTCAAAGATTTCCGACCAGATGAAGTTGAGCCTGCACTCAGGACCGAAGTATAGAAATCTCTAGCTTTGTCAACTGTGTTCAATCTGTAACGTGTCCCAGCATGGCTCAAAACGATACCCATCGGAATTTCCCATCTGAATGGCATCGATCTAGCTTTAAGCTCATTGGTTAAAAAAGCAAAGTCTTTCCTACTTCTTAAAATTTTAGATGGGATTTCCTTTAGAATGATGACATCTTGGGCGGCAATCTGAAATCTTTTGTTGTAAAAAGCTTGTATAATCTCATTCCGCAGGGACTTCTTTGTAAAGTAAATCACCACATCTCTGGGCAAATTCTTCTGCTTAGCAATCCAGGAGTTGAGTCTATAAATTTTTTCTACTTCTCTCTGTAATTCTCCTTTATCCATATCCAAAGCCAGCGCCAGATCACTAAGAACCACCTCCATCAAATCTTGATTCATATCTTCCTTGAGGCCTCTAATCCTCAGAGCATACTCCATTTGTCTGTATTGAAACATCAAAATATCTTCTTGTGAGGAGTCCACCTTCCTTTCCACGTCTTGAATTTTGTCATCTAAAGAGGAACATTTGAAAACACAATTCAATCCACTAATAGCGAGTGATCTGATGTTTTTGTATGACAGATATACAGCAATTCACTGTACGAAAAAGTCTCAAAGTGTCCCCAAAACTTCTCGCTCCATTGCCCCCATATCACCCCCTTTTCGTTCCTTCGCCCCCGCATCACCCCTTTTCATTCAATTGCCCCCCTGAAAAATGAAATCGCCCTCTGGGGGGGCAATATCACCCAGGTTAAGAACCACTGCTTTGGAGAATAGGTTGATCCCTCTCTTCTTTGTGGCAGCCCCTTGAATATTGGAAGATTGCTATCATATCATCCCTGGTTCTTCTTTTCATTAGACTACACATACATGCTAAGCTTACTTATTGTTAACCTTGGTTTGCTATTTGGTTTCTGCAGTGTATAAAGTTTTTAATGTATTTTGTACGTAATGTATTTTAGCACGTGGATTCATTTAGTCATCAGGATAAGCTTATTGTATGAACACAGCCACATTCTCAAGTGTGCATGCAAAAGAATTGCCAAGGCAACATGGCAATGTTTTGTTATATAGCATTTGAGCCTGTTTTGCTCTGAGCCATTTTGTAAAAAGAGTAATCCTAGGATGAAATGAATGAGTCTAAAAATTAAATTCATGCACACAAGGCATTTTGGAAAACTGGTTCTTCTGGTTGAATATTATAATTAAATGCATAGGGTCTAAATATATACCAGAAGACTTCTTAGATTTAGAAATAAAATTCTTATCTGCTCATTTAACTTCCATATAATTAGTTTTAAAAGGGAGTTGTGTTTTGTAGCCAGGATACCTTTTGATACTGTTTCTGTTAAATGACAGATGAGAGTTAATTTTCCTTATGTGTGTACCTGCAAATCTGTGTTGGAAAGATGCTCCAGAAAGAGGCTGGGAAAGAAAAGAAAAAGAGATAAAGTCATGAAAGAAAGAGATTAATGAGAGAGGTGAGAAGTAAAGCATTTTTCCCTAACATCAGGGCATGGGGAATTCTTCTTCATTAGAATTTTCCAATAGAGACTGTATGGTCATCAGATGGAGATCCTGTGTGGAGTAGACAGTTAGACTAGATCAAGGTTTCCAAAAGTGATAATGGGACTATCTGAGGAATCACTGTTATTAACTAGTACTATTAGTTAAAATAATGTTTATTAAATTATTTTCACATAATAAATTTTGGGGGAATCAAGCAACAATCTGAAACTTCATGAAAGGGTTGATGAGTTGAAGAGTTTGGAGACTGGAACTAGATGAACATCATGGTAACTTCTGATTCTATGAGTCTATGAAGGATATGAACTCTCATGGATGGGAGCAGACAGCTAGTGCCACAATTCTTGCAAGACTGACCTACAGTCACTCCCCTTTACATTTTGCATGATCACTCCAAAGGATTATTAACAAATTAAACAAAGCTTTTTATTCTACATGTTCCAAAGAAAAGTGCAGTAGTTCTTGGATGAGAAGTGAAATATCTTCAAAGAAAAACAAGAAAGTACAGTTGTCTCCTGAAAAAGCACCTTTGGGACAATCATGACCTGGAGGACTGAGAATCTCCATAGACATTTAGCTATGTCCTTTGGGATGAACGCCCTTTGAATGGTGCAGGGATATGAACGGATTTCCAGAAAACATTGCAGATTACAGGAACCATTTGCGCTTCAGTTTGAGATTCAGAAAACACAGAATCATCCCCAACAGCCTGTGCCTGTCCTCAACAGTGAAGGGACACAGGGCAGAAAATATCCTGCAGCCAAGAAGGCTCCAAACACATTTGCAGTACTCAGGTGACCTGGAGGACACAGGTAAATTTCCAAATGGCTTCAACGAAGCTCAGAAAGAATGCAAATGACCAGCCATCTGCAAGGAATATAAATCCTTCCATTCCCCACCATCCAGTCAGAGCTGAAGAAGCTTCTTGGATGAGAAGCGAAACATCTTCAAAGAAAAACAGGAAAGTCCAGTTGCCTCCTGAAAAATCACCTTTGGGTCTGGGAGTCTAGTTTCTTGCTAGCTGAAAAAGAGAAATAAATAAAATTTAGTGGAAATCCTATAAAGGACCTTATATAATTAAGAAAATAATCCCAGTCTCTCCTACCTTGCAAAAATGGAAAATCCTAAGTCTACCTACACATATAATAATAATAATAATAATAATAATAATAATAATAATAATAATCAGTTGCAAAAGGCGGCCTTATTAGGAACTGCTTCCATCCTGCGACGATATCTGTAATACCATCAAACATCCACATCTGCCTATCCCAGGTCCTGGGTAAGGACTCGATAGGTAGACAAAATGCCAAATCCAGTCTGAACATCTGGCTGACTGTGCGATGATCCATAATAATAATAATAAAGTTGGAAGGGACCTTGGAGGTCATCTAGTACAACCCCCTGCTCAGGCAGGAAGCCCTATACCATTTCAGACAAATGGCTGTCCAGTCTCTTCTTAAAAACTTCCCAGTGTTGGAGCATTCACCACTTCTGGAGGAAGATTGTTCCACTGGTTAATTGTTCTAACTGTCAGGAAGTTTCTCCTTAGTTCTAGGTTGCTTCTCTCCTTGATTAGTTTCCATCGGTTGCTTCTTGTCCTGCCTTCAGGCGCCTTGGAGAATAGCTTGACTCCCTCTTCTTTGTGGCAGCTCCTGAGATATTGGAGTACTGCTATATTGCTGATACAGGTTGCCCATATTATATTATTTCTTCATTCTCCTTCCACATTAAAAAAAGTATGTCCCTGAACACAAATGATTAACTATCTAAAGCTTAAAGGAAACTCAAAATGTCTAGCATACAGTCTGAAAACTAATAGGAGCTATTAGTTTAATTATTATTATGAATGACCATAATATGTTGAACACATAATGATATTTCATCATTCTCCTACCAAATGATGTCAATGCATAAAAGTTAAATGAGAATTTTTTTTTTTTTACTAACACTGGATAGAAACAATACACACTGAGTTGTGGCTGGAAGCAGCTATATAAATTGGCAAAATAAACATCTGTTTCTCCTTATCCTCCCTTTTGCAGATTTCTATCTGAAAGGGCAAAGCAGAGCTGCTCTTTAAAAAAAGAGATGGGCTTAAGTTGTCAAATTTCAATTTTTGCTTTTCTCAAGTCATAATAGAATCACAATATCTGTGAGATACACCTATATTTAATGGAATAATTTCCAGCACTGGATGGGTGGCACCTGTTGAGGTGTTAATGAAAGACGGAGGCTATGGCTGTTGTGGGTAATTTTCACTCATGGCTAAAGAGAAAAAAAGTTTTCAGTTCTCGTAGTGAAACAGCTTTCTCTAACTTTCCCAGTCTTAAATGTCCACCTTCAGGATGCATGTGAATGTATGCATATACATATTATATGCATTTACATTAGCTACATCACATAACAGTTTATTAACGGGTTAGTCTTACAACGATTTCAATAAAGGAAAATAAAAATAAAATACATGGTGCGATCCTGGGACACAATAAATAAAAAAAAACAATGAAGATATACCTATGTGATAATACAAAGAGTTAGCAATCAGAAAAAATGCATCACCCTTACAGGGTAGGCCAATTTGTTCAATTATATTAAGTTCTTGGCTCACTTACATTAATTATAAAACTTAATAGTTCTGCTTACACTCTCTACATTAGAGCCCAAGAGGAAATAAGACAATGTATGATTTATTTATGTATTAACTTACATGCTACCCATCTTGGCTGCTTACAATCAATTATTAAATACCAATATAAAGCATTAAAGCAATAGATGGTAACAGTAAATTTGATTTAAAATTGTCAAAAACAGAGTGGAAGGGAGCAAGATACACATGGGGAGCAGGTAGGGTCTTATCTTAGTCCATTAACCACCTCCAGAATGATCCACACTCATCGGGGCCCTAGGCCAGTTGACACAGCCAGTTCTTCAGACCCTTTGAGAAAGCCAAAGAGCTGGGTGTGCATCGCACTTCAGGGGGCACCAAGTTCTAGAGGGCAGGAGCCACAACAGATTCAGATATTTACAATATCCAGGTGAGATCTTCAAGGTTTCATAGATTTTTATTTTATAGCTTGTCATTTTGTCTTGGACTTTGCCCTTGTCCTGTGGACTGCTTTTGGCCTTTCCTTCACTATTATCTTGGAACTGCTTCTTGCCATGGATCTTTTTTTTTTTGCCCTGAAAAGGTCATTTGTAGTTTTCTTCCTGTTCACATATTCATGGGCCCATCAGTTCCCGGTTCAGATGAGGAAGGGGAGGGGGGAGTTGGAACCAGGATCATTGAACAGGGATAGCAGGTCTGCCCTGGAATATCTGGAGAGTCCAGGGGCTGAGATGATGCTGACTCATGCTCCTCTAGCATTGGGGGAAGTGGTCGACTGAATGGGGAGCTGTCTGCCGTCACAAATGCAGGGGAGGATTGGCTGCAGACAGCCAGTGGTGATGAAAGACAAGAAATCCCCTCTGACAAGGAACAGCTGCCACCCCCACCCAATCTGGGGGCACAGAGAGTAGAGCAAAGGGAAGCTCAGAAGAAGTATTATGACCCAGGTGGTCAAGGCAGGCCTCTAGAGAATTGTTTATTTCCACAAATGGCCCTCCATGACTGGTAAATCTCCATCCCATGCTGCCATGAAGGCATTCATGCTCAGCCTGCAACCCCCCCCCCCAACAACAGCCTCTATACTACAAATAAAGCCCACCGATTAGGAGCACACTCACAGGGCAAGATACAAGCTTTTAAATCCAATCCATAAGGTAGAGTCCAGGCACAAGACAATGGCAGTCCTTAGGGCAAAGAAAAGGTCCAAGGCAAGAAGCAGTTCTAAGGTTACAGTGAAGGAAAGGCCAAAAGCAGTCCACAGGACAAGGGCAAGGTCCAAGACAAAAGGTGAAGAGAAATCTTCTAAGCAAGGCATGCCAAAAAGCAACAGGCACAAGTTGAAGCCAGGGGAGTGTAAGCCAAAGCAAGCAATTATTCCTGGCAACGACTAACTCCCTATGGTTTCTCCTTAAGTTACTCCACTCCAGGTGTTCTTTGTGAGGAAGGGTGCAGTGACCTCCTCTCGAGTAGCCTTGCATCCCCTCTCTAGGCTTGCCTGTGCTCTGCTCCCCTTGCCTTTGGATCCAGTGGAGGAGGCACTTGTTCCTCATCAGAGGAGATTGACTGCCTAGCAGCACCATTGCCGATCAGCAGTTGATCCTGCCCTGGGTCTGTGCAGGCAGGCAGCTCTCTGTCTGGTCGACCAATTCCCGAAGAGCCCAGGACAGCATCATCCTCAGCTGCTGGCCTCTCTAAACATGCTACAGGAGACATCCCATCCCTGTTGGATGGTCCCAATTCCAACTCCTCTGAACTGGGCTCCAATGGGGCCATGACATGAGGTCAGCAAAGCTGCTTGCAAGGAGGCTACCCCACCTCTCCTCACAAGGAACACCTGGCTTGGGCTGATTTAACCATAGGGCAGGGGAGGGTGTCTTTTCAGAAACAACCATTTGTCTTAGCACTCACTCCCCTGACTTTTGGAAACCTCGAGTTTGAGGTTTGAATTGTGTTTCAGCCTCTGGATTTGCATACCTTGCTTTGTAGACCCTGACTCTGGATTGTGGCTTACAGACCTTGTTTTTGCAACTTCTGGACCTCACATTTCTTCCTGTTTGGGGGCTTGATTCTGGTCACTATTGGACTCAGCTGGTGGAACATTGGCTGTGGATGGCTGGTTTGGGGAGAAAAGTAGGGTGGAGGTTTACCAACACCCTTGGAGAGCTGTATATTGTGGTTTGGCAGTGCAATAAAAGACTTTATTGCTGCCAGCATCTGCCTACAGAACCTGGGTCAGAACACCTGTCCTATAGACAGAATGTTCAAATTCTTTGTCTAAAAAGAAAGTTACATTATAAAATAACCCTCCTCAATCTGGGACTGTACAGGTTGGTTTCAACTCCTACATATTTAGCTACCCACTACTGTTTGGGAAACCTGCATTGGCATGATGGTAAAGAACCATGACAGAAGAGACTTCAAATCAAATTCCCACTAAGGATGGAATCCTAGACATGCTTGCTTGATTTGGCTTCCCTAGGAACTCTTACTACTAGGCAGTACTTAGTAGTTTGGAGTCAAGAATGTAATTGGCAGGAATGTGCAGAGCTTCAAAAGAAGTGCTTTGCTCCGCTAAAGTTACTAGGGAAGTATGCCTTAAAGCAAACTTGAAACTCAAGTGGCCCTACTTCTCAGTGGTGGAACAGACCAACAAAGTAGATTTCTCCTGATGGATCAAAGTGGTTTCCAAGCATGAGACAACCCATTTTCTTCAAAGAAAGGCCACTGGTTGAACATTCCTGCTGCAAAGTTTCATACAGTCTTGTCTCTGCTCCACAAAGCAAACTTTTGAGATGGAATACATCACTCCTGTGACTCATAGTGAAGCTGTGTGTCTCCTTCCCACATACTTATTAAATGGCTCCTTCCAGTTCTTTGTTGTTTTTTTTCTCTGACTTATCGAATAAGAAAAAATTGCATGCAATTCCACAGGGCTTCGTTCTGGGTCATTCTTTAAAATACTGTGCTATTATCCATGCTGTTGTCGAGTTAGCTTTCACCAGACTTAATTTTTTCAGTCTTACCAACCTCAAGGAGTTATCATGAGAATTGATTGTGAGAAGAAAAAAATCCTGCATATCACTCTGAGCAACTAGAATTAATAGAGATATAAAATTCAAGTCAACAAGTATATATTTATTTATGAAGTGTAATGGTTGTCTGCATGTTTCCATGGGAAAGTGTGATCTCAAATTTTAAGACAAAAAATAAACAAGTTAGGGCATTCATGTTTTCAGTTGGACTTTTGAGAGGAGGAAGGGAATGAAGAGGAGGAGTTGTTCATTGTAAGTTTTGTAAACCAACTCAATTTATACTTCCCTACCTATATACAAATATGAGGGGTGTACATTTTGCAGAATTTGGGTCACTACTAAAGAAATATGTATACGTGCATATTAAGAAAAATTCCTTATAATGAATTACAAGGAAAAATCATTTAAAAAGGTGATTACCTAAGAAAATTGAGACCAAAGACATATACCAGCAGAACAGCACATTATATATGCATTTTCATATTGAATTTTGTTGTAGAATTTGTGGAGTGATGCTGATACAGACATGAAATAAAATTGGTAACTCAAAAAGTTCAGCAAATTCAGTATTGATAGATTGATTCATCTGTACCCATCATGAATATAGAGTAGATATATATTCATTTACATGAGCTAATATGAATGAATCTTAAACTGCAGCATTGCTATAAATGAATGATTGATAAAACAACCATTAGTCTTGAATCTTGCAAAACAAAATCCTGCCAATTGTAGTTTGTGAAGATGTTGATCAGTTATTGTTAGTAAGTTGTATTTTTCTCAGAGTTAATGTTTCCCAGACTTGTCTGGGAAGACAAAATAATGATAACCACCATGCAATGCAAAGATTTAATTTGGAGAATCAGCTTGAAAATAGTTTAATCAAATTGCTGCATCAAACTGATTTTTTTTCTTTTGATTATCATTCAAATTGAATTCATTGCTGCTAGCTGAATCTGATAATTTGATGGCCTTTTACACAGACAAAAAGAGTTTTATCATATGGAAAGAAAATTTCCAAATCGTATTTACTCAGTGTGATGAGCCAATTCAGAAATCACAGTCCAATTAATAATGGGAACCAGATTGCAGCCAGATCAGCACACAGCATTGTCTGAAGGACAAGGGGCGATCAAATGATGAAAACTGCATTGAGGAATGACACACACATATGACAGAGGAACAGTTTGTATCACAATGGCATAACTCTACTTTTCTTATTTTAATGAAAGCACTGAATCCTGCATCTGTTTCAGAATAACAGTCTCTTTTTTTTAATTTTTCAAAACTTTATTTATAATACAATTAAAAAAAACATTGAATATAACATGACATTACAGTATATGCATTCTTATCAAATTATTCCACATTTTACAATCGATTCTTCATCTCTGAATATACGTCTAAATAACAGTCTTAAAAGCCTCCAGTGATGGAGCACCTACAACTTCCAAAGGCAAGCTGTTCCACTGGTTGATTGTTCTCACTGTTAGGAAATTTCTCCTTAGTTCTAGGTTGCTTCTCTCTTTGATTAATTTCCATCCATTGTTTCTTGTCTTGCTTTCTAGTGCTTTGGAAAATAGGTTGACCTCCTCTTCTTTGTGGCAGTCCCTCAAATATTGGAACACTGCTATCATCTCACCCCTAGTCCTTCTTTTCCTTAGTCTAAACAAATCCAGTTCCTGCTATTGTTCTTCATATGTTTTAGCCTCCAGCCCCCAATCAACCTTGTTGCTCTTTTCTGCACTCTTTCCAGAGTCTCTATATCTTTTTAATAAGATGAGATGAGATGAAATAAGACAAGATAAGATAACCTTTATTTGTCATTTTTTACTGTGGGCACAACAGCACACATCAAAAATGAAATTTAGTTGCCTGCTCTCAAAGTGAATACATATATGACACACACCTAAACATATTATATACAACATATGTATAGACTCTCACCCCTACATATACATAACAAATAAATATTAAACACTGTCCATCTTGAATATATTATAACGGAAGGAGGAAGCTTGAAAGTTCACAAGGTTAATGCTGTATGGAATGAAACCATGGCTGAATCTGGATGTTCTGCTTAGGATACCACGAAGCCTCCTCTCAGAAGGTAACAAGGAAAAAAGGTCATGAAGAGGACATGTAGTGTCCCAGACAATCTTGCGGACCCTGCTCAAGCAATGCCTCTGTGCTATGTCCTGGATGGAGGGGAGGGAACTGCCAATGATCTTTTCGGCCATTCTGCACTGTCTTCCTGTCTGAAGCAGTGATGGTGACCAAAACTGTTAGCATAGTCCTCTTAAAACTGTTAGCATGGTCCTCAAAACTGTTAGCATAGTTCCATTAGCCTAGTCCTCAAAATGTATGGTTCTACTCAATGATAAATGTACTGAACTCCCAATCATTCTCATAAAGAAAACACAGAAAGATAAGCGGTATTTTGAGTTGTTTTGCTTTGATAATATTATACACAAGGATCACATATTCAACATATTCCGGCAACTATTTTTGACCAGACAGAAGATCCAAAAAACCAGCAATAATCTAAACTAAAGAATTTGTTTTTAGATAATTTAAATAATCCAACAACATATTAGCTCCATCACTGGAGATTTTTAAGAAGAGACTAGATAATCACTTGTCTGAGATGGTATAGGTCCTCCTGTTTGAGCAGGGGACTGGACTAGAAGACCTCCAAGGTCCCTTCCAGCTCTATTCTATTCTAGATATTAACTGACTTCAACCCCTCTTGGGGAATAAAATCAAATCAGTTTCTGTTGGTTGTTCTTTTATGTAAATGTCCCAAAGAAAGATATTCTGACAGAATCCACCTAACTAAAACATCTGAGAACTAGACAGTGAATCTGGAAAAGACTTCAACTCCTTTCCCTTTTACTGAGACTGCATCCTTTTCCTTTAGAAAATCAAATATACATTTTGAAAAACCCTTCCACATATATATATGCTCAAATGCACAAAATCAAAGTACTGAAATACTTTGGTCCTGATAACTATAAAAGAGAGTTTGGGGCCAAAGCGCACACAACATTGCCATCTATCCTGAAATGAGGAGACAATAGTAATGCCATTTTTATGAATGTGGGTGTGATATTTTGGCATTTAGCTTAGTGGTAGCCCAGCAGATTTGGTTGGGTTCCTCTGTTTCACTGCATAATCTTCTCTCCAGCAATCAGTACTCATCCTGGCTGGTGCCTCTTGACACACACACACACACACACACACTAAAATATTATTATGCTACTAAGAAATAGTGGCAAAGTATGTTTATCTACCCTCAAAACAGTCTTAGAAAGAAATTAGAACATTTCTGGCAAAGTAACCTCAGTTTTGCCTCATCTGCTTTTCTGTCTCCCGCAATTCTATTTTGTGGTGTTAATGCCATGAGAACTTATTGACTTTTAGTCTAATGGTGAAAAGAAGGGGAGAGGGAAAACATCACTTCCCCAGTCTACACGGTTGTGAACTAGTGGAACAAAAAAAAAACCCGGAGAAATCCTGCTTTTCTGTTTTAATATTATGGGCAGTTTAGAATAAATTGAAATTTCTGTGCTGGTTTACTTATTTAAATTGCATACAGGTAGTTCTCAACTGACAACAGTTCATTTAGTGACCATTCAAAGTTACAATGGCACTGAAAGAAGTAACCTATGACCATTTTTCACACTTGCAACTCTTCAGCCTTCCCACGGTCACAGGATCAAAATCTGGATGCTTGTCAACTGGCTCATATTTACGAGGATTGCAAAGTCATGGGATCCCTTTTTGGGATCTTCTGACAAGCAAAGCCAGATTCATTTAACAACTATGTTGCTAGCTTAACAACTGCAGTGATTTACTTAACAACTGTGACAAGAAAGGTCACAAAATGGGGCAAAGTTCAGTTAACAACTGTCTCGCTTAACAACAGAAATTTTGGACTCGTAAGTTGAGGACTACTTGTATTTCCTTTAAAGAGATGTAGCTGCTTGGGGGAAAAAAACCCAGTTAGCACCACATTAAATCATATAGTACCAAACCTATTCCAGACCCTAATCTTGCTCTTAGAAAATCCACGTGGATTAGTTGAAACATATATCTCCTGTACACATAACATTGTTCACATTGTTTGAATGTAAAGAACAGGCATTTGGAATGCCCGCATCTGGGAAAATCTCTAGAAGATCTCTAGAATTTTTAACAGCTACTGCATAATCTGTAGTTCAGGTTTTTTTAACCCCAAAGTTCATTACTTGAAGAAGAAATGTGTGGATGTTTTTTAAAAATTCCTTGACCAGTAGATTCTCCATGAAGAAACTTGGCCCCTTCAGTGAAGTTGTTCCCAAGGAATATTAGAAATATTCAAATTGCATGATGTGCACCATCTTAAATGTACACCAGTGCAAAGACTGCACCCCCAAATGTAGTTTCTTTATGTCTTATATTTATTTGCTTAGTTATTTACTTATGTATATCCTGCCAAGCTTATATAATATTACCAGCATGGAAAGTGGTTTATAATAATCAGATAAAAAGTAATACAAAACTCAATCCTTTCATGCCAAAACTCAATAATAAATACTAATAGCAATAATATGACAATGCATAACAAGGAAAAAAAGAAAAAGAAACCTCCATAATCATCCATTAAATGCCTCATTGAATAAGATAATCTTAGTTGCCTTGAAAAGTGAAATATAGCTTTGGAAGCTGGGTGTTCCAACATTTTTCCAACTGTGATGGGATCCTAAGCTTTTCATCCACACATATATTTATATTATTTGCAGGAGATGTTTCCTCAGTTAAATGGATTTTCAGTGGATCATTTTATTATTGATTGATTGATTAAATTTATGTGCCACCCATCTCACTCTGCAAAGTGACTCTTACAACTAAAATCATAAATATAAAAATATTGAAAACATTAAATACAGAGACAAGAAGCAAAAGACTAAATTGTAAGTGGTAACTTCTTCTCAACCCATCAGCCAAATCCAACACTGAGCAGAAGTAAACTACAACTCAAAGAATATGGAATTTAGGTACAGAATGGATTAACCCCCAAAAGGAAGTGCTGACCTTTGTTAGTCTACAATGACAAGAAATCATAAGGATTATAGCACCTTTTCCAACCAATATATTTTATTAAATTCAATAAACTTTTATGAGCTGCAACTCACTTCATTGGGTGAACAGAATCATGAAGTTCATCTTATCACATGCATAGATGAAATATCACAAGTCACTTGTCAGAACAGAAAGTACTAGAAAAGGTGAAAGCTCTATTTCTGAGAAAGTTTTATGGAATAGATTTATTTCTTTTTCTGCTCTGCTACATTAAAATTTTGTGGACTTTCACATTCCTGATTTGGGATGGAAAAAGTTGAGGAAAAAAAATTGCACTTTTGCAGTTGCTATACCCACTAGGTAAGGTGTTTTCTCACAGGTGTTCTTCATATTTGCAAACCGAAGTCATACCTCACCCTTCCAGGTAAGATTATAGCTTACATAAAGTACTTGTTTTGAAACTGAGCCCTTTATCAATGAATCATCACAGAGATAAAATATTCAGTGGCACGATTTCCAGAGTATATAACTTGTGCAATGTGACTTCTATCTCATCAAGCACAAAAAGCTGAATAATAACCAAATCTTACTGTACCTCCAAGTTTTAATAGAACAGTGTTCCCATTTAACGCCTTCATTGTATAAAAAGTATGTGCCTTTTTTTTGTCAAGACGGTAAACAGCATTTTAATATGGCCAAATATTTGTCATAATGAAATGTTATCTGTCCTTTATTTCTTTTTGTAAAATTTCATGAACATTAATTCATTTCAAATTAAACCACTGAATGCAGTAGAATTGCTGCTTTTTTCCTAAGTATAATAGAAGAGGAAGAGAAGAGGAAGAAGAAGAAGAAGAAGAAGAAGAAGAAGAAGAAGAAGAAGAAGAAGAAGAAGAAGAAGAAGAAGAAGAAGAAGAAGAAGAAGAAGAAGAAGAAGAAGAAGAAGAAGAAGAAGAAGAGGAGGAGGAGGAGGAGGAGGAGGAGGAGGAGGAGGAGGAGGAGGAGGAGGAGGAGGAGGAGACGACAATGTGACATTGTACAAACTGCAAAAATGTTTCTGAAGAAGTAGCTCACATGAGTCCAGCATCTTTCTGCTTATAGATTGAAATGGTAGCTCTTTTTGATGCTCCCACACTAGATAGAAAAAATATGTCATTGTTTCTCAGGGACTGATTTATTGTTGCCCTTAAAAGTAGCAGCATTTTTCAGAGACTTGGAAAAGAGAGGAGTTGCTTTAATGAATGAGAGAGAAGTGCTCAGTTTGCATTTCTATAAGCTCCAAAGTCAGTAGCTTCGACAGGATCTGAAGGGTACATCAGAATGGCAATATCTGGATGAAAATATCACAATGTTCTGTATATTTAATCATATGCCTTCCTTACCTCTCCACAGACGTTCACATCTCCCAAATGTATTCCAAATTGTTTCTAAAACATTCACAGCCCTAATGTGAAATCTTTAATGTAGGGAATAGGAACAAGCACTCTATTGATTATTCTAAGATGTCTGTCTGTCTGTCTGTCTGTCTGTCTATCATCTATATATCTATACCTATCATCTATCTATCATCTATCCATCATATTTAAAAACAACCCATGTGAAACACTTTCCTTATCCTACGTAGGGACTGGATGTAGTGGGTCACTTTTATGCCTTGCATCTCCCTGAGAAAATTATTCTTTAATGCATTATGTTCCACATTTCATTATCTTCTTTCCGATTTATAGAACATTTTCCTTGGTGCTGAAGAAGGAAAAAAATACAACCAAATCTTCATTATATATGTAAGCAGGGAATGTACTTTCAAATTAGGTCTGATGGAAGAACCTCCATTCAATTTGAAGTTCCCATTTCTCAATGACCTTACACCATGCTGGGATGATTAAGAGCTTTTCTTAGTACTGCTAAGACCTACACTTGCTCCCTTTCCTCTTTAATTCTACATCACCTCTGTTTTGGAAGAAATCCATTATGAAATGCAGCCTTACAGTCATAATATCTTTCAGATTATTATATACACAAACAATTGCCATGAACTGCATTTTTATATAATTTCCCTGCCACCACCGTATCAGCTTACGGACAATCCTATCCATGTCTACACATAAATCACCCTCACTAAATTCAATGGGGCTTACTCCCACATAAGCAAATGTAGCATCATAGATGGAAAAGTCACAAATGGTTTAGACTCCTTTTCAGTTATCTATGTGGGGATGAAGTACAATGCTAAGGAGGGAATGCAACAGTAACATTATTAATAAACATCAATCAATTGCAAAGACAGCTTTACTCAGAACAGGTTACATCCTGCAACAATATCTGTAACACACAAACCATAATTGTAATAGATGCCTTGGGTATACTTCCAAAACATCTGGAGCACCATTTGAACATCATTGGCTTTGACAAAATCACCACCCATCAATTGTAAAAGGCAGCTTTGCTGTATTGGAACAGCTTTCATCCTGCAATGATACCTTAATTACATTAAATAATATATGTCTATCCTAAATCCTGGACTTTCTAATGGTTTGAATTATCCCAGTGTTAATTGCCTTGATGGTATTTCCTCCACTAAGCTTGGACTTTGACATCTTTTTAAATCTCTTGATGTATTCCCATCTAATCTTCTTCCTAATTTCAGTGTGTTTAATGTTGTCAGCTTGAAGGATATGTAAATATTTGTAGTGATTGTTTCATCCCCAATTTTGATGCTATTTCCATAGGGCAGCTTGATTTTTTTCCCCGTTTTCACTGTTTTTTCCTTACTGATGGTGAACTCCATTGCAATACCTTGGCTGTATATTTGGACAGTGTTGAGCTGTGACTATATTTCAGGTGGAATTTTTCCATACTGATTCACATGTAAAACAGATATGATAATTTGGCAGACATTTTGGAGCATTAATATTGTTATTATTCATTATAAAGTATTCAAAATTAATTTGATACTAAGATATGAAAGAATGTTGAGACTCTAGAAAGAATGCAGAGAGGAGCAACTAAAATGATAAGGGAACTGGAAGAACAGTTATGTCAAGTTTAATGAAAAGAAAGAGTAGGGGTGACATGATAGAAGTGTTCCAATATCTGAGGGGCTGCGACACAGAAGAGGGTGTCAACCTATTTGCCAAAGTGCCTGAAGGCAGGACAAGAAGCAACAGATGGAAACTAATCAAGGAGAGAAGCAAGCTAGAACTGAGGAGAAATTTCCTGACAGTTAGAACAATTAATCGGTGGAACAACTTGCCTTCAGAAGTTGTGGGTGCTTCAACACTGGAGGTTTTAAAGAAGAGATTGGACAGCCATTTGTCTGAAATGGTATAGAGTCTCCTGCTTGAGCAGGGGGTTGGACTAGAAGACCTTCAAGGTCCCTTCCAACTCTATTATTCTGATATTCTACTAATTTCACAATAGAAATGCATTCATTAAGGAGAAACATATATGGAGCTCAGTGGGATTTATCCTCCTGCTAAACTGCCTACATTTATGCTTTAATTATTAAAATATCTTCATAAGGCAAACAGGTGTTACTTAGTTTCAATCTGAAGATAAGGACAGTTGAAACTTGATCTGTCACTATGGCTGTTCAATACTCAATGACAGGGAATACATGCATAGCAATTAATGTTCTGCTCCAGGAAATATTCCTTTAGACAGTTGTGCCTGAGTATTTTGATGCTTTTAGTCTGGAATTTAGGATACTGAAAGAAATTATAATTGCTGGTGTTTATTGTCAAATGTGAGCTACTGCCACTGTTGTTTCTACCAGTTAAATTTGCCTAGGCTATCATCTATGCACTAAAGAAAAATGTGCACTTCCCAAAAAATTACCCATACTGGACAGGTCAAAGACAAAGGAGAAAACTCAAAATATTAACTGCTGGAAAAGAAAATAGCAACTCATTCCAATATTCTGGACTAAAATTTGTGTCATTATTAAAGATGAAGTAAAGAAGGTAAAGTGACTGTTGTGTTGTAAATTGAAAAATGGAAAGGAAAAGAAAAAATCTGTCCAGTCATATTCTGAAAATTGGAGAAGAACGAGGGGAGACAAGAAGTTATTGCTAAATGAACACTGAGAAGAAAATGAATATAACAATTAATAGAAAAAGACAAAGTTGCAGATGCTGATGAAATACTATCAAAATTTACAAAGTGGTGCAACAAAAGTGGTCTATAAGCATATATAGAAAACAACTGTGGCCAAGGGACTGGAATTTATGTTCCAGTACAAAGAAGTCCAATGTTAAAGAATGTTCAAGCTACTGAATAATTTCATTAATTTCACATGCTAATGCTCAAGATTTTGCAAACAATATATGCCTGATAACTTGCCAGATGCTCAAGCTGAACTCAGAAGAGGCAGAGAGACTCAAGTTCACATAGTTAACATCTGGTGGATAATATCTATTTCAGGTTTGTTGGGTATGCAAAGACTTCTGATTGAGCAAATCCCCACAAACTTGATACTCCCTTAGAAATATCAGTGTACTGGACTATCTCAACTAGTTTTTGAAAAAAGCAATAGTTAGAATGGAATAGGAAGCATCTAAATTGTACAATCTGAGAAAAGAACAAACTAGATTTGTGCCAGTCAAGATGAAGTCAAGAATCATTGGGAAATAAACTCAGATTTGAAATCCATGATATAGAGGCTGATGGAAGACAAGGGGACTTGATAGTTATGACACAAGCATGAACCTGCAAACACTCAGAGATACAGAGCAGTTACTCACAGAGAGTCCTGAAGAAATGATCAGGTCAAAAAGAGTCAGAAATGACTGAACAACAAAAGCCATCTAAGCAAATTTTTAGCTGGGACAACCTTTGAATGAAAGAATTTCTAGTCTAACACTCATATACTTATTAATGAAAAAGTACTCAAACAAATAGAAAATTAGAGGGAAGAAAGGAGGGAGGGAAAAAATGATTTCGTTAATATATCCACAAAATGCTCAGAAGAAAAAAAAATTCTTTTCAAGGGTATTGTCAACGCTGCTAACATCGGATGTTTCTTGCTTAGACAACAGATGGAAATGCAGCCATTTTCTCTACACTTTTAGAATTAGTCGATGCTGGGAGGGGAAATAGGGATGAGAGTCCAGCTAGTCATAACAATAATAACTCAGCCGTGGGAAACCAAGGACATTGGGCCCAGAGCTGATAGTGTTTTGGCGGGCTGCAGAGCTGAGGAGAAAGCCCACACTTCAAGCTAATTGGGGAATGTGATTTATGACTATTTATTGGAGGAGGGAATTGTACTTTGTTACTTTGTGTCCAGGGGAGGGGAATTTAATTCTTGGGTTCAACTATGTAGTGTCAATACTTTGTTTCTCGAATAAAAGATTCTTTAAGGTAAACAATGCCTCGAAGTTCTTTTGAAGGGTTTCATCTGTTGGAACCATGACAGGTATTTCCACCCCACCCCCTCCATTAAATTGTAGGCATTGCATGTTACTAAAACTAAATTGCTTTCAGAAACCACATTTACTTAATTCCTTTTCTTTGGAAGAGGACCCATTAATAGGTTGCTTTATAGCTTGTGATTTCTTCCCAAGCAGTCTGAAGCACTTGAGATGAAATACGCTGAAGTTTGTGCAATTATTGCAACAGAATACAAAGTGGAATTCTTTTCGGCTTGACATTCCCAGTGCCCTTTAAGAAGTTTAGATGATGTAAAGTTATAAGTTGTGTGCCTGTTATGCTTGGCCTCTTCAGTAACATCAAGTTGCTTTCTCTCTCATAAGTGCCTGATGTTGGTCTTTGTGTTGTTGTCATAGTTTGTCTATTTTTGCCTAATTTACCCTGATGCACTTGATTTTTTCCCCTTTCTGCTTTTAATCTTGAATTAATCAAGGCCACAAAGAGAAAACTGTAGTAGCAGCCCATGAATAAACCTCAGATGATAAAAGATCTCAGACTCACAGCTGTTATTCCTCATAGCTGCTCCAATGACCTGCCAGAAGTCCTTTTTCAGCAATGTCTCATGGCATCTGCTGACCTGCTGCTCTTATAACCTCTCAGATTCTTATTTCTCCTTGCAGGAGAGAAGAACAAAATATTAGCTGCAACATACCTTTCTCTGGACTTCCATCCTCTTTATTAATGCAATAAATAAAGCATATATATGCTTATAGTTTTTAGGGCTATGCTGAATGATAAAGAAATGAGAAAAGCACAGCAGTCAGAAAAAGCTTATGGGGTTCTCTTTGTAGAATAAGAATCCTTTAGCTGTTGGACAACTACCAACCATCTGGTGGAAATACAGAACATGAATTCTAGTCATTATCATTAGGCAGGCTAATGATGTTGGAAGTGATGGGTTTATTATTTTGTTGTCAATTGGAGTCTCTCCACTGTGGGCATGTTTCATTTTTTTCTGAGTTAAGTTGTCCTCATAGACTAGAAGAAAAGAGCCAGGGCTGGAGTTGAAACAATTTATAAAGGTTCCTCTTACTTGAACTCATATGATACTTCTTGAAGGGCAACTGAATCAATCTTATTAAAGGTCAGTTAAAATGATATTGTAATTTTAATGTGTCTCAGAGGAAAGCGATTCAGATGCATCCGAAGAAAAGATTTAAAATGCATTGGCCCTTAATCAGTCGTACCTCTGAGATTTCTGTTGACTAATGTTCTTATTCTGCTAACTTTTCTTCCTTCCAAAGCAGTCCACAAAGCTTATCAGTGGCACAATAATTCTGTAATTCAAAAGTTCTTCCTGACTTATGACAAACATGGAGATTCTTTGTAAAATGGGCTATCATCCTGGCTACACTGTGAATTGAGTTGTACTGAATGTGTAAAATATGTCTCTTCAACTGGGACAAAACAAAGAACATGAAATGTTAGTAACTCCAATCCCTTGTTAGTTTTATACCTTAAATTGAACCAGTTATATAGCTCTAACAACGCCCAACACCTGGCAGTATATAGCTGGTCTTGGTCGTTCCTAAAAAAAAGCTAAGTAGCATGTGTGATTAATAAAAAATGGGGCACCATTAAATAATCCTAACTATGAATGTCTAGGTGAAGACAATAGTGAAGGCCTTCTGCATTGTTGCTAAGGAAATTGGATCTTGGTTGACTTAAGGGGAAACTTTACTTAGAGGTGCATCTAAGAAAGCAATATTCTAATGCTTGCAGTGGTGTCACAGGGAAATTAGTATCTCCTATGTGGGTAGGGCAAGAACCAGTGGGTGAAAGCATTATAGAGGAAGATCCAAACTTAAAATAAGGAATTAAGGAGGGCCTAGTAAGAGCTATTAACGATGGAACAATCTGAGTCATGAATGCTCCATTACTGGAAGTCTTCAGGCAAAGGACAATCATTTGTCTGAGATGATATGAAGATTCCAGTCTGGGCAGGAGGTTGGACTAGAACTTCAAGAGCTCTTCCAAGCTGATGCTTCTATGATTTCCTCCTGATCTGCAAAATTCAACACAATGTATCTCAGGCAATTTTTAAATCTAGCTCCAAGCGTACAGTATATGCCCTTAATTTCTTTGTGTAAGCTACATCTCCAGCGGACAGAAATAATGACAGCTCTGCTGTTGAACAGAAACAATCCTACTTAACCCAAATGTGACCAAGCTATATGTTGCGTCCTTGGCGGGAAAGCAGACACGAGAAGCAGCTGGAGTTCTCAGTTTCTTTTATTCAGCGTTCAGCTTACAGGAAGATGGCTTCAGCCTCGCCCAAACGCCTCGCAGCCTCTTATATAGGCAACTCCCGGTAAATGGGTTACTTTTCCCGTGCCAGCACCCGCGCATGCGCACGGCGCTGGCGACAGCCTGTCTGGTCCCGGGCAGCTTTGCACCTGCCCGGGACTGCCTGCAAACGCCCGAGCCGTTTGCAAAGGCTCGGGACATAACACCCCTTTCCCCCGGGCTAAAACTACTACCAACATACAACATTTATGTTATATGACATTTTGCTCCCCAGTGCTCCCACTGTTTACTGGCCTTTGCCTTGCCAGCAATGTTATGTAGTCTTCTAGGTACTTAGGAGATTTCTGTGCTCTCTGTGACCTTCTTAGCTGTGGGTTACTGGCATAAGTCCCCTGACTGGAGGGAGGCGTGAGCCTGTTCTCTCTATTGTGCCCTGGTGTCTTCCAAGGACTGTGCCCCGATGCCTGGCCTGCTTGCTTGCCCACGGGGCTCGTCAGGCCAGGGCTTCTGTTGCTTTGTGACCTGGTTGTCCTACCTAGCTGTAGACCCTCAGGCCCCTTGAAGTGATAGCCACTGCTGGGCGTCTCTGTAGAACCTCCTCGGTCAGTCCAAGACCCGTCAGGAGGCTGTCCATTCCCTGAACCCCATTCTGTGCTCGGGCTCGTGTGGGTTTCTGTACTTTCCAAAACTCAGGTGTTCCCTGATTTGTGCTAGGGTTGTTGTAGTCGGGACTTGGTTCCTCGACTAGCTCTGTGTATGTTTGACCCCCTGTAGGATTTGGGGTAAGGTCAGG